>NW_026943831.1:122500-422500 GCF_035594765.1 Anolis carolinensis | reverse complement strand
TGCCTTCAAGTCATTTCAGACTCTGGGCAAGCCTATGTCTAAAACTGAGGGCGGGGGCCAGGTCAATGGCCTTGGAGGGCCGCATCCGGCCCCCGGGCCTTAGTTTGGGGACCCCTGCACTAGGCCCCTATTTTTAGCCGCGGGAGTCACTCATAAAGACGCTGCGAAAAGAAGGCGCCCTTGCGGAACTACATCTCCCAGGATCAAGCGCAGCACGGACATCTATCTATCCGCCCACCTGACACTGAAGGAAAAAGCGCCCAGAGAGTGAGGTGCCCCGGAAGGAAGGAAGGAAGGAAGGAAGGAAGGAAGGAGCGCCCTCTGGCGGAGGCGGCACCGAAGGCTAAGCCTGCCTCCGGTGCTGCTCAGGGGTTGACACTATGGCCACGCCCCCTTCATGACGTCTAGGGCCCGCCCCCCAAGCCTTTGATACTGTGCTGGGCCTGGCGCGACGGTTAAGGTGCAGGCCCCGCCCATCGTGACGCAAAAGCTCCGCCCTCTCCGTCGCCTCGCCTCGCCCCGCCCCCTTCTGCTCCTTTAGTTCCGCCTCCTCTGTGGTTTCCTGCGCTGGGTCTGGGCGGAAGAAGGTTAAGGCTCTGGTCACGCCCCTCATTGCGTAAGACCCCGCCTCCTCCATCGCCCCGCCCCCTATTCTCAGTTGCTGTGGTAGGCCTCGGCGGAGGGAGGGTCTGTCATTCCTCCGCCCCGCCCTGAACACGCCCCCTCGTGACGTCAGGCTCCGCCCCCTATCATAGGAGTTGTGCTGGGCCTCCGGAGGGTTATTATTATTAGTGTTGTTATTATTATTATGAACACTTTGGCTCCGCCCCCTCGTGACGTAAGTCTCCGCCCCCTATCGTAGGAATTGTGCTGGGCCTCGGGTGGGTTATTATTATTAGTGTTATTATTATGAACACTTTGGCTCCGCCCCCTCGTGACGTAAGGCTCCGCTCCCTATCGTAGGAGTTGTGCTGGGCCTCGGGAGGGCCTCGGCAGGGGTTAATAATAATAATAATATTAATTATATTATTATTATTATTATTAACGAATTGGCCCCGCCTCCTCGTGACGTTAGGCTCCACCCCCTTGTTCGCTCCGCCCCTTAGTTTCAGAGCTGTGCTGGGCCTGGGCGGAAGGAGGGAACACGCCCCCTCGTGACGTAGAGACTCCGCCCCCCTTGTATAATATAATATATTGTATGTATATATACTTGTAAACCGCCCTGAGTCCCCTTCGGGGTGAGAAGGGCGGTATATAAATGTCGCAAATAAATAAATAGGCCCCGCCCCCTAGCCTTGGGAGGGCCTGGCGCAGGGGTTAATAATTATAATTGATTATTATTATTATTATTATTAACACTTTGGCCACGCCCCCTCGTGACGTTAGGCTCCACCTCCTTGTTCGCTCCGCCCCCTAGTTTCAGAGCTGTGCTGGGCTTGGGAGGGTTGTTATTCTTAGTATTATTATTATTATTATGAACACTTTGGCCCCGCCCCTCGTGTCGTAGAGACTCCGCCCCCTCCATAGCCCCCGCCCCCTAGCCTCGGGAAGGTCATTATTATTATATAATAATGATAATAATAATAATAAGGCTCCACCCCCTTGTTCGCTCCGCCCCTAGCCTCAGCTGCTCTGGGCCTGGGCGGAAACAGGGATGTAAGACTCCGCCTCCTCCATAGCCCCGCCCCCTAGTCGCAGGAGGGCCTGGCGCAGGGTTTAACGCGCTGGCCCCGCCCCTTCATGACGTTAGGCCCCACCCCCCCTCTGTGGCCCCGCCCCCTCGCCTCAGAGCTGGGCCTGGCCTGAAGGAAGGCGGGTGTGGGATTCTTATTCCAGGCCGGGCGCGGGATGCGGGGCGGCGCGCTGGGAGGCGTGCGGGCCTTGCCTCGCTCTCCGCCCTCTCCTCATCCCTCAGCGGCCATGGAGGGTCCGCGGGCGCCGCGCAGGCCCCCTCCGCCCGCCGCTCTCCCGTCCCCTCAGCGCGAGGAAGGCCCCGCGGAGCCCCCGCCTCAGCCTCCGTCCTCGTCGCGGCCGCGGCCTTCCTCGTACCGGGCCCTGCGCAGCGCCGTCTCCACCCTGGCCCGCCTCGACGACTTCTTCTGCGAGAAGATCGGCGCCGGGTTCTTCTCGGAGGTCTTCAAGGTGAGCGGGAAAGAGGGGGGCGTGGCTCTCGAGCAGGCCTCGGCCTCCCCTGGAGTTGTTTTGGGCGCCAACTCCCACCCTTCCCGGCCTCAGGACCCTTCCTTTTGCCCCTCAGCCGCTTAAGCGGTCCTGAGGCCGGGAAGGGTGGGAGTTGGCGCCCAAAACAACTCCAGGGGGGGCCCAAGTTGAACCAGGCTGAGCTCCCCCCTTTTGTGTTGTTGTTGTTGTCACCCATCCATTACGACCCCACAAAGCCCTCAAATGCCTCAGGAGCCCGCTTTTCCCCCTCTCAAGCCCTATCGCCTGCACTTCCCTGTGAGGGATAATTAATATTAATATATTAATAACAGTGATAATAATAGTAAGTTATTATTATAACATTGATAATCATTCAAGAACGTAATAATAATAATTATTATAAAAGTGATAATCATTCAAGGATATAATAATCATTGATAATAATAGTAAGTTATTATAACGGTGATAGTCATTCAAGGACGTAGTAATAATTGATAATAGTAAATTATCATAAAAGTGATAATCATTCAAGAATGTAATAATAATTATTATAACTGATAATCATTCAAGAATGTAATACAGTAATAACTAATAATAATAGTAAATTATTATTATTATAAAAATGATAATCATTCAAGCCTGTAATAATTATTATTATAACAGTGATAATCATTCAAGAATGTGATAATAGTTGATAATAGTAGTAAAATATTATTATTATTATAACAGTGATAGTCATTCAAGAATGTAATAACAATTGATAATAATAGTAAATTTTTATTATTATTATAACAGTGATAATCATTCAAGAACGTAATAATAGTAATAATAATAATAATAATAACAGTGATAATCATTCAAGAACGTAATAATAGTAATAATAATAATAATAATAACAGTGATAATCATTCAAGAACGTAATAATAGTTGATAAAAGTAGTAAAATATTATTATTATAACAATTATAATCATTCAGGAATGTAGTAATAATTATTATTATAACATTGATAATTATTCAAGAACGTAATAATTGATAATACTATAGTAGTAAAATATTATTATTATAACAGTGATAATCATTCAAGAGTGTAATACCAATGATAGTAATAGTAAATTATAATTACAGTAGAGTCTCACTTGTCCAACATTCACTTATCCAATGTTCCAGATTATCCAAGGCATTTTTGTAGTCAATGTTTTTAATACATCGTGATATTTTGGTGCTAAATTTGTAAATACAGTAATTACTACATAGCATTACTGCGTATTGAACTATTTTTTCTGTCAAATTTGTTGTCTAACATGATGTTTTGGTGCTTCATTTGTAAAATCATAATCTAACTTGATGTTTAATAGGCTTTTCCTTAATCCCTCCTTATTATCCAACATATTTGCTTATCCAACATTCTGCCGGCCCGTTTATGTTGGATAAATGGGACTCTACTGTATTATTATTATAACAGCGATAAATATTCAAGACTGTAATAAGTATTATTATAACTGATAATCATTCAAGAATGTAATAACAATTGATAATAGTAGTAAATTATTATTATTATTATTATTATAAGAGTGATAATCATTCAAGACTGTAATAATAATTATAAGAGTGATAATCATTCAAGAACGTAATAATAATTGATAATAGTAAAATATTATTATAACAGTGATAATCATTTAAGAATGTAATAATAACTAATAATAATAGTAAGTTATTATTTTTGTTATAACAATGATAATCATTCAAGACTATAATAATAATTGTTATAACAGTGATAATCATTCAAGAATGTAATAATAATTAATAATAATACTGATAATCATTTATGAATAGACACACTACCATGATTTTTATTCCTCACCCACTTCTTGCAACTTGAGGTGCACAGTCAAAACATTGCAAAAGAGTCCAGGCACCAGGCCTGGGCCAACTTGGGCCCTCCTTCCAGTCCAGGTGTTTTGGACTCCAGTTCCCACAATTCCTAACAGCCAGTCCATCCTGTAGGGCGGTGGTTCTCAACCTTCCTAATGCTGTGGGCTCTTAATACAGTTCCTCATGTTGTGGTGACCCCCAACCACAATATTATTTTCGTTGCGGCTTCATAACTGTCATTTTGTTCCTGTTATTAATCGTAATGTAAACATCAGATATTGTATTGTCATTCGCTGGACCAAATTTGGCACAAATACCTGATATGCCCACATTTAAATACTGGTGAGATTGGGGGGATTGATTTTGTCATTTGGGAGTTGTAGTTGCTGGGATTTATAGTTCAAAGAGCATTCTGACCTCCACCAACGATGAAATTGAACCAAACTTGGCACACAGAACTCCCACGACCAACAGAAAATACTGGAAGGGTTTGGTAGGCATTGAGAGCACTGTGGACTCCAAACAGTGATGGAGATGGACCAAACTTGGCATGAGTACTCAGTATGCCCAAATGTGAACACTGGTGGAGTTTGGGGAAAATATATTTTCATATTTGGGAGTTGTCATTACTGGGATTTATAGTTCACCTACAATCAAAGAGCCCCTTGAACCCCACCAATAGAATTGGGCCAGACTTCCCACACAAAACTCCCATGACATGGCAAACAGAAATTACTGGAGGATTTGGATATCTACGACCATTAGTAATACGTATTTTTTGTGGTCTTTGGCAACCCCTCTGAAACCCCACTCGCGACCCCCCCCCCAGAGGTCCCGACGCCCAGGTTGAGAAACACTGCTGTAGGAAACCTGGACCCAAACTATGCAGGGCTTTAAAGGTTAAAACCCAACATCTTCCACTTTGCCCGGGAACTCATTGGCAGCTAATGGAGTGTGATATGCTGCGCACTCCAGGATGTGCCTGAGGGAGCCCAATATACAGCATTGCATTGCAGGAGTCCAGCCTTTAGTGACCACTGCCATCATCAGGTCCTCCAAATCTGGGAAGGGGCGCAGCTGGCGGATCAGAGGGGCTTCCGGCCTCCTTCCTGCCCAGAAGCAGCTGCATCAGCGCAGACGGCGGCCAGCCAGACGGCCCTTAATGCAGCCCTTAATGCCAGGCTTAAGCTAATTCCCAATGACCCCCGTGCCCTTTCCAGCCACAGACTGACTGACTGGCCCTTTCTCTGCCCACAGACCCACCACAATAGGCAGGCAGGGACAATGGGAAGAGCAGTGGACTCACTTCGGCCTCTATGACCTTTGCCCCTTCCCCTCCACACTGTGTTTTGTAATGTTGTGAGCCACTTTATACTTTGGTTGATAAATATCAATGAATATAATAATAATGATAATAATAAGCTCCTTCCTTGGAAGTTTCACCTGTAGATTCCACATACAGTAGAGTCTCACTTATTCAAGACTCGCTTATCCAAGGTTCTGGATTATCCAAGGCATTTTTGTAGTCAGTGTTTTCAATACATCGTGATATTTTGGTGCTAAATTCGTAAATACAGTAATTACTATGTAGCATTACTGCATATTGAACTACTTTTTCTGTCAAATTTGTTGTATAACATGATGTTTTGGTGCTTAATTTGTAAAATCATAACTTAATTTGATATGTAATAGGCTTCTCCTTAATCTCTCCTTATTATCCAACATATTCGCTTATCCAACATTCTGCCAGCCCGTTTATGTTGGATAAGTGAGACTCTACTGTACCATCTTAGTTTTAATGTTTTTAGTCTAATTCATAAGAGTTTGAGCTTATTATGTTGTACATGTATGTGTGGTATTATGTTATGTTTAAGTTTCTGTTTTATTTAAGTTTGTTTAACTATTGTTTGACTTGTTACTTGCTGTTTTTGGCATTGAATGTTTCCCACTATGTTATTTCCGCTGGAGACCACCCTGAGTCCCCTGGGGGGATAGGGTGGTTATAAATAAAGTATTATTATTATTATTGTTGTTGTTATTATTATTATTGTTTTAAACAGAGGCTGTATGGCCATCTGTCAGGGGTATTTTGATTGTGTTGCATGGCAGAAGGAGTTGGACTAGATGGTCCAACTTTATTATATTAGTTTAATAATAATAATAATAATAATAATAATAATAATAATAATAATAATAATCATGGCTGTTGTGATGCAGGAGTGATTTTGGCTCTCAGCTCTAAGCCTTTTCAGGTGCTTTCCTTGACCAAACCACTGACCGGACTGTCTGGATCCACTCATACAACCACATCAACTTTATCTGGAGCCCCCGGTGGCACAATGGGTTAAACCCTTGTGCTGGCAGGACTGCTGGCTGACTAAAAGGTCAGCAGTTCAAATCCAAGGAGCGGGTGAGCTCCCGTCTGTCAGCTCCAGCTTCCCATGAGGGAAGCCTCTCACAGGATAAAACATCCGAGTATCCCCTAGGCAATGTCCTTGCAGATGGCCAGTTCTCTCACACCAGAACCAACTTGCAGTTTCTCAAGTTGCTCCTGACACACACATAAAAAATTAACTTTATTATTATTGAGGCTGGATGGCCATCTGTCAGGGGTATTTTGATTGTACTTTTTCAGCATGGCAGAAGGGGATTGGACTAGATGGCCCATGTAGTCTCTTCTACCTCTATTATTCTATGATTCCAAAAACAACAACAACAACAATAATAATAATGGCTGTTGTGATGCAGGAGTGGTCTTGGCTCTCAGCGTCAGGCCTTTTCGGGTGCGACCGGCCTGTCTGGATCCACTCCCACAACCACATCAAGATGCCTGACATCCCACTCAGGTTTTTGGTGGAGCTTGTTTCCAAAAGGCACCACGAATTGGGGGTAGAAAAAGAAGTGCTGGGGGATATGCATCCTCTGTTTATAAAATGCATTTTCCCAAGCCCTGTAACCAGGCGGCATCGCACATTTTGATTGTTTTGATCTGTACATAATATCCTAGGCTTTGCTTTGTGCTTTTCCTACATGGAAGAATGGGGTTGGACTTGTCTCTTCCAACTCTGTGATTCTCCTAGGATTCTATTCAGCTTCTCGCCCTGGTATAACTGGCTGAGGCAATGGGGCAAAGGTCCAATGTAGGAGTTGTCAATGGGAGGAATTGTATTGAAAACAGAAGGCCTGGTTATTATATCTCCCTGTCTAAAGGGAGGAGGGTAAAGCCTGACAGGCAGGGAGTGGGAGGTCCCTTGAGTCCTTCCCTGTGGTTGTGTGTTTACCATGCCTGCTCAGGTATGTGTTAGGTCATTATGTTGGTATGTGGTTTAGTTTTGAAGCATGGCGCAGTAGCTAGTTTAGATACCTGCATAGTTTTAAGGATATACCATACGTCTATTGTGAAAATCTGGTGTTATTTTGGCTCTCTTGTTATGTTTATTTCTGAGTAAGAATTAGTCTAGAAAAGGAGGAGGAAGAGGATGGTATGGCCTCTGTGCCTTTGCTCGTGCTCCAGGCATCCAGGCAGGTGCTCTGTGAGTGTTTGCGTTTGTAATTACACTATGTAACACGATTTTTGTTCCTGGGTTATAAATGTCATTTCTTATGGTTCTATCATAAAAACAAGGAGAAAGCTTATTAAACTCCACAAAATTTGTCTTTGCGGGAGCGACATCGTCCTGCAGCACATTTTGCTCTAGGTTTTCAATGAATAATAATAATAATAATAATAATAATAATAATAATAATAATAATAATAATAATAGACTTTATTTATATTCCACTTTATCTCCATGGAAGGACATCGTCCTGCAGCACATTTTGCTCTAGGTTTTCAATGGATATAATTAATAATAATAATAATAATAATAATAATAATAGGTTTTATTTATATTCCACTTTATCTCCACAGAAGGACTCAGAGCAGATTACAGAATACACATACAGTAGAGTCTCACTAATCCAAGCCTCGCTATCCAAGCCTCTGGATAATCCAAGCCATTTTTGTAGTCAATGTTTCCAATATATCGTGATATTTTGGTGCTAAATTCATAAATACAGTAATTACAACATAACATTACTGCGTATTGAACTACTTTTTCTGTCAAATTTGTTGTATAACATGAAGTTTTGGTGCTTAATTTGTAAAATCATAACCTAATTTGATGTTTAATAGGCTTTTCCTTGATCAGTCCTTATAATCCAAGATATTCACTTATCCAAGCTTCTGCCAGCCCGTTTAGCTTGGATTAGTGAGACTCTACTGTATTAGGCAAACATTCAGTGCCTTTTACACAATGACCAATGACATACATTACACAGACAAAGGTAAAGGTCTTTCCCCTTTTCATCTCTGGCGTCTGGAGCCGATGCTCAACTCCGGCCATGGGGAGGTGCTCCTGTTTTATTTTTTCCATGCTGAGGAACCTGTTGTCTGTAGCAGGCATGTCTGCATGGGGTACCTTTTTACCTTCCTGCAAAGATGGCACCTATTAATTTACTCACATTGTATGCTTTCAAACTGCTAGGTTGGCAGAAGCTAGGGCTGATAGTCAGGAGCTCACCCCAGCTCATGGCTTGAAACTGCCAACCCTCTGGTCAGTAGATTTCCTGCAGCTGATGTGGTGGGTGGTGATAATAACAAAACTTTATTTATATACCGCTCTATCTCCTCGAGAGGACTCAGGGCGGTTTCCAACATGCGTACAAAAACAGTCAATTGTCAGGAAAACAGCATACAACAACTTGAACATAACAAGCATAATAAAACAACAACATAACTAAAACATATCCGTTAAAATAGGCACGATTACATATCCAAACAGTATATTCCATCGAGGAGTCAGGGGCTAGTAGTCAGGGCTGCGATGTAGACATGGTCAATTTTAAGGGACTAGGTAAGGACTTGCACATCAGAGTATCATAGGGCCAAGGGGTGATTAGTGTGCAGAGCAGGGTCAGCTTTGTGGAATACTGAACTAATTTCGCTCAAAGACCTGCCAGAAACACTAGGTTTTCAGTTCCTTGCAGAAAGAGGGCAGTGTGGGGGCTAGCCTGATCTCTCTGGGGAGGGCGTTCCAGAGCCGGGGGGCCAGCACCAAGAAGGCCCGCTCCCTCGTCCCCACCAACCGCGCTTGGGACGGTGGAAGTGAGAGGAGGGTCTCCCCGGCAGATCTTAAGGCCCGCACCGGTTCATGGGGGTTGATGTGATCACGGAGATAGGCAGGGCCTGATGATGATATATCTCATCATTGGGTCTCAACCAATTCAATATACATTTCACCTGCATCTGTGGCTACTGGCATCTTCAGAGGTTTGTTCAGAGGTCTGTTGGAAGTGAGGCAAGTGGAGTGCATATATACCCGTGGAATGTTCAGGTTGTAAGAAAGAACTCTTGTCTGCTCGAAGCAAGTGTGAATGTTGCCATTGTCCACCTTGATTAGCATAGCTTCAAAGCTTGGATGCTTCCTTTGCAGCTTTGAAGCTGCAAGGCCGTTCAGTGCTAATCAAGGTGGCCAATGGCAACATTCACAACAAACCTCACAACCTCTGAGAATGCCTGCCATAAATGTGGGCAAAACATCAGGAGAGAATGCTTCTGGAACAAGGCCAGACATCCCGGAAGACTCATAGCAACCCAGAAGCCTTTTGTCCTCCTGATGGAAGGAAAGGCCACAGAAAGGGCCTCTCTGCTGTTATTTTCTGCATTTCCCAATACATGACTCTTCATATCACATGCACACCCATTAAAACTAGCTCCCCATACTCTGCACCTAAAAACAATAATAAAATAAACTTAAAATAGTAAAATAGACTTCCCACTGTAAAGACATACAATAAAAACAGTCTGCTCACTTCTTAACTGTTCTTTTGTTACTCCCCCCAACATTTATCCTCTAGAGTGTTTCACTATCTGATGTCCCTGTCCCCCGAGGTTTTTATTCTGATCCCTTTCTCACCCCGAGTTTTTAACTTAGTGTTCATGCGGCCCGCCCTTGTTATATTGCTTTCTTGACTTTGTGTGGTACTGCAAATTTTTATCTATTGTATTGGTTAATTGTATTATGATATGTTGTATTTTATATTTTGTTATATTGTATTGTCCTGGGCATGGCCCCATGTAAGCCGCCCCGAGTCCCCGTTGGGGAGATGGTGGCGGAGTATAAATAAAGTTTTATTTATTATTATTATTATTTTGCTGTTCTGCTAACTCAGGCATGGGCAAACTTGGGCCCTCCAGGTATTTTGGTGTACAACTCCCACAATTCCAAACAACCTACCTTCTGCCTCAATACTTGCCTTAAGATGCTAAACCTGCAAGCATTTAGGTTCTTCCTGGGGAGACATCCAACTTTAGGAAATATGAGGACAGGGCAAATGCCATTTGTCGGATTGATGAATTAAAGGAGTAGTTCTCAACCTGTGGGTCCCTTCCCAGGCGTTTTGGCCTACAACTTCCAGAAATGTTAGGCCAGCTGTTAGGATTTCTTTTTAAATTTTTAGTAGGATTTTTCTTATACATTGATTTAAAAAAGGAACAGGTATGGGGGATGTAGGAAATCAGGGGCAGGGGGAGAGTCAAAAGGGGGAAGGGAAGAAAAAAGAAAGGAAGAAAAAAAAGAGGGTTGATGGGGAGGGGATGGGGCTCTACTAAGAGTCCTATGTGACTTTAGATCTTCTTCTTCGTGTTTGTATTTCTTCCATTTAATTTCTCTCCTTATTCCTTCATGTTTCTCCTCTTCTTTTCACCATTTTGGATGGCACTTCTTTGTCAAAAAGATAGACGTTTAAAACCAGTTCTTTCTAAATTATTATTTTTATATTATTTTGAATAAAATAGTCTCTCACTGAATCCCAATTGGTTCCTCTTCTTGTTGGGGTCTGACCTCCTGATAACAATGTCGTTAATTTGTCCATGTTTCTTATTTCTAGTATCTTGACTTCCCATTGTTGTATTGTTGGAATTTCTTTCAATCTCTAATGTCTTGCAAAAACTATTCTTGCTGCAGTAATTAGGTAATTTAAGAGGGATTCTTGATTTTGTTCTAATTTATTGTTTGTTATACCCAACAAATAGGTCTCTGGTAGTATTTCAAAATTTAGTTTCAGGATTTTTTGAATTTCTTTATTCCTTTTCAATAATCTTTGGGTTTTTTACACTACCACCACATATGGAAAAATGTGCCTTCTTGAAGGCCACATTTCCAGCATTTGGTTTCTACTTCCTTATAGTACTTTCCTAATTTTTCTGGGGTAATGTACCAACGATAATGTACCTGTGGGTCTCTCCCCAGGTGTTTTGGCCTACAACTTCCAGAAATGCAGTTTACCAACTGTTAGGATTTCTGAGAGTTGAAGGCCTAAACACCTGGGGAATCACAGGTTGGGAACCACTGAATTAGAGGAATGTTATCCAAAGTATAAATGTGGATTTATAGCCGTATCTAAAGGGAGTGTAGTAATAAAAGGGTCAAAATCCATAGACAAGGAGAATTAAGGTGAATACTGGTATTGTTTCTGTAGTTGTGTGTCTAGTGTGTGCCTATTAGTGCAGATCTGTCTTAGGTGAGTGTTATGATTGAGCCTCATGGCTCTGTTACTGACAGACGTGGGCGTAAGACTCCTCGAGAGTCAGATACTCTCGAGGAGCGAGAGAGAAAAAGACTGCGAGACATATTTGCAGCACCATCTGACGAGGAGTCTTTCGAAGGGTTTACGGAGAGAATGGAGGAGGGGCTGGTTAGCTCAGAGGAGGATGAGATGGATTGGACTCGGGTAAGGGAGGAAGTGGGTGCCACTGGCCATGATGGGACAGAAGATGAATGGGGACCTTCAGGATTAGACCCATGGTTTAGCTGGAGGGATGGGACGGGATCCACAGCTGGAGATGCTGTTGGGCGTAGTCAGAGGTGTTCCAGCTCTGACGAGGAAAGTGATGAGGAAACGCCCGGGTTAAGGAGGACAGCTGACAGTGATGAAGATTTGTAACTGGCATAAAATGGGGCTTGAGAGCAATTGCAAATTGCGTTGGGCAAGGTAATCTGGGCAAACGCTTGGGATCCGTGTGTGTGTGGGACGCTTCCCTGAAGACTTGTGTGCTTTCCTGTGCTGTGACGTAAGTTGATTGGAATCCAGGGTCAGACGGCGGGAGGGATTGTGTGGGCATTTGTTTGTGCAAACCTGTGCTTACTCTTATTAGCTTGACCTTCCGTCGTCTTCTTGACGGACGCCATCTCCTGCTTTGAGAACTCGGACTGAACTGACCACGGCTTGTCTTCCCCCCTTCTTGGACTTGGAAAAACTACAAACGTCTGCTTCTGGCTTTGATCTACGGAACGGAACTGGTCTACTCAACTGCTACAATCCTTGGCTGATTTACTCGTGTTGGAGATCCTGTCTGCTGTGTGTGTGGGGGAGCGACGCAAGTTACTCTAAGCACAGTGTTGGCAGCAGAGAGGAATCTGCTGCCAATTAGTTGCATTCTTTGTATCTTTTGTTCCTTGGCTTTCGTTTCGTTTATACCCAGGCTGAAGCAAGCAGTTTGTTTTTACCCGGATTAAACTCCGGTTTAATCCGGTTTATCTTTTGAACATTTACTTTTGCCCCTTTTTGCTCCTAAAGGCAAAAACTGCCTGGCCCTTGTGTTTTACGGGCATTTTTGAGTTCTGTAATCTAATAAACTCTGTTACTTTGAATCTTGTGGCGTTCTGTCCTTGACAGATTGCCCAACGCCCATAAAAAGTTTATTGCAGCAATAAACCCGTCAGGAAGACGATGGATGAGTTAAGGGCCAAAGTAGACCAATTGCAAACGGCTTTTACCGTTATCCAAACAGCTCAGGCTGTGAAAGGACATGTTTTGACTCCTGAACGCTTTGACGGAACCAGGTGCAAGTTGCCAACCTTTTTGGCACAAGTGGAGCTTTATTTTTCTCAGCTCAGTGCTCATGCTTTTCCTACAGACACTAGCAAGGTGGCCTTTATTTTGAGTTTGTTGACCGGTCCCGCAGGACAATGGGCCACTAATTTAATTTTGGGAAATGACCCAGTCAAGGACAATTTGAATAATTTCAAAAAGTTGTTAACTGATACTTTTGGGGATCCTCTCCGCACGGAGAACGCTGGGTGGGCTCTGTATCGGTTGAAACAGGGAAAGGGGACTGTTTTGGATTACTTAAATAAGTTTAACCTGTATCGCCACCAGCTGGATTGGGGGGAAAATGCATTCATGCTTTTATTTACTGCCGGGTTAAGTGATATGCTCCAGGATGAATTAGCACGCTTGGAGCCGGCTGAAAGCTGGGACGCCTTAGTAGCTAAGGTGCTGCGTTTAGACGCAAGGTTCGAGGCTCGTAAACACTCAAAAGCAATGTGTGCGCCACCCATGCATGTAACCAGGGCACCTGTGGTGATGGGGGAAGAGCCCATGGAGCTTGGGGTCTTTAAAAAGCTGTCTACAGAGGAAAAGAGCCGTAGGAGGCAGCTGGGCTTGTGTTTGTACTGTGGGAATGCTGGGCATTTTGCCAAAAATTGTAATGTGAAACCTTCCCAGCTTTCGGGAAAAGGCCAGCCCTAGTGCGACGTGAGTCCAACGCACTAGGGCTCCTCAAGCAGTCAACTGAGGGGAGGAAGCATGTTTTCGTACCCATTACATTATCTGTTGGGGGAAGGGAACTTGTTTCTACTTTGGCACTGCTGGACTCAGGGGCTACGGTCTCCTATGTAGATATTGAGTTTGCTAAGAAGCATGGCATTCCTAGAGTGCGCAAGGCATGCGACGTGTGGGTGGAAGGAGCAGATGGGAGACTGCTGGAGACTGGGGTGGTTAACCATGAAACCTCAGCAGTAACGTGGGAGGTGCAGGGAGTAACGGGAACGTTTGTGTGGGATATTACGAGCTTGCCTAGATATGATGTGATCCTGGGGATGGATTGGCTAGCTGTAGTAAACCCACAAGTAGATTGGGCAACACGTAAAGTGATCTTAAAGAGGCAGGATTGTTGCACTCTAAATGTTACTCATTCTGATATGGAGGGAGTGCCTGCTGAGTATGGGGAGTTCTCTGATGTATTTTGTAAAAGAGAAGCGGACAAATTACCACCGCACAGGCCATATGATTGCGCCATCAAGTTGGCAGAAGGTGCGAAACTGCCAGCAGGGAGGCTGTATGCCTTGACTGTACCGGAAAGGCAAGCTTTGCGGGAGTTTCTAGATGAAAATTTAGCCAAGGGGTTTATTCGCCCATCTAGTTCTCCAACTGCGGCACCGGTATTCTTTGTAGCCAAAAAGACTGGGGAACTTAGGTTGGTCTGCGATTATCGGATCCTAAACAAATACACCATTCGGGATAGGTACCCGCTGCCTTTAATCTCGGAACTGTTATCAAGGGTGCAAGGGGCTAAGGTCTTTACCAAGCTTGACCTGCGGGGGGCCTATAACTTAATCCGTATACGGGAAGGGGATGAATGGAAGACGGCATTTAACACGTGTTTCGGATGCCACGAGTTCCGAGTCATGCCTTTTGGGCTTTGTAATGCTCCTGCGGTATTCCAGAGGTTCATGAACGATGTGTTCAGGGACCTAATTGACCAATTTTTAGTGATTTATTTGGATGATATCTTGATTTTTTCTAAGGACGAGAAAGAACATCGTCAACATGTCAAGCAGGTTCTGCACCGACTGCGGGCTAATGGGCTTTTCGCCAAGGCTTCCAAGTGCGTCTTTCATGTGCCTGAAGTGGAGTTCCTAGGTCATGTAGTGTCAGGTAGGGAACTTAAAATGGACCCACATAAGGTTGACGCCGTCAACTCATGGCAGGAGCTGAAGACTAAGAAGGATGTACAAAGGTTCTTGGGTTTCGCTAATTACTACCGGGAGTTTATTCCGAATTTTGCAAAGCTCACGGTACCTTTGACGCAGCTTCTGCGCAAGAAACAGCCATTTGTGTGGGGGCGGGAAGCTCACGAGGCGTTTCTACAACTAAAGTCTAGTTTTCAATCGGACAACATACTAACCCATCCTGATGTTGACAGACCGTTCGTGGTAGAAGCGGACGCTTCTAGCTACGCGTTGGGGGCTGTATTGTCTCAGAAGGATTCCTCAGGGACCTTGCGTCCCTGTGGATTTTACTCGCGGCAACTAACACCCTTCGAGCAGAACTATACCATATGGGAGAAGGAGTTGTTGGCGATTAAGGTGGCGTTTGAGGTGTGGCGGCACTGGCTTGAAGGGGCACGGCACCAGATCGTGGTCAGATCTGATCACAAGAACTTAGAGCACTTGCAAACAGCAAAGAAGTTAAACCAGCGTCAAATCCGCTGGGCTTTGTTTTTCTCCAGGTTTAACTTCAAGGTGCAGTTCGTGGAGGGGAAGGCAAACTTGCGGGCCGATGCTTTATCTCGCAAGCCGGAATTTAAGACCAATGAGCAGGTAGTATGTCAGACCATCTTGCCTACTGCCTCTCTGTGTGTTGTAGATAATGAGCTTGGGTTACATGACCAGATCCTTGAGGCTCAGAAGGATGATGTGTGGACTCAGGAGCAACTGATGCTGCTCTCTGCAGGTAACCGTACCATACTGCCGCATCTCCAGGATCAAGACGGGGTATTGGTGCGTAGGGGGCAGGTTTACGTACCAGTAGGGACCCTCAGGTTGGAGGTGATTAGAGCCCACCATGACGAACCCATGGCTGGGCACTTTGGCAGGTTCAAGACCGTACAGCTTATCACCAGGAGCTACTGGTGGCCAAAGATGCGGCAAGACATTCTGCGCTTTTGTGACAGCTGCGCCGTTTGTCAGCAGAGTAAGACGCCTGTTGGGCGCCCTAGAGGGTTGTTATCGTCTTTACCTGTTCCGGAGAGGCCATGGCAAATCATTTCCATGGATTTTATTTCAGATTTGCCTAAGTCTGGGGGTTATACTTGTATTTGGGTGGTGGTGGATTTATTTAGTAAACTGGCTCATTTTATTCCTTGTTCAACCATTCCGGCGGCCCCTACGTTGGCCTTACTATTTACAAAGCACATCTATCGTTTGCACGGAGCACCCGAGGTGATTATTTCAGATAGGGCTCCGCAATTTGTGTCACGCTTTTGGAAACACTTCCATGAGTGTTTGGGGACTAAGTTAAACGTGTCTTCAGCTTTCCATCCGCAAACGGATGGACAGTCGGAACGGGTTAATGGGCTCTTAGAGCAGTATCTGCGTTGTTTTTGTTTAGATCAACCCACGGCTTGGGTAAAGTGGTTACCGGTGGCGGAATTTGCTTACAACAATGCGGTGCACACGTCTAGTCAGCATACGCCATTTGAGCTAACTTATGGTTTTCACCCACGGGGAGGTGTGGCGCCGTCGACCAATGTGGTCTCTTCGGACCCTGTGTACCGCTCTTCGGAAATGGCTGCATTGCATGATGTTGCCCGTCGCTTACTGTTGGAAGCTAAGGCAACGCAGAAGACTCAGGCTGACCGCCACAGGCAGGCAGGGGAGGAGTTGGAAGAAGGGGATTTGGTGTGGTTATCTTCCAAACATATTAAACAGGCTGGGGGAAAGTTTGCGCCTCGGTATTTGGGTCCCTTTCCTATCGTTAAAAAGATTTCTTCTGTTGCGTTTCGTTTGCGTTTACCGTCTAGTTTAAAGGTCCATCCAGTCTTTCATCGTTCGCTGTTGAAACTTGATACCTCTAGTCGTCGTGGTGCTATAGCGGAGGGTATCACTGCCACTTCTCCGCCATCGGGGGAGGAGGCCTTTGTGAGAGGGGATAGTGTTATGATTGAGCCTCATGGCTCTGTTACTGACAGACGTGGGCGTAAGACTCCTCGAGAGTCAGATACTCTCGAGGAGCGAGAGAGAAAAAGACTGCGAGACATATTTGCAGCACCATCTGACGAGGAGTCTTTCGAAGGGTTTACGGAGAGAATGGAGGAGGGGCTGGTTAGCTCAGAGGAGGATGAGATGGATTGGACTCGGGTAAGGGAGGAAGTGGGTGCCACTGGCCATGATGGGACAGAAGATGAATGGGGACCTTCAGGATTAGACCCATGGTTTAGCTGGAGGGATGGGACGGGATCCACAGCTGGAGATGCTGTTGGGCGTAGTCAGAGGTGTTCCAGCTCTGACGAGGAAAGTGATGAGGAAACGCCCGGGTTAAGGAGGACAGCTGACAGTGATGAAGATTTGTAACTGGCATAAAATGGGGCTTGAGAGCAATTGCAAATTGCGTTGGGCAAGGTAATCTGGGCAAACGCTTGGGATCCGTGTGTGTGTGGGACGCTTCCCTGAAGACTTGTGTGCTTTCCTGTGCTGTGACGTAAGTTGATTGGAATCCAGGGTCAGACGGCGGGAGGGATTGTGTGGGCATTTGTTTGTGCAAACCTGTGCTTACTCTTATTAGCTTGACCTTCCGTCGTCTTCTTGACGGACGCCATCTCCTGCTTTGAGAACTCGGACTGAACTGACCACGGCTTGTCTTCCCCCCTTCTTGGACTTGGAAAAACTACAAACGTCTGCTTCTGGCTTTGATCTACGGAACGGAACTGGTCTACTCAACTGCTACAATCCTTGGCTGATTTACTCGTGTTGGAGATCCTGTCTGCTGTGTGTGTGGGGGAGCGACGCAAGTTACTCTAAGCACAGTGTTGGCAGCAGAGAGGAATCTGCTGCCAATTAGTTGCATTCTTTGTATCTTTTGTTCCTTGGCTTTCGTTTCGTTTATACCCAGGCTGAAGCAAGCAGTTTGTTTTTACCCGGATTAAACTCCGGTTTAATCCGGTTTATCTTTTGAACATTTACTTTTGCCCCTTTTTGCTCCTAAAGGCAAAAACTGCCTGGCCCTTGTGTTTTACGGGCATTTTTGAGTTCTGTAATCTAATAAACTCTGTTACTTTGAATCTTGTGGCGTTCTGTCCTTGACAGTGAGTGTATTTCTGTTAGATTTAACTTTGGAAGCTGTAACAACAGTATTAGTGTTCTGTGAAACCGAAATTTGCTTTCTTTACTTTTCTTATTTTGCTTCTGAATTAAAACCTGATCCTGTCTTGGCCACTCTCCTGGCAAAAAGGGCTGAATAATTGAAGGGGGAACAATGGCACGGCACGGAGGGTGGGGATCACCTTTCAGGCCGCAAGCGAATGTAAGGCTATTGCAGAGGGAGGGGGCACGTTGCAGGGCTGCGTTAATGGCTTTGAGTCTCCTTTGAGAGAGCGAAAGCGACATGTAAATAAATATAATTATTGTTGAAGGCTTTCATGGCCAGAATCGCTGGGGTGTTGTTGTGTGGTTTCCAGGCTATATGGCCAATGTGTTCTAGCAGCATTTTCTCCCTGATGTTTCGCATGCGTCTGCATATGTAATTATAATAATATAAATATTGTTATATAATTATAATAATAAACATAATTATAATAATAATTACTGTAATAACAACAACCTGGCAGGGGCTCCATGGCCCAAGAGGCCTTTGGGAGGAGGGAAAGGCTTGGCAGAGTGCCACACTCCTATAAAAACCTACTGCCCCTAAAAATAATATTAAATGGTATGTCTCATGTCCTTATTAATATTGGGAATGGTTTCGGTTGGAATGATTGCTGTTTATAAGGCACCCCGAGCCCCACTTTCAGGGAACAGGAACCTCACAACAACACAATGGCCAAGACAGAGGCGGCACTTTCCGTCTTTTTTTCAACATTTTCCCTTCACTCCTTCTCATAGAATCATAGAATCCTAGAGTTGGAAGAGACCTGGTGGGCGACCCAGTCCAACCTCATTCTGCCAAGAAGCAGGAAAATTGCATTCAAAGCACTCCGGGGCAGAGAGTTCCACTGCTGAACAGCTCTCCTTATAGTGAGGAAGTTCTTCCTCATATTCAGGTGGAATCTCCTTTCCTGTAGTTTTAAGCTTTTGCTCCATTGCATCCCAGTCTCCAGGGCAGCAGAAAGGAAGCCTCCTCCCTAGGACTTCCTTCCCCTCATGTCTTGATCCCTGGCCCTCGTCAATGTCTCCTCTCTCTCAGCCTTCTCTTCTGCAGGCTAAATATGCCCAGCTCTTCCAGCCACTCCTCATAGGGATTCTTGTTCTCCAGACCCTTGATCCTTTGAGTCACCCTCCTCTGGACACACTCCAGCTGAGAGTCAACCTCTCCCTTCAGTTGTGGTGCCCAAAATTAGACATGGTGTGATTCCAGGTAATAATAATAATAATAATAATAAAAAAACTTTATTTATACCCCGCCACCATCTCCCCGTGGGGACCCGGGGCGGCTCACAACGTTACAAAAGTAACAGCACAAATACATTAAACAATATACACAGTTTAAAACACAAGAAGATGATAAAACAGAAGTTAAAACAAAGGTTTATATAACAGTAATAATAAGGTAGAGTGGTCTGACCAAGGCAGAATAGAGGGACAGCATGATTTCCCTGGATCTAGGCACTAGGCTCCTCTTGATGTAAGCCAGAATCCCATTGGCTTTTTTGGCTGCCGCATGACATTCCTGGCTCATGTTTCCCTTCCTTGCCACGAGGACTCCAAGATCTTTTTCACACATACTGCTACTGAGCCAGGCATCGCCCCACATTCTGTATCTGTGTATTTCCCTTTTTCTGCCTAAGTAGAGTCTCTTGCATTTGTCCTTGTTAAACTTCATTGTGTTATGTTTTGGCCCATCATCTCTCTCATCTGTGAAGATCATTTGGATTCTGCTCCTGTCTTCTGGAGTATTATCTATAGCTATCTCTCTCATCTGTGAGACCCTTGGTAGTGCAGTGGATTAAATCGCTGAGCTGCTGAACTTGCTGACTGAAAGGTGGGTGGTTTGAATCCGGGGAGCCGGATGAGCTTCCGCTGTTAGCCCCAGCTTCTTCCAACCTTACAGTTCAAAAACATGCACATGCGAGTAGATCAATAGGAAGGTAAACAGCGCTCTGTACAGTCATGCCAATGGCCACATGACCTTGGAGGCATCCATCTACAGACAACGCTGGCTCTTTGACTTAGAAATGGAGATGAGCACCAACTCCCAGAATCGGACAAGACTGGACTTAATGTCAAGGGGAAAACCTTTACTTAACCTATCTCTCACAATTTGGTGTCGTCTGCAAACTGGAGAAAGGCTTGTGCACTCTTTTACAATTTGGGCTTTTAGCTTTCCTTCGAAAGTACTAAATTAGATGTTTAATGTGTTTTTAATAGTATGAATAGTTTCGGTGGCAATTACCGACAGGTGCCTTGAGCTTTGCTTTTGGGGAGAGGATGGAACGCAAATAAGCTTGGCAGCAGCGCAGTGTCCTAGCCAGAGGCAGCCCGCTCTTTCTCTCTCTTCCTGTCTGCCTTTCAGCCTTTTCCCCTCTCCCTCTCTCTCTATTTCTTTGCTCCCTTTCCTCTTTCTTGCTCTTCCTCTGCTGCCCCATTGCCACCCTCCTTCCTGGGTCTCCCAGTTGGGAGCCTTGAATGCAATGTTCTCCCTTTCTCTTTTTGCTTCACATTCCTCTCCTTCCTTCTCTCCAGCCGCTGACCATCCAGGGTCCCTCTCTGGCCGGAGGCTTCCTGGGCGGCTGCTTTGCAGAAGGAGAGCATTGACTAAAAAGGGCAAGAGTGAGCAGCAGCTGACAGCAGCGCTAAGGAATTCGGGAGGCATTTGCGGTCTTTGCAGAGAGAGAGAGGTGTGTGTGTGTGTGTGTGGCATGGCTGTGCTTGGCCCGGATGGATGGACCTCCCCTTGGCGGGGGTCCAGAGGGGTTGTCCTGGGGTAGGACAAGAGGGAGGGAGATGGGCCATCCTGCCCAGGGCCGGAGCCTTCATTGCACTATGTAACACAGGCATGGACCAGCTTGGGCCCTCCAGATGTTTTGGACTTCAACTCCCACCATTCCTCACAGCCTCAGGCCCCTTCCTTTTGCCCCTCAGCCGCTTAAGCGGCTGAGGGGCAAAAGGAAGGGGCCTGAGGCTGTGAGGAATGGTGGGAGTTGAAGTCCAAAACACCTGGGAGGAGGGCCCAAGTTGGCCCATGCCTGTTCTAGAGGATAACAACAATGGGATTCCGACGGTGTAAGGGAAGAGCAAAGGAGGAGATGGCACTCTATGGAGCAGAGAGGCAGAGGAAGGAATGCTGGTGGCATGGGGATCGGAGCACTGCAGCACATCTGCTCCAAGGAGCACTGCTTGGAATATGCAGCAGCGTTCTTCTCTAGGGCTTCTCTCCCCATCAAGGAGGGCTTGAACGCCCGTCAGTGGCCCCTGGGAAGCCGAGACGCCGAGCGTGAGGATGTCTTGTTAATGAGTCAGACAGTGAACACTGGATTATACTCAATTAAAAAAAAATTAAACACATTAGGACCAAAGAATCATAATGCAAAATACTGACCAAATGGTACAGAATCCACGTAAATTAGTCCATAAAAAAACAACCCATAATAATAACTATGGAGACAATACTCCTGACTTCACGATCGTGTTAAAAAACAAAGTATGGATTGTCGATGTTGCAATCCCAGGGGATAGCAGGATTGAAGAAAAACATCTGGAAAAGCTGACATGATATGAGGACTTAAAGATCGAATTGCAAAGACTCTGCCACAAGCCAGTCAAGGTGGTCCCAGTGGTGATTGGCACACTGGGTGCAGTTCCTAAAGACCTTGCCCTGCACTTAAACTCAATTGGCACTGACAAAATTCCCACCTGCCAGCTGCAGAAGGCCACCTGACTGGGATCTGTGCGCATTATGCGCCGATACATTGCACAGTCCTAGACACTTAGGAAGTGTCCGGCATGTGATCCAGTACAACAGCCAGCAGAGTGTCTGCTGTGGAATCATCTTGTTGTGTTTCAAATAATAACCATAATAATAGCCATAATGTGTTGTCGGAGGCTTTCATGGCTGGAATCACAGGATTGTTGTGTATATTTCCAGGCTATATGACCATGTTCCAGAAGCATTCTCTCCTCATGTTTCATCCACATCTATGGCAGGCATCCTCAGAAGTTGAGATGGCCATCCAGCCTCTGTTGAAAAGCCTCGAAAGAAGGAGGTTCTGCCATTTGCCTGGGACCTCCCACAGGGCAAAACCTAAAAATTTGTAGGCTGTTAGGAATTGTGGGAGTTGGAGTCCAAAACACCTGAAGGGCTTCTTCAGGTTGTGCAGGCCTAAAGGTTTTGGCTGTCCTGCCCGGAAAATAGGAAGCCTCCAAAGAAGAGAGGGGAGGGGTGATATGGTACCATTGCATTACATTTTACTGTGAACCAAATATGTAATGCCTGGAGAACTATTGTAGAAATAAAACAAATTAAAAAAAAATGGAAAAAAAAGATACAAAATGCCTTTCAAAACACATAAAACACATGAGATTACAATGCACATTAAAAGCGGCCCTAACTGTAAAATGTCAATTTAAAATTCCTTGTTTAAAATAGACTTGAGTAGGCCGGATGATAGAGAGAGGCCTATAATTAGTTGTTGAATCCCTACCGGCAGGTCACTGAATATTTTAAAAAATAACTTTTCAAAGTTCGGATTCTTAGGCATACATTCCCATACCCCAGCATCCCCCATCCAAGATGACGGGACTGGTCATCCAGAAAGGCAAAAACCGATTCAGATTTATGAATGCATTGGGACCAGAGCCTTGCATGGTCTCATTGGGGTAGGGTCTTATGTCAGGGGTCTGGCCTGAGTGGATGGTGGACTTGGCAGCGCACACTGGAAAAATGAGAGACTGGCTTCAAGGTGTTGTTCAACTTACCTGGCCTTGAGTGCCTTGGGAGTGTTGTAGGTCAGCAAGCGGCTGAAGATACTTCTGACATGTCAGGATGAGGGGTTTGATGGGTTTCAAAGTGAAGGGTCTTGTCAGTGTTAAGAGAGAATTACAGGCAGATGAGGCCAATGTTTTGGATTCCTGTGCTCGTTCCCAGGCAACTGGGGAAAGTGAAAGTCCTAGGTCTCTTGAGAAATGGCCTTTGGCCAATGTGGAGTTTTCCCAAGAAGCCAGATTAGGTTTGAGAATGGAGGGAGTGAAAAATAGACTAATTAGATGCTTTGAGAGAATCTGTGATAAGACTTTGAAGGAGAGGTGCATTCAGCATGATCTCATGGCTACTTTGATGGGCTTAAATTAAATGGTGTTGGCTTCATGCCTCACAGAGGAGACAACATTCAAGGAGCTCCACTGGCTGCCATTTACTTTCCGAGCCCAATTTAAGGTGCAGGTGCTTACCTACAAAGCCCTGAACGGTTTGGGACCATCCTACCTCCGTGACCGCATCTCCGTCTACGAACCCACGCGTTCACTTCGGTCATCTGGAGAGGCCCTGCTCGTGATCCCGCCTGCGTCGCAAGCGCGGTTGGTGGGGACACGAGACAGGGCCTTCTCCGTGGTGGCCCCCCGACTCTGGAACACCCTCCCCAAGGATCTCAGACAGGCCCCGACATTGGCAGTCTTCAGAAAGAACTTGAAGACCTGGCTGTTCCAATGTGCCTTCCCAGATTAATAGGCAATCTCCAACACCAAGTCCCATAAGCACTTTATTAGAACTAAGATTGTATATCGCACTCTGCACTTGCCCTAGAAGCCTTATATATCACCTGTCACATCAGCACTTTTAATCTTGTACCCATTACTCTGGCCCGGCCCAGTTTTATTGTGTTTTAGCGTATTGTTTATTGCTTGTTGTTTATACTATTTTAATTGTTTTTAATTTGCCTTTTGATTTGTATTGTTATATTGTGTGTTGAGGCCTTGGCCTTTGTAAGCCGCATCGAGTCCTTCGGGAGATGCTAGCGGGGTACAAATAAAGTTTAATAATAATAATAATAATAATAATAATAATAATAATAACATTGCCATATGGGATGGCTGTCCAGTCTCTGCTGTCAAGTTCATGATTCAAGTATTCTCAAGTTTCCTGTTCTGGTGCATTCCTTTGTTTCCTAGAAGGGTTTATCTTCAAAAAGTCCTTGCTTTCTCGCTTGTGGATTTATTTACTGCTGTGGATTGTGGTTCTTTTGATTTTATGTACTTTGGCATTTTTGGAATATTGCTGTTTTATATTTTCAATTTTGCTGATCTTTTTGGAATGGTCCTTTCCCCCTTTTTACCTGCTTGCTTCCATAAATATTTTTAGATAGAACTACTGGACTCTGGTGCCGTGCTGGGTGAAAAGGTGTTTCAGTGCTAGAGTGCAACAGGGAGCCCCGTGTGTGCCTGGCAGGCTTCCTTGTCCCTTGTTGATCCTGTCAATCCAGCAAGGATTTCCTCCTCTGGCTCCGTCTCTGTGGGCGGTTCATGGCCTTTCCTTTGTCTCTGGTGATGCTCTCCAGGCTTTATTGGCAGCCAAGGACCAGCAGTGCTGAGCCCAGAGTCAGGTGCAGGCTGTGCGCAACGCCAGTGTCGTCCCTTCCTCTGGAGTAAGCATGGCTGAACTTCGGCCATTACATATTATGGAAGTTGAAGTCCAGAGCATCCGGAGGAGGACCAAAGTTTGCCCATGTCTGCTTAATGAGATATTCATTGAAAAACCAGAGCAAAATGTGCTATAGCAGGATGTCCCTCCCACAAAGACAAAGTTTGTGGAGTTTAATACACTTTTACATGTTTTTATGATAGAACCAATTAGGAAACAATGACATTTATAACCCAGAAACAAAAACCATGTGAAATCATCACCCTTGGCCAAAAATAAAGTTTTTACAAGCCAGCTCTTTGATTTTGTGCAGCAATGTTTATCTATATATATAAAAGAGTGATGGCATCACGGCAATTCACAAAACAACAAAACTACAGTCCCCCCAACCTCAAAATTTGACAACACAACCCATCATCCACGCCTCAAGGTTGATACAACAAAAAGAAAAGAAAAATAAAGTCCTAATTAGAGGGAGAGCAATAATTTTTTTTATCCAATTGCTACCAGTTTAGAGGGCTAATCTCTGCCCACTTGGTTGCCTAGCAACCAAGGGACAGCCAGGTTTCAGTTAGGGGACAGGCAGATTTAGGCCTCACTTAGACTTCTTCCAAAGATTATCTAATTTGCACTGGATTATATGGCAGTGTAGACTCAAGGCCCTTCCACACAGCTATATAACCCATTTATAATCTTATATTATCTGCTTTGCACTGGATTATCTTGACTCCGCACTACCATATAATCCACTTCAGTGTGCATTTTATACAGCTGTGAAGAAGGGGCCTCATATAATCCAGTTCTGAGCAAATAATATAAGATTAGAAATATACAGTAGAGTCTCACTTATCCAACGTAAACAGGCCGGCAGGATAAGTGAATATGTTGGATAATAAGAAGGGATTCAGGAAAAGCCAATTAAACATCAAATTAGGTAATCGTTATACAAATTAAGCACCAAAACATCATATTATACAACAAATTTGACAGAAAAAGTAGTTCCATGCGCAGTAATGCTATGTAGTATTTACAGTAGAGTCTCGCTTATCCAACGTTCTGGATTATCCAACGCATTTTTGTAGTCAATGCTTTCAATATATCGTGATATTTTGGTGCTAAATTCATAAATACAGTAATTACTATATAGCATTACTGTGTACTGAACTACTTTTTCTGACAAATGTGTTGTCTAACATGATGTTTTGGTGCTTAATTTGTAAAATCATACGTTAATTTGATGTTTAATAGGGTTATCCTTAATTCCTCATTATCCAACATATTCGCTTATCCAATGTTCTGCCGGCCCGTTTATGTTGGATAAGTGAGACTCTACTGTACTGTATTTACAAATTTACCACTAGAATATCACAATGAATTTAAAACACTGACTATAAAAACATTGATTATGAAAAGGCAGACTGCGTTGGATAATCCAGAACCTTGTATAAGCGAATGTTGGATAAGTGAGATTCTTCTTTAATATGAAATAATTACTGGGATAGAATAATGCAGAATAATATAATCTCTAAAACCAGGACAGTAAATAAACAGGGGAATTCCACACAGGAAACAATCAAGGCCAGCTAACACCTCCCAACAAAGTATTCCCATCATCAAAGTCTGGCAGATCCTGTTTTCTCAGGGCCACAGACAGTAGAAGCACATAAAATATCGCAAACAACACCACTCTGAAAACAAGGGAATTCCAGACAGGAAACAATCAGGGCCAGCTAACACCTCCCAACAAAGTATTCCCATCATCAAAGTCTGGAAAATCCTCTGTTTTCTCAGGGCCTCAGACAGTAGAAGCGCATAAAATATCGCAAACAACACCACTCTGAAAACAAGGGAATTCCAGACAGGAAACAATCAGGGCCAGCTAACACCTCCCAACAAAAAATTCACTCAGGGAGGAAACAGCCAGGCTTTAAAGCTGCAAGGCCATTACATCCTAATCATTTTTCCTAATTGCAGCATTCATACTTGCCTCCAACAAAAAAAAACCAATCAGAAATATTGTATATTCACAACCTTTCGGAAATAATATCCCCTGATGGCGCAGCGTGTTAAAGCGCTGAGCTGCTGAACTTCTGGACCGAAAGGCCACAGGTTTGAATTGGGGGAGTGGAGAGTGCCCCCACTGTTAGCCCCAGCTTCTGCCAACCCAGAAGTTCGAAAACATGCAAATGTGAGTGCATCAATAGGTACTGCTCCGGTGGGAAGGTAACGCCGCTCCATGCAGTCATCCCACATGACCTTGGAGGAGTCTACGGACAACGCCGGCTCTTCAGCTTAGAAATGGAGATGAGCACCAACCCCAAGAGTCGGACACGACTGGACTTAATGTCTGGGGAAAACCTTTACCCTTAACCTTAACTACCACCAATTCCTCAATACTTTATTTCCCATACCACCATACTTCGCCACAGCAACGCGTGGCCGGGCACAGCTAGTCTATAATAAAAGAGAAGGTTGGTATAGAAAACAATGGACTTTGTACTTGGCTGTGAAGCTTCGCCCTGAGAAAATGGTCAATCAGCATGAGGAATTAATTATTATTTGCAATCTGGGAGGCTTTGTGAAAACATTGTTAGTGATCCCTCCTCTTCTCACCCCTGAAAAAACAAGGTTTTCTTGCAAAAGAGTAGAGACAGTTACTGTGTCCAGACATGGGGTGTGTGGTGGGTCTGCAAAGGCTCTGTTTTTTTTTGCCGTGACTCACTTATCAACTCAGACATTCCGACCTGCAAAAGCATTCTTTCTTCCAAGTTTGAGGATTTCCATGTCTGGCCTCAGAGGGAGGTGTGAGGGCAAAATGAGAGGCAAACGTTAATACCATTCATGTTTCATTCTATCTTAATGTTTGTATATTTGCAGATTTTAAATTGTACTGAAACACTTTTAATGTGAGCCGCTTTGAGTGTCCTTGTGTAGAGAAAATGTGGGATATAAATAAACATAATAGTAATAATAGTAATAATAACAACAACTACTACTACTACTATGACCCCTTTTCACTGCTGGGGAGTCCTCCTACCCCCAGGAGGGAGGGGCTTGGGAACGACTGTGGTCTGACCCCGAAGGACCTCTTTGCATCTTCCTGCAGGTGAGGCACCGCCAGTCGGGGCACATCATGGTGCTGAAAATGAACAAGCTGATGAGCAACCGGGGCAACATGCTCCGCGAGGTGCAGCTCATGAACCGCCTCTCCCACCCCAACATCCTCCGGTGAGGCCCTCTTCCGCCATAACCTTGGCATCTGGGTCTTTGGGGGAGAGGCCTTTGAACAGAGCGGCTGGACGGACATCTGTCGAGAGGGCTTGGGTGGTGTCTTTCTTCCTGGCAAGAACTGGGGTTGGATGGGATGACCTTTGGTGACCTCTTCCGGGTCTCCTGTTCTGGCCTCTCCCTGCAGTGTTGTTTGCACAGATATGACACTGGTGGGTCTGTGGGTGGGGCCAGAGCAGGAGCCTGAGGTCCTCTTGACCAGTGTCCATTTGTCCCTTTGTCCCTCTCTCTTCTAGGTTCATGGGCGTCTGTGTCCACCAGGGCCAGCTCCACGCCTTGACTGAGGTGAGAATCGCTCAAGGAGAAGTAAACTCATAAACCACTTTTCTGAACCTGTATCATGGGAAAAGCAGCATAAGTATGACTGGAAATAAGGAGAATGGCTGTGGATCAGAATTGGCATTAATTGAAACAAAGACAAGTGGTCATGGAGTTGTCCTGGAGGACTTAGAGCAGGCCTGGGCCAACTTTAGCCCTTCCACCAAATGTTTTGAATTTCAACTCCCACACTTCCTAACAGCCTACCGACTCTAAGGAGATGATGTTTTAACTGATTTTGTATTGTGGTTGGATGTATTTGTATGAATTTTATGTGTTGTACGCCACTTTGAATCTCACCCACAGGAGAAAAGTGGGATAGACATGAATAAATAATAATAATGATAATAGTGATAATAGTGATAATAGTAATTGTGGGAGTTGAAGTCCAAAACACCTGGAAGGATGGCTGAAGTTGGCCCAGACCTGACCTAGAGATTCCTAGAAAAGTGTTGGGTCATCTTCTGCCGTTCCTCGAGAGAGAGCATATTTATAGAGAGAAAATATTAAACAAATCTGCAAATAAATAAATCTGCAAAAGTTAAACCTGCACGTGTGTGAGGCCATGTAATTGTTATTGCAGAATTAAAATAAATGAGATGTAGTGGACTAAGGAGGAGCATGTTGGTGGCAGGGGTGAGGCAGAGGGAATGCAGATGGATGGGGGATCCGGGCTCGGAAAGGACCTGGATCCATGACCCCTGACCTCTTCCTGACCCTGGGCCCGTCCTTCTGCCCCATAGTACATCAACGGAGGGAACCTGGAGCAGCTGCTGGACAGCCCCACGCCACTGCCCTGGCCGGTCCGCATCAAGTTGGCGCTGGACATCGCGCGGGGCCTCCGCTACCTGCACAGCAAGGGCATCTTCCACCGGGACCTCACCTCCAAGGTATGGCCAAGAGGTCCCTTGTCTCTCTGTCATGAATACTTTGTAAAACAAAGATTCTTTTTATTGCAATTTCCAATGTGAGAGGGTACATCAGAACTTTTTACACAAAGAATGACATGAGACATACAGACATACAGATTCTATGTAACTACTGTACATTGGATTCCACAAACACTCTATGTTTGTGGATCAGAATCCCTGTTTCCTCTAGAGCAGAAACTGACTCCTTTCAATGTAAAATGGCCCCAAAACACACTCCTTCCTCTCCCCTTGAAAAAAGGAGGCTCTAGTGTCTAGAATTCTGCTTTCCATTGCACACCTGACACTCTCCATTCACCATCTCTCTCGAGCATGGCGGGTGGGCCAAACTCTTCTGGTCTGCCACACATTTTGGAATGTTAGAGGGTCTCTTATATAGCAATATTTCTTCTAATGTTGTCCCAAAGCTGTAAATTACTGATAGATTTTTCCCATCCTGGAACATGTTGATTCCATCTCAGTTTCCTGGCAGGTGTTGACTCTGCATAATTGGGGTTGATTGTCAAGGAGCTCTGGGTTGACTTCCTTCTTACGTAAGGAATCTTGTAAACATTTCCTTAACTTAAAAGAGCCATGTCTCTCATTAATGTAAACAAGTTGTTTTTCCCCAGAAGTTCAAGTCAGCAAATGTTGACAGATGTAAACAGATGTAAACATTCATCTTATCACTGTCACAGTTGTTATCACAGTTCAGCAACTTATAATTATAGTTCAGCAGCTCAGTAGTTAGTGATTGCAGGCGTTAATATTTTGGAATGGTGTCTTCAAAATTATTGGCTCTCACTCATTCACCTTTCATAAAATTCATTCATACCCACATTTATCAAATCTTCACATCAAATTAATGTGACACCTCCGGATAGGGAAGAGCCACCCTTGTGCTCCCCCCCCCCCCAAATGAATGCCTATCATCTCTCTCTCCTTTTGCAGAACTGCCTCGTCCGGTGTGAGGACAATGGCTACACGGCAGTGGTGGGAGACTTCGGCCTGGCGGAGAAGATCCCCACCTACAGGTGGGACCCCCGTTCTGTACTTATAGCAGAGGAGAGGTTCCCTCAGTCCCCACAAGGTTCCCTCAGTCCCCAGTTGCTTTCTATAGACACACGTGAAGATGCTTCTTGGCTTCCAACAGCAATCCCTCATTGGCTGGGTACCTGGTGGGGGGCATTACTAATGTGGAGGGGCATTCTTCCCCTGATTTGCATTAACTTCCCCTCTGTCTCCTCCTCTTCTTTGCAGCGAAGGGAGTGAAAAGGAGCCCCTGGCGGTGGTGGGGTCTCCTTACTGGATGGCCCCTGAGGTCCTGCGCGGGGAGCTCTACAATGAGAAGGTAAGGCACAATGGAGGTGGTATGTGGGGATAACAACAACACTTTATTTATATTCCGCCTTTCTCCCCAAGGGAAGTCAGGGCAGATTACAACATATAAACAGACACAGGCAAGCATTCAGTGCCTTGTTACAAATGGAAATACAGCAAAACACAAATACACAGGCAAAGGCTTCTCCTTTCATTTCCGCTTCTAGACGCAGTGCTCATCCGGTTCTGGGAGAGGTTCTCTACTCCATTTCCAAGCCGAGGAGCCTGTGTGCTGATGGTTAGGCTTAAAAAGACAGGCAAATACTGTATTTGTATTGTGTTGTTGTGTGGTTTCTGGGATGCAGGCGAAACCTCTGGGAAAAAATCTTGCTAGAACACATTGGCCATACAGCCCGGAAACCACACATCTAAGTAGTACCTATTTATCTACTCAAATTTGCATGTTTTCGAACTGCTACATTGGCAGGAACTAGGACTAACAGTGGGAGCTCACCCCGTCTTGCAGATTCCAACTGCCAAACTTCAGGTCAGCAGTTCAGCAGCACATGGGTTTAACCCATTGTATCATGTGACATGAGGGGAGGATGGGGAGGGGACGCAAGGAATCTCCTTTGGACCTCTCCCTTGGAGCTGTGTTGTGAATACTTATTGAACCATACCATGTTCTAAAATCTGTTTTCAGTGGGACAGAGTACATCATGCACTTCCAGAGAAAAAAGTAGACACGCAGGCCCAGTGCTGGTTTTATAATACCTGTACAGGTTACACAGACAAAGCAGAAGCATCATATATACTCAGCGTACACTCACATTCATACCCACCACCCCTTCCTTGGTTAGATCTCCTGCTGGAGATGATGCATGCGTGTTCAGATGCTGCATTCCTTGCAGATCTGCCACAACGTCAGAAAGGAAAAGGGTCTTCTGATGTAGCGATGTTTAGTTATCCATTACTTGGCCATTTAGATAACCTGTCATTCACCTCAGACCTGCAGGAGCCTCATCAATCCCAAAACAAATAGGTTGTTTAACTTCTTTCTTAAGATAACATTGTCTTTGTCTATGTAAACAGGTGTTGTTTACAACCAAAAGTTTTCAGGTCAGTTCAGCAGTTTTCTCATGAGCACTTTTCTTGCCACAGTTAACGAATTCTCTGGCTCCTTTGTTCTCCACAATGCAGTTTTCTAGGCTTCAGTTTAAGGATGGTGCCTTCAGCCTTGTCAGACCTTAATAGACTCCCAGCGAGATCTCACACGTTCAATTCACTCAGTCAGTTCATCACCGCTGCAGGGTCCTGATCCAGGCTCAGCTCCCTCCTCCTCCTCTCAGAGTTTCCCTTTCTCTTTCCCTCAGGCCGACGTCTTTGCCTACGGCATCATCCTCTGCGAGACCATCGCCCGCATCCCGGCCGACCCGGACTACCTGCCCCGGACGGAGGTGAGACCCTCTTGCTGAGGCCCAATAGATCCTCAGCTCCTGCCTTGGCCTGGCCTGCCTTTCCTCTCATTTGCACAGGCCAAGAGAGATGCAGGATTGCGGCCAGTTGCTAGTGGTGTTGGGTATAGGGTACCATCACTGTTCGGTTATACTATGTAACATGGTTTTTGTTCCTGCGCTGCAAATGTCATTTCTTAATCGTTTCTATCCTAAAAACATGGGAAATGTTTATTAAACTGAAAAAACTTTGCATTTTTGATTATGATAATAATAACCTCAAAATTACAACAACAACAATAAATATTACATATTTTATTGATGATGATGATAACCTCAGAATAGTAATAGTAATAATAATATACATAATATATATTAAATATATTATGATTTCAACATCTTCATTAATGACTTGGATGAAGGTTTAGAAGGTGTGCAGATGACACCAAATAGGAGGGAGAGCTAATAATCTGGAGGTTTCAAAATGACCTTAACAGATTAGAGAGTGGATTGGCCAAAACTTACAAAATGAATTATAACCAAGAAAATGTAAGATACTACACTTAGGCAGAAAAATGAAATGCAAAGAGACAGGATGGGTGACACCTGGCTCAACCACAGTCCATGTGGGAAAGATCTTAGCGTCTTCGTGGACAGGAAGCTGAACATGAGCAAACATGTTAGCGGATGAATCTAATTACTCATGCCTCTTAATATTTTATAATTCGTGTTTTAATAGAGTTAATATAGTGTTTAATTGATTTTGGTATTGTTATTGTTTTATTGAACTGCTACTATTTTATTGAACGTGTTTTTGCGGCAATGGAATTTGCCGACTGTTGTAAGCCACCCTGAGTCCCTACGGGTGAGAAGGGCGGGGTAGAAATGATGTAAATAAATAAAATATACAATGTTGATGCAGCAGCTGAAAAAGCCAATGGGATTTTGTGCTGCATTCAAAGGAGTCTAGTGTCTAGATCCGAGGGAAGTCTGGTGTCTCTCTATTTGGCATTGGTGAGACCTCTTCACCTGGAATAACACTGTGTCCAATTCTGGGAACCACCGTTCAAAAGAGATATTGACTCTTAAGCTGGAAGGCGTCCAGACGAGGGCGACTAAAATGATTAAAAGTCTGGAGACCATGAATCCCTCTGAGGAATTGTTGAATCATTCTTCCGTTGGCTCTTTAAATGTCTAGATCCAGGGAAGTCCTGCTCCTGCTCTCTTCTCTTCTGCCTTGGTCAGACCACTTTAACCGGAATCTCACTGTGTCCCATTCCGGGCACCGCAATGGAAGGGAGACGTTGACTCTAAGCTGGAATGTGAATGAATGAATTGTTTATTGTACTAGCCATAGGCCATGACATCAGTAATGTACAACCTTTATAAGCACTTTCCAATATAAACATTAAAACTTGTTTAAAAAAATTAAAACTAGCTCTTTAAAATTATGATAGCAGCAACATAACAATGACAGTGTCTGATTTGTATCATCCAAACCATCACCATTTTCATTTCTGACCTCAAGTATGGATTTTGCTACTTTAGCTCTGATCTTTTGGGCTGCAATTGCTGCATGTGGCAACCTTTAGTGTTATATTTTTTGGAATAATCTCTAAGCTGGAATGTGTCCAGAGGAAGAGGGAGACTCAAGGGTCTGGAGAACAAGAATCCCTATGAGGAGCGGCATAAAGAGTTGAACATGTTGAGCCTGCAGGAGAGAAGGCTGAGAGAGAGGAGACATGAGGGCCAGGGATCAAGATGTGAGGGGAAGGCAGGAGACTAGGACGCAATGGAGCAACGGCTTCAAACTACAGGAAAGAAAGGAGATTTCACCTGAACATGAGGAAGAACTTCCTAATTGTGAGAGCTGTTCAGCAGTGGAACTCTCTGCCCCGGAGGGAGTGTGGTGGAGGCTCCTCCTTTGGAGACATTTATGCAGATGCTGGATGGCCATCTATCGGGGGTGTTTTGAATGTGATTTTCCTCCTTGGCAGAATAGGGTTGGACTGGATGGCCCACCAGGTCTCTTCCAACTCGAGCATTCTGTGATTCCTCTATCCTCCCTCCCACCTCTCTCCCTCTCTTTCCTTCCTTCCTTCCTTCCTTCCTTCCTTCCTTCCTTCCTGCCTGCCTGCCTGCCTGCCTGCCTGCCTGCCTGCCTGCTTTCCTTCCTTCCTTGGCCAGGCTGTGGCGCAGGCTGGTGAGCAGCCAGCTGCAACAAATCACTCTGACCGAGAGGTCATGAGTTCGAGGCCAGCTCGGAGCCTACGTTTGTCTCTGTCTCTGTTCTCTGTTAAGGCATTGAATGTTTGCCTTATATGTGTGCAATGTGATCCGCCCTGAGAAAGAAGGGCGGAATATAAATACTGTAAATAAATAAATTCCTCCCTCCCTCCCTTCCTTTCTCTTTCTCCCTCCCTCCCTCCCTCCCTCCCTCCCTCCCTCCCTCCCTCCCTCCCTCCCTCCCTCCCTCCCTTCCTTCCTTCCTTCCTTCCTTCCTTCCTTCATCCTGGGTGTTCTTGAGGGGGGGGGGGGCTTAATTGCCCCTCCTTTTGCAAGTGAGGCAAAGGCCCCTTCGCCTTCCCTCCGGAGGAATGCGCTTGTGAGTCAGCGCAGAATCTCAGCAAATAGGAGCTTGTTTGTGCAGTTCATTGGAGAGTTTGACAGCCGAAGGCAGGCTTTCAAGGGAGCTCCCTGCAGCCAGCGCACGAGAGCCATTGGCACATTGCCTCCTTTGCGCAGGAACGCCATCGGCCTTTAAACCCCATAAACCCCAGTTTACGAGGTGTGTGCTCCATAATCTCATTTTCTAGACTTCTGCAACTGGGCTGCCCTCGGTGCCACTGGTGGCGTGTATTTTGCTGAATGTATGGGGTTTGTTTTTTACCCAAAGATTTGCACTGAGTTTGGAGGAATTGTAGTTGCTGGCCTGCCTTGGCTGTGCTGTCAGAGCCAATGGGAGTTGCAGTCCAAAACACCCAGAATGCTGAATTTTTCCCATGCCTGTCATAGATGCACCCCAAGGTTTTCTTTTCCATTGTGTTGTTGAAGGCTTTCGTGGCCAGAATCACTGGGTTGCTCTGAGTTTTTCAGTCTTGTATGGCCATGTTCCAGTGGCATTCTCTCCTGATATTTCACCTGCATCTGTGGCTACTGGCATCTTCACAGGTTCTGTTGCTAGTGAGGCAAGTGGGGCGTATATCTATCTATCTATGGAATATTGTGTGGGAGAAAGAACCCTTCTCTGTTTGAAGCAAGTGTGAATGTTGCAATGAGCAAGCTTGAATAGCATTGAGTAGCCATGAAGCTGCAAAGTCAGTCAGTGAGGTTATCTCCATGGAGGTGGCCTGGCTTCTATTGCCTTGAGGAATCCTCTGGGAGGTGTTCACTGGCCCTTGATTGTTTTCTGTCTGGAGTTCTCCTGTTTCTGAGTGGGGTTCATGAGTTCAAAGCCAGCCTGCGTCAGATTGAGCACCCAACCCTTAAAAATAGCCCAGCTCATTGTTGACCTAAGCAACCCGAAAGATAGTTGCATCTATCAAGTAGGAAAATTTAGGTGTTGCTTACACGTGGAGGCTAATTTAACTAATTTACAACACCATAAAAATCGTCCAGCAGCGTGTAGAAAAGAAATGAGGAAGCAATCCATCAAGGGCTCGGTGCCACAGTGGATGATGAAGCAGCAGCTTCCCCTGTGGCTGGAATCGAGCATACCCTCATGAAGCCAGAAGCTGGAAAATGTTAAATTGCCTCCGTGTCTCTGTCTCTGTCTGTATGTCTAATGGCACTGAATGTTTGCCATGTATGTGTACATTGTGATCCGCCCTGAGTCCCCTTCAGGGTGAGAAAGAAGGGCGGAATATATATACTGTAAATAAGTACTGTAAATAAATATTTAACCACCATGTCAGACTACACAGAAAAGCCAATGAAATCCACGAGAAGCAGGTCGACAATTTCAACAGAAAAGAGGAAACCATGAAAATGAACAAAATTTGGTTAACAGTATTTAAAACACCAGGATCAAGACAGTAAATAAAGAACAACACTCAGAAACAGGAGAACTCCAGACAGAAAACAAATAAGTGCCAGTAAACACCTCCCAAGCAGACAATGCCTCCATGCAACAGAGGCCAGGCTACCTCTGTGCATGTTCTCTCACTGATTGACTTGGAAAACTTCATGGCTACTCGGTGCTATTCAAGCTTGCTCATTGCAATGTTCATACTGTCTTTAAACAGACACAGGTTCTTCCTCCCATCCTAGACATTATTCCACAGATATATATATATATATATATATATACACACACACACATACAGTAGAGTCTTACTTATCCAACATTCGATTATCCAACGTTCTGGATTATCCAACGCATTTTTGTAGTCAATGTTTTCAATACATTGTGATATTTTGGTGCTAAATTCGTAAATACAGTAATTACTACGTAGCATTACTGCATATTGAACTGTTTTTCTGTCAATTTGTTGTATAACATGATGTTTTTGGTGCATAATTTGTAAAATCATAATCTAATTGGATGTTTAATAGGCTTCTCCTTAATCTCTCCTTGTTATCCAACATATTCGCTTATCCAACGTTCTGCCAGCCCGTTTATGTTGGATAAGTGAGACTCTACTGTATATCATCATCATTTAATTACTTATTAATCGCCCTCCATCCAAGATGCTCTAGGGGATTTACAAGATAGAATTGTAAAGGATAAAAATACATACATACAAATATTGATAAAATTAGCATAGATCAAAAACTCTAGTAAAGAGCCAGGTCTTGAGTGCGAGGGTCAAAGGCCCCAACTCACGCATGGCTCTCATATGGGGCGGCAAGGCATTCCATAAGGCAGGGTCAGAAATAGAAAAGCTCTGCGCCTGGTCCTTTCCAAGTGCACTTCTCTAGGACCTGGTATATAGAGTAAGTCTCGTTGGGATGGTGGTTGCGACCTCCGATGATGGGAGAAGGAGAGACGGTCCCTAAGGTACGATGGGCCCTGGCCGTAAAGAGTTTTAAAGGTCAGAACTAGCATCTTATATAGACCACGGGAATCAGTTGGAAGCCAATGCAGATGCTGGAGCACTGGCGTTATATATACACTCCACTTGCCTCACTGCCAAAGAACCTCTGAAGATGGCATTAGCCACAGATACAGGTGAAACACCAGGCTGGAATGCTGCTGGAACATAGCCAGCCAGCTCAGAAAAACTCATTCTTAACATTACTTTCAAATGTAAGTGGAGTTAATTAAAAGTTTTTTGTAAGTCCCTAATAATTGCCATAGTGGCCATCCCTGCCAGGTACGTTGTGTGCCGGTCTGCTTCTGGGGTGCTCTTCTGCAATGAAGGAAGGAAGGAAGGAAGGAGGCTCCTGGCAGGAACTGGGTCACGTTGGCCCTGATGACAGGTTGGCAACCAGGTCTCCCCAGAGACCGGTGTGTCTGGAATGGCAGGTGCCTCTCCCGGGGACAGGTGTGGGAGGCCTCTCTCACCTGGCCCTTTGAAGGGGGGAGAGGGGCTCAGAGCTCTGGCTATCACCTGGATTCATGGAAGGGACCCTCAGAAGGCCATCCAGTCCAGCCCCCTTCTTTCTGCCAGGGAGGAAGGCACCACCCAAGCCCTCCGGACAGATGGCCACCCAGCCTCTGCTTAAAGGCCTCCAGAGAAAGGAGCAGCCCATTCCTCTGCTCAGCAGCTCCAACCATCAGGAAAGGCTTCCCATGTTTAGGTGGAATCTAAGGCAGGCCGTGCTTCTTCTCCCCAAGGAACGTCCTTCCAGGTATTTCAAGGCGGCTCTCGTGCCCCTTCCTCGGAGCCTTCTCTCCTCCGTTCCGGTGCCAAGAAGAAAACCAGCCTTTTCCTGAAGCCGCCGGGACTTTATTGGTTTCGCCCAAATCTGCACTGAGGTTATGATTTGAGGTTGCCTTGGGCTGTTTCCACTGGCTCTGAGCTGCCTTGTGACATCTTGAAGCATTGCTCACGATGTGTTTCTGTTTTGTTTTCCTGTTTTAAATTGGGTCAGCTGGCTTTGTTGTATGCTGCTGCCCTGAGACGCTTTCCCTAAAGGCCTCGGCCGGCGGAAGGAATGCGGGCAGAGCCGGGCAGGAGCATAAATAAATATAGTAATAGTAATAATAATAATGCCCTCTGTGCAGCCCCCCCCCTTTGACTCCTCTAGTCGAACGTTCCCTCTCAGGCTCCTAAACTGTCCTTATGTCCCAGGATCTGAGCCCGGATTATCTAATTATCCCAGATTATCTGGCAGTGAAGACTCCTGGGATATTGGGCAGTGCAGGAGGGGCCTTAGTGAGCCTTGAATCTGAGCCCCGAAAGGTTGCCCTCTATTGTTGTTGTTGTTGTTGTTTGTTTATATCCCTGGGGTGCTGTGAGTTTCCCAGGCTATATGGCCATGTTCCAGAAGCATTCTCTCCTGATGTTTTGCCCATATCTATGGCAGGCATCGTCAGAGGTTGTAAGGTCTGTTAAGAAACTAGGCAAGTGGAGGTGTGAGGCCTGTTTCTATATCTGTGGAATGATGTCCAGGGTGGGAGAAATAACTCTTCTCTGTTGGAGTCAAGTGTGAATGTTGTGATTGGCCACCTTGATTAGCGTTTAATGGTCTTGCAGATTCAGATATAAACCCCACTGGCCTAGTTTCCAACAGACCTCACAACCTCTGAAGATGTCTGCCATAGATGTGAGCAAAACATCAGGAAAGAATGCTTCTGGAACATGGCCAGACAGTCCGGAAAACTCAGAGCAACCCAGTGATTCTGGACATGAAAGCTTTCAACAACATATTTATATCCCGCTTTTTCTCTCCACAACAAGACTCAAAGCAGCTTACATGAAAAGCATTTAGATTAATGTTTTTTATTTTCACTTTACATATTCATAAAAACAGTGAAACAAATCTATATAAAAGTATACACTTAGGCGATCCCTCATTCAAATATGATGGCCCTCCAAGTGTAGTGTTTTGACAATGGATATGTAGGTGACTTTGGAGCCCTATTTGGAGCCCGGGCTGTGGCGCAAGCTGGTGAGCAGCCAGCTGAGATCAATCACTCTGACCAAGAGGTCATGAGTTCGAGGCCAGCTCGGAGCCTGCGTTTGTCTCTGTCTCTGTTCTATGTTAAGGCATTGAATGTTTACCTTATATGTGTAATGTAATCCGCCCTGAGTCCCCTTCGGGGTGAGAAAGAAGGGCGGAATATAAATGCTGTAAATAAATAAATACATAAATAAATAAATATTCTTGACTTGCATGTACTTCCACAGTGAAGACATTGGTTCCCAAGTGGAAAGCAGTCTCGGTCAGGGTTGGCTTGATATGTCTCCTTCCTCTTGGCACGTTTCTTCCTTCTGCCCTCCATTGGTGCCTCTTCCAATTCTGCAGCACTGCTGGTCACAGCTGACCTCCACTTAGAGCGCTCAAGGGCTAGAGCTTCCCAGTTCTCTCTCGGTGTCTCTGCCACAGTTGGCTTTAAGGTTGGCTTTAAGCCCATCTTTAAATCTCTTTTACTGTCCACCAACATTCAGTTTACTGTTCTTGAGTTGAGAGTAGAGGAACTGCTTTGGGAGACGGTGATCAGACATTCAGACAACACGGCCTTCAGTCCAGCGGAGTTGATGGAGGAGGAGCATCACTTCAGTGCTGTTGGTCTTTGCTTCTTCCAGCACGCTGATATTGGGCTCTTCCCGAGGGATTTGCATGCTAACATCTATACAATATTTGTATTTAGTTATACCAGGCATGGGCCAACTTGGGCCCTCCAGGTGTTTTGGACTACAACTCCCACAGTTCCTAACAGCCAGTTCCTAACAATATTAGTCCACAGCAAACAAGATCACTCTTCTGGGCTGTTGTATTTGATCATATGTCGGACGCTTCTCAAGTGTCTAGGACTGTGTGATGTATCGGCGAATGATGCGTGCAGATCCGAGTCAGCGGCTTTTTGCAGCAGACAGCTGGTGTTTTTGTCAGCGCCAATTGTGTGTAAGTGCAGGCCAAGGTCTTGAGGCACTGCACCCAGTGTGCCCATCACCATGGGGACTCCCTTGAGTGGCTTATTATTATTATTTTATTATGACACAGCAAACAAGATAGATATGCTGGATTTCATATCACAAAATCACAAGTCGAACACTTCCCAAGTGTCTAGGACTGTGTGATGTATTTTCGGATGATGCGCGCAGATCCCAGCTGGGTGGCCTTTTGCAGTTGGCAGATCGTAATTTTGTCAATGTCTACTGTTTCCAAATGCCGGCTGAGATCTTTTGGCACGGCACCCAGTGTGCCCATCACCACCGGGACCACCTGTACTGGTTTCTGCCAGAGTCTTTGAAGTTCAATCTTGAGGTCCTGGTAGCGGCTGAGTTTTTCCTGTTGTTTTCGTCAATGCGACTGTCACCTGGGATGGCGACATCAATGATCCAAACCTTGTTCTTTTCCACAACTGTGATGTCTGGTTTGTTGTGTTCCAGAACTTTGTCAGTCTGGATTCGGAAGTCCCACAGTATCTTTGCGTGCTCATTTTCCAATACTTTTTCAGGTTTGTGATCCCACCAGTTCTTTGCTGCTGGGAGGTGGTACTTGAGGCATAAGTTCCAATGAATCATTTGGGCCACATAGTTGTGCCTCTGTTTGTAGTCTGTCTGTGCGATTTTCTTACAGCAGCTGAGGATATGATCCATGGTTTCGTCGGTTTCCTTGCACAGTCTGCATTTTGGGTCAACAGCTGATGTTTCAATCTTGGCCTTGATTGCCTTTGTCCTGATGGTTTGCTCCTGGGCTGCAAGGATCAGGCCTTCTGTCTCCTTCTTCAGGGTCCCATTCGTGAGCCAGAGCCACGTCTTCTATTATTATTATTATTATTATTATTATTATTATTATTATTATTATTATTAATTGCCTTTGTCCTGATGTCTTGCTCCTGGGCTGCAAGGATCAGGCCTTCTGTCTCCTTCTTCAGGGTCCCATTCGTGAGCCAGAGCCAGGTCTTCTATTATTATTATTATATTATTATTATTATTATTATTATTATTATTATTATTATTATTATTATTAATTGCCTTTGTCCTGATGTCTTGCTCCTGGGCTGCAAGGATCAGGCCTTCTGTCTCCTTCTTCAGGGTCCCATTTGTGAGCCAGAGCCAGGTCTTCTATTATTATTATTATTATTATTATTATTATTATTATTATTATTATTAATGGCCTTTGTCCTGATGGCTTGCTCCTGGGCTGCAAGGATCAGGTCTTCTGTCTCCTTCTTCAGGGTCCCATTCGTGAGCCAGAGCCGGGTCTTCTCCTTATCAGCTTTTCCTTCAATTTTGTCAAGGAACTTCCCATGCAATGTTTTGTTGTACCAGCTGTCAGCTCATTATTATCATTATTATTGTTGTTATTATTATTATTATTATTATTATTATTATTATTATTATTATTATTATTATTATTTGAAACACAACAAGTTGAGTGTTGTATTGGATCCCACGTCGACACTTCCCAAGTGTCTAGGGCTGTGTGATGTATCGGCGAATAATGCGTGCAGATCCCAGTCAGGTGGCCTTCTGCAGCTGGCAGGTGGGGATTGTGTCAGCACCAATTGTGTTCAAGTGCAGGCCAAGGTCTTTAGGCACTGCACCAAGTGTGCTCATCACCACTGGGACCACCTGGACTGGCTTGTGCCACAGTCTTTGAAATTCAATCTTTAAATCCTCATATCATGTCAGCTTTTCCAGTTGTTTTTCTTCAATCCTGCTGTCACCTGGGATTGCAACATCGACAATCCATACTTTGTTTTTTAACACGATCATGAGGTCAGGCAGTCTTGTGCTCCAAAACTCTGTCTGTCTGAATCTGGAAGTCCCAGAGTAGCTTGACATACTCATTCTCTGTAACATTTTCCGGCTTGTGAGCCTACCAGTTCTTTGTCACAGGCGGATGGTATTTGTGGCACAAGTTCCAATGAATCATCTGAGTATTATTATTATTATTATTATTATTATTACTATTATTACTATTACTGTAAAACAAGCAATAGAGCAAAAGCAAGAACCAATAAAATGTCGAATAAAATATTTAAAAGAACGAGTCTCCTGCAAGAAGGTTAATAATAATAATAATAAAACTTTATTTATACCCCGCCACCATCTCCCCAACGGGGACTCGGGGTTAAGTCTTGCAAATTAGAAGAAGGTTAAGTCTTGCAAATCAGGTGTCTGGCTGGAGTTGAGGCAGGGAAGTCCCCACTCCCTCAATATGGAAATGCTGCCTGGTTCTCTGCATATGAGGACACACACACTCACACACATACACAAATATCTACATAAAAGAGGTGTGTGTGTGTGTGTGTGTGGGTGCTGTTGTGCGCAGAGGCAGGAAGGGAAGGAGGCGCATGCCACCCTCTGGACAGGACCCGCACCGCACTGCACGGCTCTTTCTTTCTTTGGGGAGTTGTGTGATTTCAGGGCTGTACGGTCGTGTTCTACGAGCATTTTCTTGTGACCTTTTGCCTGCCTCTGTGGCTGGCATCTTCAGAGGATCAGAAGAATGAAAATCAATACCATCCCAAAAGAGATTAGATTAGCCCCCACCCTTCAATCCTTCCGATCCAGCTTAAAAACATAGATGTTTAAACAGGCTTTTGAGGTTGACATGCTGGCACTTTAGTTATGAATGGATGGCAGCTAGTTATCCTTAGTGTTCTGTGTTTTTAAATTGTGCTATTTTGATTTTATGTGTTATATTTGTTGATTATGGTTGTTTTTATAATTTTTATATGATATTGTTTTATATTCATGTAATGTTTTATATTGGATGCTGCACCTTGTGATGCTTTTGTGAGCTGCCCCGATTCCCTTTGGGGAGATAAATACAGATAAAGTTGTTTATTATTACGATTATTATGATTATTATCCTTTGAAGATGCCAGTAATAATTGATTAGTAATAATAATAATAGTATTCTGCCACCATCCATCTCCCCGAGGGACTCGCGGCAGCTCACAGAACACTCAAGGTGTGACATACAAAATACAACAAGTTCAAAACAAAACTTAGACATTAAGCAGTCAACATAACATCATAAATTCAGAGTTCCCTCTGGTAAAAACAATAAAATACAGCAGTTGCTGTATATAAAACAGAAGTATTTGATCTCAGAATTGCAAAGTGCTAATAAAAAGTCTGAAGGTCTTACCAACTATACCAACAGTAGTAAGTGCTTTCTCTTATTAATGAGAGAGGCTTGCTTATTTTTCAAGTTCCCTAGCCATGGAAAATGGTTAGCAAATGGTTAGTAGCAGGCAAAACATCAAGAGAAAATGCTGCTAGAACACATTGGCCATATAGCTCAGAAACCACACAACACCCCAGGTTTTTTGTATTATATCCTGCTTTTATCTCTTGACTGAGATGCAAAGACACAAGGCCATCTCCGCTTCTTCCAGGGAGAGTTCGTGCTTGGGATGAATTAATTAGTCTTCTGGTCGGTATCTCCTCCATCCTCACGTCCCAAAGGAGTTGATTCCCTTCCTGTCCACTTTCTTCCCTGCCCATCTTTCACAACAACATATAGATAATAGAAATACAACAGTCTGGATGACTCTGCTTTTGGCACTGAATTAAATAGCGTAAACCTTGAGTGCCTCACCTAGATTCTTCCAGGCCCAGTTCTCCTAATTCCTTGCTTGTGCTCTCCCCGTTTGTTGGTCATTTTGATGCTTAAGCTTAAGTGGCTGAAAGGGAAAAGGAAGGGGCCTGAGGCTGTCAGGAATGGTGGGAGTTGAAGTCCAAAACACCTGCAGGGAGGGCCAAAGTTGGCCCATGCCTGCCATAACGTTAGCCTCCAGTCTCTCTGCAAATGCTCCTCCCCATGAACTCCTTTCAGGTGTGGGGCCAAGAGAAATCTTGGGTCCACCCGGACCGGGATAAGTCCTTCCTCCCGGCTCTGGTCTGGAATAAATAAGTCCTTCTGTCTCTCTCTGTGTGTCCTTTCTGCAGGACTTTGGGCTGGATGTGCCCTCCTTCTGCAACCTGGTGGGACCCGACTGCCCCATGACCTTCCTCCAGCTGGCCTTCCACTGCTGCAGTGTAAGAAACCCTATTATTATTATTATTATTATTATTATTATTATTATTATTATTTACAGCATCACCATAGCCGTCAAACTTTGGTTGTCCTACAAACTTGATCCACCCTAAGAGATGCTCAGCCATGGAAGATGCAGGGATGTCTTTGTTTTAAAGACAGGTTGGGTGGCCACCTTGAATGGATGGACTAGATGGCCCTTAGGCACCCTTCCAACCTTTATAATGCTAAGCTTCCTCCTCCCTCCCTCTCTTTCTTCCTCCAGATGGACCCCACGTCGCGGCCGTCCTTCCTGGAGATCACGCAGCGGCTGGAGGCCATCCTGGAGCAGCAGCTGGCCCACCGAGACCCTGGGAGTCCCGACGGGAAGAGCAACACGGGCAGCAATGGCAGCTGCAGGAGGAGGAACCTCCCTGGGAGCCCAGTGGCCCTGCTGAACGGTAGCTGCCCTTCAAGTGTTATTCATGGCCCTGGGGGGACAGCCATGGAAGAGTCTAACAATAATAATAATAATAATAATAATAATAATAATAATTGTCCAGGAAATCAGGAGGCAGAGGGCTTCTGCAAGGGAAACAAACGGTAGAGGAAGAGAAACATGTGCTGGAAAATTATGGGAAAGGTAGTCAAGAACCAACATGGAGGGAAGTCAATGGTAGAAAACTGCATATAGTGCAAAAGACAGAGTGAATACCATAGACCAGGGTCCCCAAACTATGGTCCACGGGCCACATGCGGCCCCTCGAAGCCATTTGTCTGGCCCCAGCGGTGGTGGCTCCCTCCTCCGCCGAGAAAGGCGCATGCGGTACAAAGGAGGAGGGAAAGGTGCACTGCTTTCCCTCATCCCACGCACACCTTCCCCCCTGCCCCCCGCCGCCAAGGAAGATGCGCACGGGGCGAGGGAGGAGGGAAAGGAATGCGCACGAGCATTTCCCGCCCCCTTCCTCGCACTGCACAAGCCTTTCCCGCTTCCTCCCTCACCCGGTGCACACCTTCCAAAGCTTTGCTTGTATTTATAAAGATATTTTAATTATTATGCACAAAGGCAGAAGGGGGTTGGACTAAATGGCCCAAGGGGTCCCTTCCAACCCTCTTACGGGGGCGTAATGGGGTAAAGCCTTGTAACCTGAAGGTTGGGTTGCTGTCCTGAAGGCTGCCAGGTTCGAATCCCACCCGGGGAGAGCGCGGATGAGCTCCCTCTATCACCCTTAGATTTGCACGCATTATTCGCCGATACATCACACAGTCCTAGACACTTGGGAAGGGTCCAACGTGGGATACAGTGCAACAGCCGGCAGAGGGATTTTGTTTGCTGTGGACTCATCTTGTCGTGTATCAAATAATAATAATAATAATCAGGTCCCTTGGTTTGAAAAGGAAAGGGCAAGGTGGTATCCCATCACAGCAGACACCTGGCTTGAAAACAGCCCGTGCGCAAGGGATCTAGGAGACCACAAACTGAACATGAGCCTAGAGAGCAATGCAAGGTCATCTTCTTCCATTTGTCTTCATTAAAACAGCAATGGCCCTTGTTTGTGCTGTGGGCTAAGAGCTACCACCCACAGACAGACTCCATCTTCCTAGTTCTGATTGCCTCCATGCCAAGGCAGATGCCGAAACTGCATTAGAGGCAGAAAGTTGAGTTTTTGTGATGCTTCCTCGATCCTTCCATTCCAGGGAGGAATTTCCAGTAGGTAAAGATAGCACAAACCAATGAAGCCATGGCTGGCAAACACCCTCCTGGTGAGTGTAATGAGGAGGCTGTTTCTCCCTTGGCCATCTTCACGTATTTTCATCATAGCTCCATGTTATGAAACCCTGGGAGTTGTAGATTTGTGAGGCACTGGCCCATCTTAAACAGGATCATGGCAGTTAAATCGGTGTCAAATTCTACTCATTCTTCAGTGTAGATGCCCCATGGTTCCATGGTGTAAAGCAGTGGTTCCCAACATGTGGTTCGTGGACCACCAATGGTCCATAAGAACTAAAATATGGTCCACAGCCTCACAGTTACTACTACGGATAATAACACAGCACAACAAAAGTTTTTTTTCTTGGAGTCTTTATTTTTAGGCCTGTTCCTGGGGTTATTTGGGGTGCTGGTTCTGAAAATTGTATTGGATAGACTACATCAGCTCTAGATGATGAAATATGGCTTTCTGTGGGTGAGCAGTTGGCGACGACTGGGTGGCATATGTTCCGTATTGGAAACTAGATCTGATGTAGTTTATCCAATGCAATTTTCTGAATCGGCACCCCAAATAACCAAACTGAATTTAAAGTTGACCAAAAACTGATTAGTAACCCTTTTGGTACTAACGTTGGAGAGTGGGCCCTGGTCAAAGTGGTCCCCAGTCAAATGGTCCCTGGTCAAGGTGGTCTCTGACCAAAATGGTCCCTGGTCAAGGCGGTCCCCAGTCAAGGCGGTCCATGGCTGGGAATCACTGGTGTAAAGGCTGTCATACCTGGTGTGCTGGGACCCCTCTTTCTTGTGTGCCTGCAGATATTGCCGCGTGTCCTTCACCTCTCACCCTGTGCCTTGTGTCCCTGCAGGTCAAGCTCCCCAGGACCCCGCCTGCGTCCACCCGCCGCCCGGCCTCCTCTCCGTCCAGCAGCTCCTCCCCTTGGACCAGCGCCTCTCCCGCAGCCAGTCGGACATGTTCCCCTCCCCTTCTCCGTCCCCCGCCCCCCCGGACAGCACTCCGCAGCGAGTGAACCCCTTTTCCCAGCGCCAGGACCTGAAGGGGGGCCGCATCAAGCTCTTTGACACCCCCAGCAAGTCCTTGATCTCCCTGACCTTTGACCTCCCGCCCCCCTCCCCACTCCAGCCGGGCATCCCCATCACCCCGGACCCGATGGTCGAGGCCCAGTGTGACTTCTCCGAGGCCTCCTCCTCCTCTTCCTTCTCTGCCTTGAGCCCCCGCCGGTGCCGCTCCCTCCCGTCCTCCCCAGAGATGCCCCATCGCCAGGGGAAGCCCCACGTGGACCCTCATCACTGCGCCAACGGCCCCTTGGCCCTGGACTGCAGCCGCCTGGAGGCCGACCCCGAGACCCCCGAGATGATGGACTGCCGCCCAGACGCCAGCCCGGACCCAGAGCCCCCCGCCGCCCTGCTCCCGCCCCCGGCCCCTCCGCCAGCGCCGGCGACCAACAGCAACTGCATCAGCACGGCCGTCTCCCGGGCCCCGCGGCTGTGGCCCCCCAACGGGGTCCTCCTCAACAACAACAGCAAGCCCCCCGGCAGCTGGGGCGGGGGCCTCTCGGAGCTGAGCGTGGCGCCCCACATGGACGAAGGGGCGGCGCTGGCCCTGGGGGGCCCCGAGGGGACCGTGGCCCCCGCCGACCCCGAGGAGGAGATGCTCTCCTGCCCGGCCTGCTGCCTGGGGCCCTTCGGCTTCAGCCTGGCCTCCGTCTGCCACCGGCCCAGCGCCAGCAGCACCCCCCGCTACCAGAACCTCAACTGCGAGGCCAGGAGCCTCCAGGGCCCCGAAAGGGGGGCACCGGGGCCACGCAAGGGACCCCAGAGGCCCGGAGCCCTGTCCTCAGAGCCCAGCCTCAAGCTGCCCGAAGCACAGTCCTAACTACGGCTGGCCTGGCCGGACACGGAGCCCCTTCGCCGGCCTCATGTGACCTCCTGCAGCAGCCTCAGGGATCCAACGGTGCAAGGAAAGGGCTGCCGTGGTTGTGTTGGTGTGACTGACCGCCTGCCACCTGGTCAGCGAAGCGTGTTTTAGGGCAGCAGAGGGCAAGATACCTGAAGCACAGTCCTAGCTCAGCCCAAACACAGATGTGACTCTGCAGTGAAGCCCCATCGCTGGCTTTGCGTGACCTCAATGCCTTATAGTCCTTGGGGGTTATCCTGGCAGGACCCAGCTTGGCCACCTGTCCCTTGTGGACGTGGGGGCCGTGTTGGGGGGCAAGAGGAGCTGGGGAGGGGGCCGGCCTTCCTGCATTCAGTGGCGAAGGGTACGTTCGGTGCTCTTGTGAAATTGGGAACTGCAAAGGAGAGGCATTTCCCTCTGGTGCCTTTTGTCTTCTTCCTGCGGCCTCAGGGATCCCATCGTGCAAGACAGGGGTTGCCTTAGCGGTGTCCAGCTTGACCGCCGGCCTCTTGACCACACCGCAGGGCCGGAAGGGGGAAAGGGGCCCAGTCTTGGAGGGGCTGCCGAGGGTCCGTTTGGTGCTGTCCTTGTGAAACGGGGAAGGAAGAGACAGGCCTCCCCTCTGCCCTTCGGTCAGTGTCCGGCTGGAGTTGCAAAGACACGCACCGCTGCTGCTTCCCATGCACACAAGCGCACACGGCGCACAAACACGCACACGCAGCGGCTGCCTTGGGGTAAATGGAGGCACACGAGCTTGGTTCTGCAGCACTTGTGGGGGTGTAATGGGGGTGGGTTGGGGGAAAGTGGGGGGATTGTGGCGTCTCTCCCCTCTCCCCATTGCCCAGTGCAATAATGGAGGCCCCGCATTGGTTCCGGGCTCCGTCTCTTTCCGGACTCTTTCTGTCCGTCTATCTTTCTTTCTTTGATGCACTGGTGGAGAAGAATGCAGCAGCTGCATTTTAATAACAGAGAGGAAAATGCTACTTAATATATTCAGCTTATTTAAAGTGTTGAAATAAAACCAGACGATTGTCATACTTACTCTTCCCCGGCTGGCCTGAGTTTTGTCATTCCGCAAAAGGCGCTAGAACACCTCCGAGATTCCAATCAAGGCAAGATGGAAGGTGTGCAGAGAGAGTGACCAAAGGTCTGGAAACGATAAACCCTTCAGAGGAACAGCAGAGGGAACGGCAGGTGTGCAGTCCCCACGCGAACAAGATAGGTTCTGTAGGTTTGTTCTGAAGTTTGTTGCAGCAATGTTTTGTGGTTCTGTGTGTAGCAACAAAACAATCCCCTTCTATAGTGGAAACACTCCCCCTCCAATTAAGGGGCAGACAAATACAACTTGTCAGTAGAAAAATTATACTAAAATATTTATTTATGTGCCCTAGGTATACCTCAACATAGTCGCCATTCATGTCTAGGCACTTATCATAGTGATGAATGAGCTTGGCAACTCCTTCCCCACAAAACTCTGCCACTTGCATCCTCAACCACTTGTTTCCAACAATGGGGGCGTGGCTGGCAACACAGCGTTTTCGTGACGCTGCGCAGCTGCAAGAAGGGCTGGCCGTCTGGTTGAGGAAGCAAGCGGCAAAATTTAGTGGGGAAGGAGTTGCAAAGCTCCTTCATCGCTATGGTAAGTGCCTAGATTTGAATGGCGACTACAGGAGATGTGGTATTTGGGTGTGGCTTTCAACTGCATATGGTAAATGTTTTCTCCTATACTTTGTTCATTTTTAATTCCAAAATGTAACCTACTTTGTGGATAACCGTCGTGTGTGTGTGTGTGTGTGTGTGTGTGTGTGTGTGTGTGTGTGTGTGTGTGTATACACACACACACACACACACACACACACACACACACGGCTGGTAAGCCTTAGGTGGCATAGGGAAGGGGGAACACTTCTGTGGGGTCTCCTTTGCTGCCTGTGCCCCTGTTCAGGAGATTCCACCTCACTTTCTGTCCCTGTGAAAATTGGATTTTGAGAAATGTGTCTTGTGGAAACAAGGATTAGAGATCAAGTTTTACTGGAGGCCCCTCACTATGAGTTGCTTGTAAGTTGGATGTTTGTAACTTGGTAGGATGCCCACTGAGGAGGGGACAGTTCTTGTTTTCTGAGTCAGTAATGAATTCCTATATACATGGCACAATCAAGCAAAGTAATGCACTTTGCATTATTGATTTTAGATTTCCTAATCTTGATTTTTGCACTATAGAATTCTGTTTCCCGAGTAAGCCTTAATGCCAACAGTGCCTCCCTCGGTACAGGACTTTGTAAAAGGTAAAGGTTTCCCCTGACGTTAAGTCCAGTCATGACCGACTCTGGGGGTTGGTGCTCATCTCCATTTCTAAGCCCAAGAGCTGGCGTTGTCCATAGACACCTCCAAGGTCATGTGGTCAGCATGACTGCATGGAGCGCCGTTACCTTCCCGCCGGAGTGGTACCTATTGATCTACTCACATTGACATGCTTTCAAACTGCTAGGTTGGCAGGAGCTGGAGCTAAACAGCGGGCGCTCATTCCGCTCCCGGGATTTGAACCTGGGACCTTTCGGTCTGCAAGTTCAGCAGCTCAGCGCTTTAACACACTGAGCCACCGGGGCACCTACAGGGTTAGGGTTAGGTACAGGACTTTGTACATCATTTCAAATACCACACTTGCTAAACTTCCTCTACACATAGCCATGTTTTCTTTATGGCTATCTATGGCACTCTAAACACCTTCATAGAAGCATACGAGAAGCTCAGTCTCTCATTGAACATCGAGAAAACCAAAGTGCTCTTCCAATAGGCACCAGCTAATCCCTCTACAAAGCCAGGAATACAGCTTAACAGTGTCACATTAGAAAACGTTGACCATTTCCGCCACCTTGGCAGCCACCTCTCCACAAAAGTCAACATCGACACTGAAATACACCGTCTGAGCTCTGCGAGTGCAGCATTTTTCCCAATGAAGCAGAGAGTGTTTGATGACCAGGACATCCGTAGAGAGACCAAGGTGCTTGTTTATAAAGCCATTCCCCTCCCAACCCTGCTCTACGCCTGCGAAACGTGGACTGTCTACAGACGTCACACCAAACTCCTGGAGCGTTTCCATCAGCGTTGCCTCAGGAAAATTCTGCAAATCTCTTGGGAAGACAGGCGGACAAATGTCAGCGTGCTGGAAGAAGAAGCAAAGACAACCAGCATTGAAGCGATGCTCCCACGCCATCAACTCCACTGGACTGAAGGCCACGTTGTCTGAATGCCCAAAGATCACCGTCTCCCAAAGCAGTTACTCTACTCCGAACTCAAGAATGGGAAACGTAATGTTGGTGAACAGGAAAAGAGATTTAAAGATGGGCTCAAAGCCAACCTTAAAAACTGTGACATAGACTCTAAGAACTGGGAAGCCCTGGCCCTTGAGCGCTCTAATTGGAGGTCAGCTGTGGCCAGCAGTGCTGCGGAGTTCAAAGAGGCACGAATGGAGGGCTGAAGGGAGAAACGTGCCAAGAGGAAGAAGGAGCGTCAAGCCAACCCTGACTGGGACCGCCTTCCATCTAGAAACCGATGTCTTCACTGCGGAAGGGAGAACATGCGGGTCAAGAATAGGTCTCTTCAGCCACCTACGAACCCACCCCCAAGACACCAAGGATGGAAGACAATCCTCCTCGAGCTACGAGGTATCGCCTAAGTAAGTATGGCTATTGTTAGACAAATATGGATACCACTAAGTGATATTCCATAGAAGTGCACTTCTGGGGCTGCCCCAAAGGGTCTGGGGAGGGGGTGCCAAAGACTGTTTCTGATCCTTGAGCACTGGCCCCGTCTCGTGGTGAGAAGCGTCCCAGCCCAGAGCAGTTCTTATTGAAATGGTCTCCCTTCTTTGGACACCTTCCATCTTCTGCACATCCAGAGGGCTAGATGGCCATCAAACGAAGCTCCTTTGGGCACGCTTGCAAACCGGAAGCCAGCCCTGCAGGGATCTTGCCCGTCTCTTGAAGTATCATCAGCTAAACTTCTGTCCGTCTTGCTGAATCAGTGGGGATTTTGCAGAGCAGTTGGAGGGTCGGTGCCTTAGAAGCTGAGGAGGGACCTCTGGGGAGGGTGGGGTGGGCGATGGGGCTCCTTCTGACTCATGGCCCTCACACCCATTGGCCCTAAAGTGGGGCTCACTGTGTGCCCGCCTTTGTCTTCTCACAGATGTAGGCACAAGTATAGTAGCAATAGTAACTCCACCGTTCGCCGTTGTTGAGGTAGGCACAAGAATCAGTACCATAATCTGACAGGTCGTTCCTGGAAGGAGGAGAAGAAAATTCATGAAAATAAAAGCTAAAGCGGGGAATCCACTTTCTGTCTTCTCACCACAAAATGCTTCATGCACACATTCTGACATGCAAGCCGAATGTGGCATCCAAAGTGCATTTAAAGAAATGGTTGCCAGCCATTGCCCATTACCTGGTTGAAAGTGGAGGAAATATCCCTGCTGCATGCAAAAAGGAAGCAGTTTTTTTAAAGGATACACTTGGGAGTACATTTGTTGCGGTTGTGTGCCATCATTTCCACTGCACGGTGACCATAAGGCAAGCCGGACTCGGAGTTTTCTTGGTCAGGATTTTGCCACTGGCCTTCCTCAGAGGCTGAGAGAGTGTGACTTGCCCAGAATCGTGCACCATAAAAGGGAGGGGGTTAAGGTTCTAGTTCTGGCGGTGGATGTGCTGAGACTTCCCTTTCTCTGCCCACCAGCCCAGACCCCTCAGAGCAGCTCTTCTCTCAGACTTACCTTTCATACTTTGAGCCATCAGCCCAAGTCCAAATCCAGGATCTTGTCTTTTCTTCCTGTGTTTTTCTTAGTCCAATCCAGTACTCACGGTTTCTCAGGAGCCCCTGTGGTCAAAAAGGAAGAAGTGTAGGCAGTGCCGGCTGAGGCTGTTAAAACACCGACTCCTTTCCCCAAAGGTCCAGAGAGACCTGGACAGAGCAAAGAGGGACACTCCACCCCTACAGCCAGCCGGCCTCAGGCTCCAGAGAGATTGCTCTGAAACCTCCTGCCATTCGGAATTGCCACACAGAGGAAAGGTTTCTCTGGCAAGTTTCGCTGAGAGGAGAGTTGGCTGTGCTGGCCTCTGAGGCTGAGAGAGTGTGACCTGCCGAGTGAGTTTTCCTGGCTGAGCAGGGACTTGAACCCAGTGAGGTGCAATCCAACATTCAAAACCCCAAAACTAAGCACAAAGAACTGGGGAGGTCAGTTTCCCGGGGAAATACATGTGGCTGCTTTTGCCGATTCTACTGGGATGTGAGTGGTGGCATTACTGTGGGGCCAATGAGGAACAGGTGAGGACGTGCGATGCTAATCTGATTTTGCAGCAGAGAATCACCTCTATGACTCTTTAAAACGCTTTTCTGGATCTGGACAACTTCTGCCGGATTGTAGGCAGTTTAGCCTTCAGCAGCAAAAATAACATGGGCTGTGGTGCAGCTGGCTAGTAACCAGCTGCAATAAATCACTACTGACCGAGAGGTCATAAGTTCGAAGCCCAGGTAGTGTTAAGCCTCCGACCATTAAATGGCCCAGCTTGCTGTTTACCTAAGCAGCCCAAAAGACAGTTGCATCTGTCAACTAGGAAATTTAGGTACGCTTTATGCAGGAGGGCTAATTTAACTAATTTACAACACCATAAAACTGCCAGCAGCATGGAAAGGAATGAGTGTTGTGACTCAGCTGGAACCTCAGATTGACTCTGATGAGGATGATGGGATTCAGGTTCACAATCAGGTTCAAAATGTCCCTGTTGTAGAAGATGAGGATCAGGGAGTGCAAGTTCATTTTCACACAGCAAGGAATGATGTTGATGATACTGAAACTAGCCAGGTGCAAATGGACTTGGGAAAGGAGGGCAGTTCTCAGTCTGATAATGAGGCTCAGCAAACTAACGAGCAGGCTGACCTTGACGAAACAGGTTCCTTAGATCAAGCTGACCGTTTGGAATTCAGGGTTCGGAGGAGTGTGAGAATCGCAAACAAGAGGGAGGTTAGAGGCTAGAGAAATGCTTTCATGCTATGCAAAGGGTATTAAAGCAGTGTGTTTGGAGACAAACTTTTGTCAAAGCAACTTTTCGTTCAACACAGAAGCAAGCTCTCACTTTCCTGGATTATCTTGCAGCTTTTGTGTTCATGTTCTTGGGACTTTGTCCTGCTCTATTGGGACCTTGTTTATTCCTCGTGATTTCTGGATTTATTCTCTATGGCTTTATTTTGTAACCATTTTTTGGAACTTTACTTTTGCTTTTAAAGAACCTTTTATCTTCTATTTTCTAATAAACTAAAAAGACTTTAACCTGTGTGCACTTTGGTGTATATAGCAAGATGAAGCTAACCTGAGGTGTGACAATGAGGAAGTTCAGCACTCGGTGTGACTCGTGGACAGTGAAGCAACAGCTCCCCCTATGGCTGGAATTGAGCATACCCTCATGAAGCTGGAAATGTTAAATTGCCTCTGTGTGTGTCTATACTTGTGATGTCCCATGGGCCATGGAGTCCTGATCCCAGTGCCATTGTAGCTGATGAGGAGGAAAACAGGGGATTTTTGCCGGCTCAGCAAGAGCCGGAATCTTTCCAGATGCCTGTTGTTGATGTTTCTACCCGAGAGCCCATTACGGAAGACCTTGACCAGGCCTTCCCCTCTGCCTCCCCTCCTTTTCCCAGGAAACAATCCTATGCGGCGGGCAGGAGCGAGAAAGAGCAGGTTCGGAGGAGCTTGAGAATAGCAGCTAAACAAGACGCTAATTAGCCATGTTCCCCTGGGAAATTCTAGGGAGGAACGCATCTGGAAGTAGATGTGTTTCGTTCTACTTTCCCTTGGGAAAGGAAGCTGGACACCTGCTTTGCAGAGAAATGAAACCGGGATAAAAGTGCCGGACACGAAGGATTCCGTGCAGAGTCAACAGATCTACTTCGGGAGTGATTTCGTGGTTCCAGCCAAGTGTGGACTTCACAAAGTCCGCAACTCCAGTTCCTTGCCTTGACTTGTCTAGCCAAGTATTCAAGAACTATCTTGCCTTGTTTCCAGCCTTGGACCTTGCATCTAGTATCAAGCCTTGTTTCTAACTTTGCTGTGGACTTACTCTGAACTTTGGAAAGAATTTGGACGTTTTCCCACTCTATTGCTTGCAAATAGAGTGTGTTTCGGTTTGGATCTTCAACTTTGGACTCTAATATAAAATATTGGACAATATAATTTTGGACTATTTCTGACCTTTCCTGAAAGGTCTTTTATTGGACTATATTTCCTACTTGTTTTTATTATTCTTACATATTTCCTTAATAAAGATATTAGATAGTTTTTGGCCTCCGTGTGTCGGTTCTTAGTGCTCTTGTTGCCCTGGCCGTGACAATACTGTATGTTGTTTGTCTGATGACATTGAATGTTTGCCATATATATGTGCATTGTAATCTGCCCTGAGTCCCCTTCGGGGTGAGAAAGAGGGGCAGAATATAAATACTGTAAATAAATAATAGGGTTGTCCAAATTTTCGTTATGATTCTCGTTTCGTAATTATTTTGGATTGTTCTCGTTTTTTGAAACGAGTATTGAAACGTTTTCCCTGGGCGCAACTGGCAATGTAATTCGAACCATCGTTGGCCCATTCTCTAATTGTTTCTTAAAATTTTCATTAAATTTTTTCCTTCCAAAATTTTTTAAAAATATTTTTAATTTTTTTAAAAAAAATTTTTTTGTTTCTGCAACCTAACATGAATGGGAGCCTAGCGCAGCCTAACATGGCTACCGCTTCCTGGCCAATCAGAGACTTCCACAATGGCTGAAAAAGGTGGGGGCTAGCGTCCTCCGCGTCCACGTGGAGGATCTCTATAAAAATCCCCTCCCCAACCGAGCCAAGCCATTCTGGGCTAGGATACCGAGGAGAGAGGGTGGTTCGCGCGCGCTGGGAAGCTGCTTGCTTGCTTGGGGGAGAGAGGGCTAAGTGACTGTTCTGGCTATAGGGGGTAGAGTGTCTGTCTGTTGTTGCTGGTTCGATATTGTGTTTTGGTTTTTTTTTGGGAAATTGGCTTGGGGCTTGTGGCAGAGTTCTTGCTGTGGCTTTAGGGAACTTTTATTTTCCAAAGGACGTCTGCGTTCCTGCAAGTGCAGAGCTTGGGGTGCTTTACTTTTCTACTCCAGAGGGAGTCCCTTTGCCTTTCTGTTTTCTTTTTTGGAATTTAGCAATCACCACATCAGCCCTTCTTTGCAATCCTGAAAGGGGGGGGAACTTGAAAATAATAGTTTCCAAAGGATGTCTGCGTTCCTGCAAGTGCATTGCTTCCCTCCCGCTCCGTTTGTAATCCCAAGCCCCCAGGCTGAGTGTTATTGCAGCAATCACAAAGACACACATTGTTTTCAAACCTAAAGGGTACATTGGAAGAAATAGTTTCCAAAGGACGTGGGGCACCCGCCAAGGCATTGCTTCCCTCACGCTCCATTTCTATTCCCAAGCCTTGGGCTGAGTTTTATTTCTGCAATCACAAAGTCAGACATTGATTTGATTCAATAGAGGGTCCACAGCAATTTATAGTTTCCAAAGGACATTGCCAATCCTGTCAAGGCATTGCTTGGCGTGTGCTGCATTTCTAATCCAAAGTTCTCAGCCAGAGTTTCATTTTTGCAATCACAAGGTCAGCCAGTGGCACCATTGATCAAAAGGTTCAAAGGCAATTTATAGTTTCCAAAGGACAGTGGCACTCCTGCCAAGGCATTGCTTGGCGTGTGCTGCGTTTTTAATCCAGTCTACACAAGTAGAAGAGGGACTTTTACAGTGATAAGAACCCAATTGAACAGGAAATAAGACTTTCAAACCAGGAACAGGTTTCTTCAAATATTGAAAAATAGTGTATTATAAAAAGTTATGAAAATTCGCCAAAAATCATAGGAGACAGGAAACGTTCTGCAATTTGTTGAGCAAAGAGTGTTGAATGTGATCTCCCACTGTACCAAATTTGATGAGGATAGCTCAAGAAATGAGGGTGGGAGAGCCCTGTAAAAGTCCCCCCCCCCCGGTTTCCTTTTTTTTTGCGATTGCGCATGCGCATCTGCCATTTTAGAAACATTTTAGAAACATTACGAATTTTCGGAAATATCCGAAAATTTTGGATGAAAAATTCAGAAATAATTTCTACATCGAAGCGCCGGCACCCCCTACTTTAGAAACAAGAATTGAAACATTTTTTCCATCGATCGGACAAGCCTAATAAATAAACACGAAGTCCTGTGAGACCGCAGAGAAAACCCCACCACAGGGCTTGTGCACTGTGACTGGCCCTTGTGGCCCATCGAGAACAACGGTCAGCCACAGTGGGCCTGCCAGGCGCCCCCCGCCCCCTTGAAGCCCGGCTGATGCCAGCCCCATAAGGAGGTTTTGATCCCTACCGCGAGCTGGCCTGGCTGCCAGGATCGGGTGATGAGAAGGCGGGACGAATGAGCGTCACAGCTCTCTTTGCTTTCTGTCCAGCTTTTTTTTTCCGTGGAGAAGAGGAGGCATTTTCCCTGGTACAGGATCCAGTTCTCGGGGCACCACTCTGTGGGGGAAAGAAAGGTGGGTCTTGAAGCTGGGCTCTCTGGACCCTGGGCATCGCTGGGAATAGAGTGGGCTCCCCTCTCCATACAGATCTCCCTCCTCAGCCCGAAAGTCAAAACAGAGATGGTCCACTATGCTCAAAGAGACACAAAACAAAAATGTATGTGTATATACACTCTTGTAAAACTCCCAGAAAATGTAATACAAATCAGGTTTCTACAACTCTATATTGGAGTACTTCTCTTCAAATTATATTGCATATAACAAAATAGCTTTCAAGATATCATCAACAAAGGTACAATTTCCATGTCATAATCTAACAAAGTATACTATTTAAGGAGTAAATAACAGTCATAAAGAGACAGCCAAGTCCATGTTATTCCTGGAGTTGCGTGGAATACATTTTTGTTCTGTCTTATTATAGATATTGTGCATGATTCACTTCATTCACAATGCTCAATGACCCAGCTTCCCAAGCCCTGGGTGCGCCCTCTGAGATGTAAACTGAGGCTCCAAGGGATGCTTCCCTCCCTGTTCTTAGAATCATGGAATCCTAAAATTGGAGGAGACCCTGAAGGTCATCCAGTCCAGCCCGCAGGCAATCAAAGCCCTCCCAATAGATGGCCATCCAGCCTCGACTTAATAATCTCCAGGGGTGGAAGGAGACTCCACTAGACTGCTAGGTAGCAGCAGATTCCAATGCGGAACTGAAGGAGGTAGAGCTATTGAAATTAAAAATATATTAAAAATAAATAAAAAAATAAAGTTCAGGCAAAGTCTCACATACACTGTGGAGCATCAAGGAGTGAAAACCAAAAAAAGGAGAAAGGATGAGGGAGGACCGAAAGAGAGGAAGAGAGGGCCTTGGAGGGGGAAATGCCAGCTGGAAGCAGAGCTCAGCAGGATGTGGGGAAAGAGGGGAATGCAAGCTACTGAGGAAGCAGGCACAAAAGACACCGATAAGAAGAAATCAAAGGAAGAAAAGGTTCATTGAACTCTGTGCGTGCTCAAAAGTTCTCACTATAAAACTCAACTGCACATCAGTTCAGTGTGCCACTTTCCTTAGTTGCTCACTGCGCCAACGTTACTTCAATTGGGATGGTTTAATCTAATTACGAAGACTCAATCTCGACGCTGCCACCAATTGTGATGGTGCTAAAGCCAATTGGGAAGACTCAAGCCAATTGTAATGGTGTCAAGGCAAATTGTAAATGCTGTTTCCACTGCTGAGGGGATTTTTGAATCTTTTAATCCCTCTAGATTATATATATATATATATATATATATATATATATATATATATATATCACCTTTATATGAGGGGAAGGATTACAGGGGGTGATCTTTATTTCAAGATCCCAGCCTCTGTCTCTGTAGTTAGGGATTTCTATGTTGTTGTTCCCTTTCTGAGGTAACTGTGACTGTTACTCTTCCCCAATTAGGTGATTTATTAACGTAACTGCCACCAACGTGAGGCTTTTGAATTATCACCGATGAAATTTGGCTCCACAGACGCAGATGAGATGAAATGAGTTGGTTGTTAACAAAGAACAACAAGTTTATTGCGTACAAAGCTTATGGTTGCAGGTTGACTGATTTACTTATGGAACTTTAGATAAACAAGTGGTTTAATAACTCTTATAACCACCACAACAGTAGTCTCTGGTGTACTTCCACTCTCACTCTTTTACTGATGATATCAATTGTAGCAAACTCTAACCTCAGCTGAGCTCCTTAGTGAACAATGTCCCAACTACAATAAAAGCCTTTAATTTGATCTACTACCGATCAAATTCCTGATCACTAGTCCTTCCCAACTAGAGATCTTGACTAGACTCCCTTTAGTCTGCCTTGACTAAAGATTTTTGGCCAGTCCTGTCTCCTCAGCCCTTCTTGACTGAAAAGCCTCCAGCCACGCACTCTCTGGCTTCTTTTAAAAACTCCCATTTTTTTCTTTTCGTGGCTCCGCCCACTTCTCCCTCTGGTGAGCTAGCCAGCTTCGTCTCCTTGGTAACAGCACTACTGTGGATTGAAACAAGATGGCTTCTGTTTCAGCTACTGTGTCAACTAAACACAAATACATACTCTAAGTTAAAATTAAACATAATAACTATGACTTCTCCACACTCACCCAGCAAGGCGACTTGATCAATTAAACTTGCTGAACTACCTCATTGGCTTCCAGAGTTTGACTGGATTAAAAAAACTCTGAAGGTTTTTGGGATAATTAATAATGGGGTACCTCACTGAACCCCAAAAAAACAGCAGTTACAAACAGGAAGTTCTTCACAATGTTAAGTGGAATCTCTTTTTCCTGTGGTTTGAATCTTTTGCTCTATGTCCCCGTTTCTGAAAGAGCAGAAAATATGCTACCTCTGTCCTCAATGGGACATCCATCCTTTCAAAGGCCAAAAGCAAAGAGAGTTCTCTTTTGGCAAAATGTAACTATGTAGATGTTTGTTATTTTTCCTTTCTTATTTTTCCTTAGAAACCAGTCTAGAGTAGACTAGACAGCTCCCAAGCCTTTCTATCTACAATGGAGTTTTTTTTACCTGAATAAATACTTTTTGAACTTTTATTGAGACTCTGCAGTCCATTGCAATCCTAAATGGTCAAAGGCTTCTCTTTGCTCACCCCATGTAAGTAACTGCTGCATTTGAAAGCTTTGCTTTTGCTACTCTGCTACATTTTGGTGGAATCTCCCCCAGAGAGGGTTAAACTGAGTCTAACCGCTCAGAGATTACCACAACCAAAGCAGAGAGTTCAGACAAGGGGACACTTCAAAAGGGAAAGGCCTAGTAACAAGCAGGCACAGGAGATGGAGGAGCAAGAGGGGGGATCGGCTGCCGAGGAAAAACAGCCGCAGAAATAGTGATAAGAAAGGAATAAAGGAAGAGATAAAGATCAGGCATGAATTGGAGGAAATAGCCTGTGTTATTAGCTCAAGGCTTTGAACATAAAACTGAGCTGCATCTCAGTACTGTGTGGCATTTTTCGTTTTGTTTACCCAGCAGGGTGATTAGATCAAATAAACCTGTTAAACGATCTCCTTGCCTCCAGTGTTCGACTGGATAAAAGGACCCTAGTGGTTTTGGGGCCGTTTGATAATAGGACAGGAGACAGCAGCACATCCCAACACCGGCCCAGTGGTATTGGCATGTAGGACTGACTCTCTTGGGGGGCTTATTCCCAGCCTGGAAAGGGGTCTGCCTCCTGCTTTGAACGTCCCAAAGGCCAGCCCCAGTCTCCTTGAAGTGCGTCTCTGCTTCTATGGGGACGGTTGCACCATGTGTCTTAACCAGGGGTCCCCAAAGTTTTTAAACAGGGGGCCAGTTCACGGTCCCTCAGACCGTTGGAGGGCCGGACTATAGTTTTTTCAAAAACTATGAAAAAATTCCCATGCACACTGCACATATCTTACTTTGAAGTAAAAAAAACAAAATGGGAACAAATACAGCCTTAATGTTAATAATAATCATAATCATAAAATAATAATGATGAGGGTTGGAAGAGACCTTTGGGCCATTTAGTCCAACCCCTGACAGATGACCACTCAATGTTGTTAATAATTGTAATGAAGTGTGGTTTTTTAAGTTATAGAAGCCATGTTTAACTGTGTTTTAAAAAGGGTTAATATTTCAGTTACTCTGCACCATGAGTTAGTTGCCATGGAAAAGGGGGCAGAGGCAACTGGGTTAGCTGAAGAGAGAGCAGAGTTTGGAGGGAAACCCAGTCAGTCAGTCAGTCAGTCAGTGGTCAGCGAACCACAGGGAGGTCTGATTCTCAGTTGGAGGATCAGGGTGGCTCAAATGTGGGATTTAAGTCAATTATAAAATAAGTTTGGTGACTTATTTTAGGTAGTCTGTGCCCTGATAAGGTACAGGGAGGTCTGATTCTCAGCTGAGAGAATCAGGGAGGCTCAAGTGCTGATTTGAGTCAGTTTAAAATAAGTTTGGTGACTTATTTTAAGGTAGTCTGTCTCCTGACTAGGAACAGATATTCTGTGATTGAAGTGGAATTTTAAAGTTTGAATTACCTCATTCTGTTATTGCAATTGTTAAGGAAAGTGCCTCTAAGTGAGAATTGTATCCATTAAGCTTGTGCCTGAATAAACTTGTTGTTGTTCTCCCAAACATCTCAGTCTCTGTCATACATACACACATCAAGAATAAACAAGAAGAAAGAAGAAAAATAAAAGTCTCCTCTCTAAGTAGCCAGTGGCTAAATCATCCAATAGTGGTGGCAAGAGTTGATAATCCCCTTGTCATCTGGTGGCAGCATTATAAACATCTTTACCTCTGGTGGCAGCGTTTAAATAAAACATATTTATATTGGTGGCAGCGGATATAGTTATATATATAATATAATTTAATAAAAACAACCTCCATCTCCACATCTCCGCAATTGGTATAAGAGGTGGGATTTTAAAAAAAATTTCTCCTCCTGCCTGACATCTCCACAAATTGGTGGCAGCGGTGGGATTTCAAAAAATTCCCCCCTGCCTGAGTTCTTTACAATAATAATAATAATAATAATAATAATAATAACAACAACAACAACAACAACAACAACAACAACAATAAGTTTATTTATATCCCGCCTCCATCTCCCCCGAAGGGGACTCGGGGCAGCTTACAGCAAAATCAAAATACAAGCAATGATAAAATATGAAACATCAAAGGACAAAAACAAAAACCAATAATAAAATATACACAATAAGCGAAAAAACACAACACAGAATTAAAACATCAAATTAAAAACAATGAGGTTGCAATAGTGGATAAGCAAGGTGCACATTATGAGTAACAAATTCATAAATAGATAAAGTGCATTAGAATCATTTAAGGTCACATTAGGTAGGGAGGAGTCCTGAATTATACCAAGCAATCAGGAATCAGGGGAAGAGCGACCAGTACAAAAGGTCGAGGAGCATAATAATTGTGATGGTAATAATAATAATAATAACAACAACAATAAATCACACAGTCCTAAACGCTTGGGAAGTGTTCGACTTGTGATTTTGTGACACGAAATCCAGCATATATATCTCATTTGCTGTGTTATACTGTGTCTTTCTGTCAATAATAATAATAATAATAATAGTAAAGAGGGTTGGAAGAGATCCCTTGCGCCATTTAGTCCAACCCCCCTTTGCCTTTGTGCACCAAAAGCACTAGCAAAACACCCCTTAATGATTACTGTATAGACTCGAGTATAAGCCTAGTTTTTCAGCCCTTTTTAGGGCTGAAAAAGCTCCCCTCGGCTCATACTCGAGTGAGGGTCTTGGCCGGCATCTATTCAGGTTGGCTTATACTTGAGTATATAGGTATTCAGAGTTTGACAGTCTTATCTTATTAAAGTCTTATTATTATCTTAAATTACAGTTTTATATAAATATTGAAAAGCATTTAACCTACTGATGCCTCAAATAATGCAATTTTATTAATATCTGTTTTTATTTTTGAATTTGACCCGTAGCTGCTGCATTTCCCACCCTCGTCTTATACTCGAGTCAATACGTTTCCCCAGTTTTTGTGGTAAAATTAGGTGCCTCGGCCAGAGCCGTCCCTAGATATTTTTCAAGTGTAGGCGAACAGAAAATCACTGAAAAATAAAAGTGTTGGACAAGCAAAAATGTTTGATAAAAAGGAGGAATTAAGGAAACGCCTATTAAACATCAAATTACATTAAGATTTTAAGCACGAAAACGTCATGTTTTACAACAAATCAACAGAAAAAGCAGTTCAATACCTTGCGAAGGCAGGCTGCAGGAGACAGGAGTTGCCTCGATGGCGCCTCCAACACGATGGTGCCACAGGCAACTGCCTAGTTGGCCTGGTGGTTGAACCGCCCCTGGCCTCGGCTTATATTTGGGTCGGCTTATACTCGAGTATATATTAAAAATACCATTATAAACAAGCAAAGCTTTGGAAGGTGCGCATCAGGCTGGGTGGGGGGGTGCTATTGCATCTTCTCTCACCCTTGGCGACTTGGGCCCAGGTGGCATTCAGCACCTGTTCCATCTGCGTCTTGCTCTCCTGGGTTTGGTTGAGGTCCTCCATGGCCCGATCCAGCCGTGAAGCCAGCTGGCCCTTCTCTTCCTCAGACGCTTTCTGGAACTGCAAGTCTGCAAAAGCAAAACAGGTCCCAAGTCCTCAATGAGGGCAGGCCTGGGCCAACTTGGGCCCTCCCTCCAGGTGTTTTGGACTCCAACTCCCACCATTCCTCACAGCCTCAGGCCCTTTCCTTTTCCCTCTCAGCCGCTTAAGCCTGAGGCTGTGAGGAATGGTGGGAGCTGGAGTCCAAAACACCTGGAGGGAGGGCCCAAGTTGGCCCAGGCCTGCATTGTTGAAGCCCAAAGACAATGGAGGAAGTCCACTTTGCATCTCAAACTAAGAGATAAAAGTGGGGTATAGGTCATCATTATAATCATCATCATCTGGTTAACTTACGGTGGACTCCAAGGGCTATGAGGGCAACCAGAAGGACGAGGGCAATCCCCGCCATCCCCGCTGCCAGGAGCCAGGGTGGCCGCTTGGAACCTGCAAGAGAAGCCATGCCAGCATTGGAAAGGAGAAACAAACATGGGGTCCCCCAAGGGTCATCTAGCCCCACAATTGCCCATGTAGGAATTCCATAATGCAGTGCCCGTAACAGCAACATTTTAAAGTTCGTTGCCTATTAGGGCTCCTGCAGAAAATGAACCCTAAAATCTACTTTTCAGGTTCATCAGCTTTTGGGTCTCCTTCAGGGCCTGCACTGACTGTCTGCACAGGGTTCCATACTTCGCGCTTTAACAACACAACCATTCAATGCTAAGGCTTCCCTGTCTGCACAGGGTTCCATACTTCGCACTTTAACAACACAACCGTTCGATGCTCAGGCTTCCCCATCTGCACAGGGTTCCATACTTGGCACTTTAACAACACAACAGTTCAATGCTAAGGCTTTCCGCCAAATGGAACTGTAGAGGAGAGTCTCCTGAACAAGCCAGGACCTGCCGCAGACCAGGACTACTTTCTGGTGAGGAGTTACGAAGGTGGAGGCATTACTTTTCATTCAACCCTCGTAATACTCGAGTTGAAGACACAACTGTTCCCAGCAGGTGGGGGCCAAAGGAGGAGGACACAAGTGGTTGATAAGGGTGGAATTGGGATTGGGATGGTCAAGTAAATCAGAAACATTATACTGAGTGAAAATGGAAGTGGAATTTCACGATCGAGATTTGTATTACCTGTCACGACCCAGGCGGCAGAGGCACCAATAACCATACACAGAGGCCAGAATCTAACTAATATCTTTATTGAAGGAATATATAAAGTTAATAAAAACAAGTATAGAAAATAGTCCAGAATTAGACCCTTCAGGAAAGGTCAGAATTAGTCCAAAAAAGCAATGTCCAATAAGAAATATTAAGGTCCAAAGTTGTAATCCAATAACCGAAACACTCACTTTGCCAAGCAAAGTGAGGGGAGATGACAAGGTCCTTTAGTCCATAAAACTTGAGCGTGGCTAGGAAATAACTTGATACTAGAAACAAGGCTTGAACGTGGAACAAGGTAACTAAGAACAAGAACAAGGTCCGTGGAATAACTTGGTAAAATCCGTGAAACAAGGCAAGGATTAGTCCTGGGAAACAAGGCAAAGTCCGTAGGTAAACAAGGCTGGGAAGCAAGGCGAAGGCTGGATAGCAAGGCAAGGCTTGAGCTGAAGCGAGGCTTGAATCGGAGCGCGCTGTCCAGACACAACTCGCTCCGCAGGCTGACGAATTGACTCCGCGAAGTTGCTACGCGGGCAAAACACCTATATAGAGTCCAACTTTCTCACCAGAGCGGTTCTCTGGGAATCAGAAACGAAAGCTAAACTCTGAGACCAGATGTTAAACTCCTTAAAGATTCTCACGAGAACCAATGTTAATTGGCAACATTCTTAGCTGCTATCCTCGCACTCCTGCGCGAAGCTGAATCCAAACTTCTCTGTTGTTTACAAAACTCCCGGCGCAAGAACACGGGAGAAGAAGGCTCTGGGGTTGTTTGACATACTTCTGGGAGACAACTTTCTTGCAGGTGCAAGGTTTCCAGATCTGCCTGGGAAGTATCTGGCTGAGAGGAATCCAGTTCAGACTGGGAAGGTAAAAAACCCAAGTTTTCATCTTCATCAGGGATTACAATGTCCTGAGCAGGACTACAAGGCCCATGGTTCATCACACTATCCCCCTCCTCAGGGCCCCTCCCAAACTGGGGTCCTCTCCCCGAGGCGCGAGGTCGCGGTTTGGTGGGATAGGTCAGATGGAAGCGACGGGTTAGATCAGGAGCATGGACTGTGGAGGCGTCTTCCCAAGAGCGTTCCTCAGGCCCAAAACCCACCCAGTCAATGAGATATTGTAGGCGGCGGCGATGAAAGCGAGAATCCAAAATGTCCTCAACCTCGAACTCCTCCTCCCCATTCATCAAAACAGGAGGGGGGGCCGGTTGGTCTGTATCAGGACGCACACCATCCGCCGGAAGAAGCAGGGAACGGTGAAACACTGGGTGAATGCGCATTGAACGCGGAAGTTGGAGTTTGAAAGTCACGGGGTTTAATTGCGCCACCACTGGATAGGGGCCAATGAAGCGGGCATCTAACTTCCGGCATGGGCGGTGGGAGGGCAGAAAGCGAGTGGACAGAAAAACCCGATCTCCTACCTTGATTTCGGGGCCCGGCTGGCGGTGTTTGTCAGCGTGGCGTTTATAGTCCTCCTTGGCTTGGTCCAGTTGCTGGAGCAAAAGTTGTTGCACCGCTGTGAGTTCCTGCAGCCAATCCTCTGCTGCGGGAACTTCTGAAGTTTCAATGACAGGGGGAAAGAAACGTGGATGGAAACCGTAGTTTGCAAAGAACGGCGTTTCTTTTGTAGAAGCTTGAACTCCATTATTGTAGGCAAACTCAGACAGTGGTAACAGAGAAGCCCAATTGTCCTGTTGGTAGTTTACATAACAGCGAAGATACTGCTCCAAAGTGGCATTAGTGCGCTCCGTTTGCCCATCTGTTTGGGGATGATGAGCTGAAGATAAGCGAGAGTCTATGCCCAGTAGTTTTTGTAGTGCCTTCCAAAAACGAGAGGTGAATTGAGATCCACGGTCTGTGACTAAACTCTTGGGCAATCCATGTAGTCTGAAAACATGCTGAAGAAATAGATCCGCAGTTTCTTTGGCCGTGGGGAGGCCTTCGCAGGGAATGAAATGGGCTAACTTGGTAAATAGGTCCACCACCACTAAGATCGTGGTGAATCCACAGGAAGGTGGTAGGTCAGTGATGAAATCCGCGGAAATTATTTCCCATGGGCGAGATGGGGTAGGAAGGGGGTGTAAAAGCCCTGAGGGCTTCTCCCTTCGTATCTTGGAGCGCTGGCATACTGGGCAGGTGTTGACATATTTTTCCACATCCTTGCGGATCTTGGGCCACCAAAAATCTCTTAGGATCAAATGCATGGTTTTAAATAGTCCGAAGTGTCCTGCTGGTTTGCAGTCATGACACAGACGAAGCGCTTTTTCCCTGCCCGGTCCGGGTGGGATATAAACATGATTTCTATAGCAGAGCAGCCCATCTTTAAGCGAAAAGGGAAAATGCAGACCTTGGCGAAGTTGGTCCTGCGCCCAGGCATCTGCTTGCTGACTAGCCCTGATTTCTTGAGCACAGATGGGTCCTGGAGTAGGGGAAGTTGAACCAATGGGACTGGATTTGGTGTTCCCCACTGTGAGCGTGGCAAAGTTCTCAGGTTGTAGCAGTTGGGATTCAAAGGTCTCCTTGCGTCCTGCAGCGTATTCCGGTTTACGTGACAGGGCGTCTGCTTGCTTGGTTTGAGCTGGGGTCACATAATGGATCTGGAAGTTGAAACGTTCAAAGAATAAAGCCCAACGTTGCTGCCTCTGATTTAGTTTGCGGGCAGTTCTTAGATGTTCTAGATTACGATGATCAGTGTGGACTTCAATGGGGAATTTGGCCCCTTCTAGCCAATGTCTCCAAGTTTCAAAGGCTGCCTTTATGGCCAGTAGTTCTTTTTCCCAAATGGTGTAATTCCTCTCTGGTGTGGTTAGTTGACGAGAATAAAAGGCACAGGGATGGAGGTGTTCTCCCACCGGTTGTAAGAGTACAGCCCCAATTGCCACATCAGAGGCGTCCGCTTGCACCACAAAAGGGGTTCCAGGATTTGGGTGCTGTAGAATTGGCTGGGAGGTGAATAGTTTCTTCAGTTGCTGGAACCCTTTCTCTGCTTGATCAGTCCAGCGGAAAGGCTGCTTTCCACGGATGCAGCTAGTGATGGGGTCGGACCAGCGGGCAAAATCTGGAATGAACTTGCGGTAGTAGTTCGCGAACCCCAAGAAACGCTGCACCTCTTTCTTGTTAGTTGGCGCCCGCCATTCCAATACTGCTGAAACTTTGGCTGGATCCATGGAAAGCCCTAGAGGCGAGATGCGGTAGCCAAGGAAATCTACCTCTTGTAGATCAAAAGCGCATTTTTCTAGCTTGGCATAAAGTCCATGATCCCGCAATCGTTGCAACACCATTTTGACGTGGTTCTCATGTTCTGTTTGTGATCTGGAAAACACCAAAAAATCGTCCAGGTAGATTATCAAGAATCTGTCTAGATAGTCCTGAAAAATATCGTTGACAAAATGCTGGAACGTTGCGGGAGCTCCGCATAAACCGAAATTCATAACTCGGGACTCGAATAATCCGAATTTAGTCTGGAAGGCGGTCTTCCACTCGTCCCCTTCTCTGATGCGAACTAGATTATAAGCCCCCCGAAGATCCAGCTTGGTGTAGACCTTGGCTCCTCGAAGTCGGTCCAGTAGATCCGAGATTAAGGGCAGGGGATAGCTGTTCCGCTTGGTGATATTGTTCAATGCTCTGTAGTCCACCACCAAGCGTAATTCCCCTGACTTCTTCTTCACAAACATCACTGGGGAGGCGGCTGGGGATTGAGAGGGTCTGATGAACCCCTTGCGAAGGTTTGTCTCTAAGAATTCCCTGAGAGCTTCTTGCTCTGGTTCAGTCAGGGAGTAGAGATGCCCTCGCGGGATCGGGGCCCCCTCCACCAAGTCAATGGCACAGTCATAAGGTCTATGTGGGGGTAATTTTTCGGCTTCTTTCTCATTGAATACATCCCAATACTCGGAGTACTTCTTTGGCAAGGTGATGATGGGCTCGGAGTCTGTGGCATGGCATACCTTGGCTACGAGGCAATGGTTTTGGCAGTACGGTGAAGCAAACTGCAGTTCTCTGTTGGACCAGGAGATGTTAGGGTCGTGGAGAGTCAGCCATGGAATTCCCAAAATCACAGGGAAATGGGGAACCTCGGTAACAAAGAAGGAAATCTCTTCCATATGTTCCCTTATCCACATCCTGGTGGGTTCCGACCACTGGCTTACGGGGCCCGTCTTGAGGGGACGGCCGTCTATGGCTTGCACCACACGGGCATTCTTGAAATCATGATATTGTAATCCCAGAGAGTCGGCATACTCTCTATCGATGAAATTGTTGGTAGCTCCAGAGTCTATCATGGCGTGGATCATGACGGGTCCCCTTTTTGCTGACCATAATGTGACCACGAGAAGGAACAGGACCCCGGTTGGCGGCTCTTGGATGGATTTTTTGACCGGGTTGGCGAGCCTCTCTACACCCGGTCGTTGGCTTCCCCCGCCGGCTGTGTGCCAGTCGGCTCAGACACCTTCGACTCCGTGGAGGACGCCGCCGCAAGACGGGCGGCAGGCTTCCCTTTGGCTGGGCACTCTCTGGCGAAGTGGCCCCCGTTCCCGCAGTACCAGCAGAGGTTCAAGCGTTGACGACGGGCCTTCTCGGCGGCATCTAGTCTGGGACGCACATTGCCCAACTGCATCGGCACCTCCTCGCCTCCTCTGGGGTATGGGGTTGGCGGCGGGGGTCTCCACACCGGACGTGGCTGAACACTGGCGGGAGCGGGGGGTTTTGCCCCGGCTCTACCGCCCTGGCCTCGAACCCATTGTTTCCTGTTGGCAATCATGACTTCAGCCCGTAAACATTGATCAATGAGTGCCTCGAGGGTCTGGGGAGGATCCACCTTGGAGATTTCTTCCAGCATTTCAATGTTGAGACCCTCCCGAAATTGTCCTCTGAGGGCTACATCGTTCCAGCCGGTGTTGTGGGCCAGCACGCGGAACTCGGCTATGTACTGAGACATGGGTCTGTCTCCTTGAAGGAGGCGCCGGAGTTTGTGACCGGCTGCCTCCAAATTGTCCTCGATTCCCCAGGTCTCCTTAAGGTGATCCAAGAAGCGTTGTGCTGAATTTAGGTGGGGGGAGGCTTGATCAAACAGGGCCGTCGCCCAGCTAGCCGCTGGTCCATCTAGAAGACTGTAGACCCACGCCACCTTGATGTCTTCTTGGGGAAACTCGGCATCACGGGCCTCTAGATAAGCTTGACATTGGCGGCGGAAAACATGAACCTTAGCAGCTTCTCCAGAAAACTTGGTAGGCAACGCCATGGCCGGGAGGCGAACTCCGCGCTCCCTCAACCCTTTTATTTCTCCATCCTGCGCGTTGAGTCTGTCACGGATGCGGTCCACTTCGTCCTTGCTGATGGTGTAGCTGAGCGGCTGTCCAGCCGGCGCGGCTCCGGTAGACATCCTGGCCTCGGTTAGTTGGTGCTTATGGGTGGCGGAGTCAAACTGTCACGACCCAGGCGGCAGAGGCACCAATAACCATACACAGAGGCCAGAATCTAACTAATATCTTTATTGAAGGAATATATAAAGTTAATAAAAACAAGTATAGAAAATAGTCCAGAATTAGACCCTTCAGGAAAGGTCAGAATTAGTCCAAAAAAGCAATGTCCAATAAGAAATATTAAGGTCCAAAGTTGTAATCCAATAACCGAAACACTCACTTTGCCAAGCAAAGTGAGGGGAGATGACAAGGTCCTTTAGTCCATAAAACTTGAGCGTGGCTAGGAAATAACTTGATACTAGAAACAAGGCTTGAACGTGGAACAAGGTAACTAAGAACAAGAACAAGGTCCGTGGAATAACTTGGTAAAATCCGTGAAACAAGGCAAGGATTAGTCCTGGGAAACAAGGCAAAGTCCGTAGGTAAACAAGGCTGGGAAGCAAGGCGAAGGCTGGATAGCAAGGCAAGGCTTGAGCTGAAGCGAGGCTTGAATCGGAGCGCGCTGTCCAGACACAACTCGCTCCGCAGGCTGACGAATTGACTCCGCGAAGTTGCTACGCGGGCAAAACACCTATATAGAGTCCAACTTTCTCACCAGAGCGGTTCTCTGGGAATCAGAAACGAAAGCTAAACTCTGAGACCAGATGTTAAACTCCTTAAAGATTCTCACGAGAACCAATGTTAATTGGCAACATTCTTAGCTGCTATCCTCGCACTCCTGCGCGAAGCTGAATCCAAACTTCTCTGTTGTTTACAAAACTCCCGGCGCAAGAACACGGGAGAAGAAGGCTCTGGGGTTGTTTGACATACTTCTGGGAGACAACTTTCTTGCAGGTGCAAGGTTTCCAGATCTGCCTGGGAAGTATCTGGCTGAGAGGAATCCAGTTCAGACTGGGAAGGTAAAAAACCCAAGTTTTCATCTTCATCAGGGATTACAATGTCCTGAGCAGGACTACAAGGCCCATGGTTCATCACATTACCCTACTTGTAATACAAAGACAACAATAACAAGGTCACAATAATATTTGTTATAGAACTCCAATATGCCGATGACAACGTAGTCTGTGCGCATTCAGAAGGAGACCTACAAGCCACTCTCAACACCTTCGCAGAAGCAGACGAGAAGCTCGGCCTCTCACTGAACATCGAGAAAACCAAAGTGCTCTTCCAACAGGCACCATCCAATCCCTCTGCAAGGCCAAGAATACAGCTTAATGGTGTAACGTTAGAAAATATTGGCCATTTCCACTATCTTGGCAGCCCCCTCTCCACAAAAGTCAACATTGACACTGAAATACATCACTGCCTGAGCTCTGCGAGTGCAGCATTTTTCAGAATGAAGCAGAGAGTGTTTGATGATCGTAGGGAGACCAAGGTGCTTGTTTACAAAGCCATTGTCCTCCAACCCTGCTCTACGCTTGCGAAATGTGGACCATATACAGACATCACACTCAACATCTGGAATGATTCTGTTGTAGATGAAGGGAGAGATAACGCAAGAGAGATCCTTCTGAGAGGCCTGGTTTATTATTTCAGCTGAGTCCCTGGAAGTGGAATCTCTTCCTAAAAGCTTTCCAGAGAGACAATCAAGGCGTGGACTCGCCTTTTATACATTTTCAGACAAAGAACATGCTTTTACATACATCTTGTCATTAGTACGTCACTTCACATGCTTACATACATGGGCATAAATATGCACAATCAGGATTTTCCTATCTAACCACTCTTAAAAGCGTGTAGTAAGTCACAGACACCACGAGAAATCCATCAAGAGGCCTACTTTTGCCTTGTCAAAAAGGGAGGGGGAGAAGTCAGCTCTTCCATTAAGCTGTGCTTAGGAACCAATTCACACTGGAATGTATAGATAACAGGCCCCCCTTCTCCCCCCTGTCCTGTCAGCTTGTGCATCCCTAAAATCTAACACAGAGAGAGTCTGATTTTTCTACATTTCAGTGCTTCTAATGTGCATACAATATATGTCTAAAAAAATCCATATTTTTCAGTTCCACATCAATTCCACCAACGTTGCCTCTGAAAAATCCTACAAATCTCTTGGGAGAAGACAGGTCGACAAATCCCAGCGTGCTGGAAGAAGCAAAGACCACCAGCATCGAAGCAATGCTCCTACGAGTATAAATAATTGAAATAAATAAATAAATAAATAAATACATACGGCATCAACTCCGCTGGACTGGCCACATTGTCCAAATGCCCAAAGATTACCATCTCCCAAAGCAGTTCCTCTACTCCCAACTCAAGAATGGGAAACGTAATGGAAAAGAAATTGAAAGATGGGCTAAAGACCAACTGTGAAGACTTGACGTGGCAGAGAATGGAATCCCTTCAGATCCCACCGCTGCCACCAATTATGTGATGACTTGATGTGATGACAGGGATAGAACCTTTTTGGATCCCACCTCTGCCACCAAATTGCGAAGGATTCAACTTCTACCTCTATGTATCCTACTTTTCAATGTTGTCGCTGCCACCACCTTTGAAAGATGCTTTGCTCAAATAATAAGCAACATTTGAAGAAACAGTAACTTGTTTATTTATAGCACAAAGCTTGATGGTTGCAAGAATGTTATAACTTAAGTTGAACGATGTTACTTCTGTACAGTAAGTGTTGCAAGACTTTTCAATCGTTTCACTGAGCTTAGTATGGTATTAGCTTTATAAGACTTGTTTCTTTCAGTTAGGAATACTGTCCTTCTTGAACTTAATTGATCTGTACCCGATCAAACTTGGACTGGGGAGTTTAACTGGTTAACCCTAGTCCTTCTATGACTTAGGGATGTAACCTCAGCTCTTTAGTTATTCCTACTAAAGGCTCAGCAACTTTAATTTTAGCCCTTCTCCGCTAAAACTCTCTAGCTGCTCAACTTCCTCCCACAATCTCTTTTTTTTCGATCACACTCCTTTCTCACTGAACAGAACCAACTGCTCTGCTCAACCGACAAACCCCCAACTGCCAAATTCCAACTGCTAAATTTTGAATTCCAAGGCTTCCACCAGCAAGGTGAAGCCACGCCCCTTTTCCTGGCCATGCCTTAGAGGCTCCCAGCTTCTGTATAAGAATAGCTGAAATATATAACTTTAAACAGTCAACCTAAACATAACAATCATGAATAAAACACAATGATCATGACATCTTTACACCAACCTTAAAAACCGAGAAAGAACTGGGAAGCTCTGGCCCTTGAGCACTGTAACTGGAGGTCAGCTGTGACCAGCAGTGCTGTGGAATTGGAAGAGGCACGAATGGAGGGCGAAAGGGAGAAACGTGCCAAAAGGAAGAAGGCGCATCAAGCCAACCCTGACCGTCCCGCCTTCTTCCTCTTGGCACGTTTCTCCCTTTCGCCCTCCATTCATGCCTCTTCCAATTCCACAGCACTACTGGTCACAGCTGACCTCCAGTTAGAGCGCTCAACTGGAGGTCCGACTGTGGAAGAACATGCGGATCAAGAATAGAGCTCCACAGCCACCTATGCATCCACCACCAAGACACTACACTTGGAGGCCCATCATCCTCAAGCTATGACGGATCGCCTAAGGAAGCGCTCTCCTTGTGTCTACAATTAATTGCATTGAAAGGTTTATTGGGTGCAGGGTGCTCCGCCCAGTCCAGACCATCTTCCCCCTTGCAAAAGTGGAAGAGCACCCACACATACACACACACACACACACACACGCGCGCATACATGTAGACATGCTCACATGCTGTGGGCAGGGGACGGGTGGGGGAATCCCCGCTGCACACTCCCCGGGGCCCTTCTGACGGGAATCCATCTGCCCGTGTCCGCATTGCATCATGCGCTCTGGTTCCTCTTTTCTCTTTTGTGCATATTTCCTTTTGTGGGTTCAGCACTTGCACTGAGGAGGCTCTTCTGAAGGCCCCGGTGAAGTCCCTTTAGACTCTTCAAAGGATTCAAAATCCTAGAGTTGGAAGAGTCCTCACGGGCCATCCAGTCCAACCCCATTCTACCAAGAAGCAGGAAATCACATCCAAAGCATTCCCAACAGATGGCCATCCAGCCTCTGCTTAAAAGCCTCCAAAGAAGGAGCCTCCACCACACTCCGCAGCAGAGAGTTCCACTGCTGAACAGCTCTCACAGTGAGGAAGTTCTTCCTCATGTTCCTAATGTTCATCCCATTTGAACCCTTGCCTTCATTGAGTCCCAGTCTTTGGGGCAGCAGACACCAAGCCTTATTTATTTATTATTTACAGTATTTATATTCTGCCTTTCTCACCCCGAAGGGAACTCAGGGCGGCTCACATTACACATATAAGGCAAACATTCAATGCCTTAACATAGAACAAAGACAGAGACAAATGGAGGCTCGAACTCATGACCTCTTGGTCAGAGTGATTTGTTGCAGCTGGCTGCAGCAGGCTGCTCACCAGCCTGCACCACAGCCCGGGCCTTGACCTCCTTTCTGATATTTAAGCATGGCTCTCGTGTCCCCTCCTCTCTGCCTTCTTTTCTCCAAACCAAACCCTCCCCTATAGCTCCTTAAGCCGCTCCTCGGAGGGGATTCACGGCTTCCAGGCCTGTCCTCATTTTGGCCACCGTTCTCTGGACCCCTTCCATCTTGCCCATTCCCTCCTTGAACTGCTTTGCCCAGAACTGGGCACAGGATCATTATTCCAGGTGAGGTCTGACCAAAGTAAACGAGAGGGGGACGATGATTTCCCTCCATCGAGATAGTACCAACTCTCATTGATTCAGCCCAGAATGGCCTTGGCTGTTTTAGCTGCTGCATCCCACTGTTGGCTCATGTTCAGCTCGTACTCTAGCAAAACTCCTAGATCCCCTTTCACATGGACTGTATTCAAGACAACTTGTATTGTAATACTTTTAATGTGAGTTTCCTTATGGAAATCAAAAGCAGGATAATAAATAATTATGATGATTATGATTATGCTGATGCTGATGATGCTAATAATAATAATAATAATAATAATAATAATAATAATAATAATGCGGTTTTCTGGCATTGTATATTTCTGCCGCTTCTGTGACTGTTCATTTGGGTTTTGATGATTCCGTAGCCCACTTGTCGATGGATGTCCAGAATCAGCAGCATCCACCGCGGTCCTTTTTATCGAGCCAGAATAGACTTCGTTTGGGTTTGATTCTCCATAATGCTAATGGGTTAGGTGCACTTGGTTGTGCAAGAAAGTGAGGGCATAAATATGCCCAATGGCCAAACAATAAAGTGTCACCAGCCAGAGGCCTATAAATATCTGGGCATACTACAGCTGGACAACATCAAGCATGAACATGTGAAGACTGTGGTCAGCAAAGAATACACACAAAGGGTCAGAAAAATTCTCAAAAGCAAGCTCAATGGAGGCAACACCATCAAGGCCATAAACACCTGGGCCATACCTGTCATAAGATATACTGCTGGCATTATAAATTGGACACAGGTGGAACTGGACAATTTGGACAGAAAAACAAGAAAACTCATGACCATTCATCATTCCCTGCACCCTCGCAGTGATGTTGACCGGCTATATCTGCCTAGAAGATCAGGGGGCAGAGGACTCTTACAAGTAAAGCAAGCAGTCAAAGAAGAAGAACATGCCCTGGCAGAAGATGTCAAGCAAAGTGAAGAACCTGCTTTGATTGAAGTCAAAAATCAGAAACTCCTCAAAGCACAGCAGACAAAAAACCAGTAAAAGAAAGCCACACTACAAACTAGAGCTGACAGCTGGCACAACAAATCATTGCATGGAAAGTTCCTTGACAAAATTGAAGGAAAAGCTGATAAGGAGACGACCTGGCTCTGGCTCACAAATGGGACCCTGAAGAAGGAGACAGAAGGCCTGATCCTTGCAGCCCAGGAGCAAGACATCAGGACAAAGGCCATTAATAATAATAATAATAATAATAATAATAATAATAATAATAATAATAATAGAAGACCTGGCTCTGGCTCACGAATGGGACCCTGAAGAAGGAGACAGAAGGCCTGATCCTTGCAGCCCAGGAGCAGGCCATCAGAGCAAAGGCAATTAAGGCCAAGATTGAAAAATCAGCTGATGACCCAAAATGCAGACTGTGCAAGGAAACCGACGAAACCATTGATCATCTCCTCAGCTGCTGTAAGAAAATTGCACAGACAGACTACAAACAGAGGCACAACTATGTGGCCCAAATGATTCATTGGAACTTATGCCTCAAGTACCACCTCCCAGCAGTAAAGAACTGGTGGGATCACAAACCTGCAAAAGTATTGGAAAATGAGCACGCAAAGATACTGTGGGACTTCCGAATCCAGACTGACAAAGTTCTGGAACACAACACACCAGACATCACAGTTGTGGAAAAGAAAAAGGTTTGGATCATTGATGTCGCCATCCCAGGTGACAGTCGCATTGATGAAAAACAACAGGAAAAACTCAGCCGCTCTCAGGACCTCAAGATTGAACTTCAAAGACTCTGGCAGAAACCAGCGCAGGTGGTCCCGGTGGTGATGGGCATATTGGGTGCCGTGCCAAAAGATCTCAGCCGGCATTTCGAAACAATAGACATTGACAAAATTACGATCTGCCAACTGCAATAGGCCACCCAATTGGGATCTGCACGCATCATCCGAAAATACATCACACAGTCCTAGACACTTGGGAAGGGTTCGACTTGTGGTTTTGCGAAACGAAATCCAGCATGTCTATCTTGTTTGCTGTGTCATAATAATAATAATAATAATAATAATAATAATAATAATAATAATAATACATCACACAGTCCTAGACACTTGGGAAGTGTTCGACTTGGGATTTTGTGATATGAAATCCAGCATGTCTATCTTGTTTGCTGTGTCATATAATGTCATTGTGTCGATAATAATAATAATAATAATAATAATAATAATAATAATAATAATAATAATGCTGATGATGATGGAAACAATAAACATTGACAAAATTACGATCTGCCAACTGCAAAAGACCACCCGACTGGAATCTGCGTGCATCATTCGAAAATACATCACACAGACCTAAATGCTTGGGAAGTGTTTGACTTGTGATTCTGTGATAAGAAATCCAGCATTCAAATGCTTTGAATGCGATTTCCTGCTTCTTGGCAGGGGGTTGGACTGGATGGCCCATGAGGTCTCTTCCAACTCTACTATTCTATGATTCTATATAGATCTCGTTTGCTGTATCATACTATAACAACAACAACAACAACAACAACATTTCCCCTATCCTACATTTATGCATTGCATTTTTATCTCCCTGTTAAAATTATTTTCGTTAGCTTAGGCCCAGCCCTCCGATCTGTTGAGGCCATTTTGGGTTCCCTTCCTGTCCTTTTGGGCACTTGGTGCACCTTTCCCAACTTGGTGCTGCCGTCAGATGTGACAGGAGAGGGAGACGTGGTTTGGCCCATTTGGGAAGATGGTTGGTTACCCAAAAGCTCCGTCTAGCTCTGTCGCTGTAGCGGAATTGTGATGCAATATGTGTTGCAAAGACGCACAGATGAAGGCACAGATGTCTGGACGTCTTCCTTCCCAAACCCCACTTCCCTTATCTGTTGCTCTTCAGGTCTGCTGCTCTCAACCCATCAAACAGGATCGTTTCCAACTCACTAGTAAAATGTGGGCTAGACAAAACTACGGTGAGGTGGATCTGCAATTGGCTAAGCGAACGAACCCAAAGGGTGATTCTCACCAATGCGTCGTCTTCATCATGGAAAGAAGTGACAAGTGGAGTGCCACAAGCAGGGCTCCGTCCTGGGCCCGGTTCTGTTCAACATCTTTATTAACGACTTAGACGAAGGGTTAGAAGGCACGATCATCAAGTTTGCAGACGGGACCAAACTGGGAGGGATAGCTAACACTCCAGAAGACAGGAGCAGAATTCAAAACGATCTTGACAGACTAGAGAGATGATTGGCCGAAACGAACAAAATGAAGTTCAACAGGGACAAATGCAAGATACTTCACTTCGGCAGAAAAAATGGAAATCAAAGATACAGAATGGGGGACGATGCCTGGCTTGACAGCAGTGTGTGCGAAAAAGACCTTGGAGTCCTCGTGGGGAACAAGTTAAACATGAGCCAACAATGTGATGCAGCAGCTAAAAAAGCCAACGGGATTCTGTCCTGCATCAAGAGGGGAATAGCGTCTAGATCCAGGGAAGTCCTGCTCCCCCTTATTCTATTCTGCCTTGGTCAGACCACACCTGGAATCACACTGTGTCCAATTCTGGGCACCACAGTTGAAGGGAGATGTTGACAAGCTGGAAAGCGTCCAGAGGAGGGTGAGTAAATGATTAAGGGTCTGGAGAACAAGCCCTATGAGGAGCGGCTTAAAGAGCTGGGCATGTTTAGCCTGCAGAAGAGAAGGCTGAGAGGAGACATGAGAGCCATGTACAAATACGTGAAGGGAAGTCATAGGGAAGAGGGAGCAAGATTGTTTTCTGCTGCCCTGGAGACTAGGACGCAAGGGAACAATGGCTTCAAACTACAGGAAAGGAAGGAGATTCCACCTGAACATCAGGAAGAACTTCCTCACTGTGAGAAGGGCTGTTCGGCAGTGGAACTCTCTGCCTCAGGGTGTGGTGGAGGCTCCTTCTTTGGAGGCTTTGAAGCAGAGGCTGGATGGCCATCTGTCGGGGTGCTTTGAATGCGATTTCCTGCTTCTTGGCAGAATGGGGTTGGACTGGATGGCCCATGAGGTCTCTGCCAACTCTACTATTCTATGATTCTATGATTCTACACATACACACCATTTCCAGGCCTCCGTTTGCTCCAGAGACCAGGATACAATGGAGCCATGGATTCAAATGGCAGGGAAAGAGATTCCACCTAAACATTTCAAAGAACCTAAGAGAAAAGGAGTGAAATTTTTCCCGCATGTGGTGGACCTGTCCTAAAGCCCATACACATTGGACAGCTATTAAGGACACAATCAAAAGAATTTTGCAAAAAAAAAAAATACGATTTTTACCAAGGATATTCTTGTTTGGATTAGCAAATGATGCCATCAGTAACAAAAATATGGTTTGTACTCAAAATGCTCTATAACAGCTGCCCGAATAGTTTTATGGCAAACACTAGGAAAAAAGTATTATTCCACCTGTAAGTGAATGGTTGACCAAACTGCTAAACTTTGCAGAATTTGATAAACTGACTTGTCTCCTTAGAAATAAAACAATGCAATGTTTTCAAAACAGCTGGAAACCTTTTGCACAATATATAGGCAGAACATTTAAAGACCAGTCCATAACGGCACTGAATGACTAAAAATACATTCAGAGAAAAAAGCAAGATTATGATAAATGTTATATAATTAAGTCACCTTTGTATACTTTATATAAATTTTACATACATACAGTAGAGTCTCACTTATCCAACATAAACAGGCCGGCAGAATGTTGGATAAGCGAATATGTTGGAGAATAAGGAGAGATTAAGAAAACGCCTATTAAATATCAAAATAGGTTTTGGTTTTACAAATTAAGCACCAAAACATCATGTTATACAACAAATATGACAGAAAAAGTAGTTCATTACACATTAATGCTATGTAGTAATTACTGTATTTACGAATTTAGCACCAAAATATCACAATGCATTGAAAACATTGACTACAAAAATGCGTTGGATAATCCAGAACGTTGGATAAGTGAGACTCTACTGTATAATTATACATATCTATTGCTTGTTAAGAGCTTTGATAGAGCCAAATATTGTAAGACTCTATCCCCGTGTAGCGTCAGAGTGTTTTACGATTATTAGAGTGTGTAAAACGACTACTGTTACTTGGTGGCTTTCTATAGTACCAGTAGTCATGTTACAATGCAGCCATGGGCAAACTTGGGCCCTCCCGGTGTTTTGGACTTCAACTCCCATAATTCCTAGCAGCCTACCAGCTTAAGTTTGCCCATGCCTGCTTAAGTCAATCAAGGGGTCATCAGCATACCCATGTCATCATCCTCTTCAGTTTCATGCCCTCCATGAGCATAATGTGTACACTTCGGAAATGATAATAAAAAGACAGAACATCCAGACAGTTGGCCATTTAATCATAGAATCTGCTTCAGAGTTTGGTGCCGTCTCCTTCTCTGAAGGTCTAAGCAGAGACTGGCTGGCCATCTGTCAGAAGGGCTTGAATGGTGTCTTTCTGCCTGGCAGGATGGGGTCGGACTGGGTGGCCCTTTGGAGGGTCTCTTCCAACTGTAACTGACTCAAACTTAGCCTCAGGAGTCTTACTCACCTTTCTTTGGCTCCTGGTGGCTGGACGCTTGGACGTTCGCATAGGTGAGGTCCTCCAAACGTGTCCCTGGGGCAGCAGGAGGGAAAGGGGTCAGAAAGTGAACCAACCTGGACACGGAGTATTATTTGAGAAGACAGAAATGCTGGAACTCTTTGACTACCACCATGTCAAAGTACACAGGGGGGCCATCGAAAGAACACCACTTGGAAACAGAAGAAATCCAAACAACAAACAATCAAGTGCCAGTTAACACCTCCCAAACAGAGGATGCCTCCAGGCAACAACAGCCAGGCTAACTCTAAATCAAATTACAGGAAAGGATATTCCATTTGAACATGGGGAAGAACTTCCTGACTGTGAGAGAGGGCTGTTCAGCAGTGGAACTCTCTACTGTGAAGTGTGGTGAAGGCTCCTTCTTTGGAGGCTTTGAAGAAGAGGCTGGATGGCCATCTGTCAGGAGTGCTTTGAATTCAATTTTCCTGCTTCTTGGCAGAATGGGGTTGGACTGGGTGGCCTTTAGAGGTCTCTTACAACTCTATGATTCTAGAAATCTATGCAGATACTCCTACCGATTGTGCAGCTTCATGGCTACTCAATACTATTCAAGTTTGCTAAATAATAATAATAATAATAATACTTTATTTATATACCGCCCTATCTCCCGGATGGGACTCAGGGCGGTTTCCAATAATAAAAACAACACATACATTACATAGCAGCATAATAACACATTATTAAACAAGGTAAAACAATCTATATATATAAAAGGGTAATGAAATTTCGGCCTAGGACAAAACAACAAAACTACACATCCCAGAAACACTAAACTTGGCAGCACAACCCCTCATCCATGCCTCTACGTTCATACAACAAAAAGAAAAGAAAAATAAAGTCCTAATTAGAGGGAGAGGAATAATGGTTTTTATCCAATTGCTGCCAGTTAGAAGGCTAAGCTCTGCCCACTTGGTCTCCTAGCAACCCACTCATCCCAGGGGACAGTCAGAGTTAGGCCTCACTTAGGCCTCTTCCACACTGCCGATAAAATACAGATTATCTGATTTGAACTGGATTATATGGCAGTGTAGACTCAAGGCCCTTCCACACAGCTATATAACCCAATTATAATCTTATATTATCTGCTTTGTGGTGCTCCATGCAGTCATCCCACATGACTTTGGAGGTGTCTACGGACAACGCCGGCTCTTTGGCTTAGAAATGGAGATGAGCCCCAACCCCCAGAGTCAGACACGACTGGACTTAATGTCTGGGGAAAACCTTTACCCTTGACCTTAACTACCACCAATTCCTCAGTACTTTATTTCCCAGACCACCAGACTTCGCCACAGCAACACGTGGCTGGGCACAGCTAGTAACCATTATAGAGCAATAAATAACACTTACCCAACCTGATCAAGGGGATGGGAACCATAAACCCAATATATTAAAGTGTATCCTTTCAGGCTAGATAAATCTTGTGCAATATATTCAGGCCCAGAGATCGATGGTATTCCAATGTAATTACTCAAAAACCTGCCGACACCACCACTCTCACTTTAGATATTATTCCACACATAGATAGATAGATAGATGGATGGATGGATGGATGGATGGATAGATAGACAGACAGACAGATAGAGGATGGATGGATGGATAGAGAATGGATGGATGGATGGATGGATGGATGGATAGATAGACAGACAGACAGATAGAGGATGGATGGATGGATAGAGAATGGATGGATGGATGGATGGATGGATGGATGGATGGATAGATAGATAGATAGATAGATAGATAGATGATAGATAGATAGATAGATAGATAGATAGACAGAGGATGGATGGATGGATAGAGAATGGATGGATGGATGGATAGATAGATAGATACTAGATAGATAGATAGATAGATAGATAGATAGATAGATAGATAGAGGATGGATGGATGGATGGATGGATGGATAGATAGATAGATAGATAGAGGATGGATGGATGGATAGATGGACGGACGGACAGACAGACAGACAGACAGACAGATAGATAGATAGATAGATAGACAGAGGATGGATGGATGGATGGATGGATGGATGGATAGATGGACGGACGGACAGACAGACAGACAGACAGACAGATAGATAGATAGATAGATAGACAGAGGATGGATGGATGGATGGATGGATGGATGGATGGATGGATAGATGGACGGACGGACGGACGGACGGACGGACAGACAGACAGATAGATAGAGGATGGATGGATGGATGGATGGATGGATGGATAGATAGATAGATAGATAGATAGATAGATAGATAGATAGAGATAGACACACACACACACATACTCCACTGGCCTCTTTTCCAACAGACTCCTGAAGATGCCATTAGCCATCGATGCAGGCAAAATGTCAGGAGAAAATGCTGCTGGAACGTGGCCAGACAGTCCTGAAAACTCACAGCAACCAAATGATCCTGGCCATGAAAGCCTTCGACAATACAGGGGCCAGATAGGCTGGAGAAAAGAGCTAAAAGGAAGGGGACAGTAGAGGAGGGGGTAGTCCATCTCCCTACCTTCTGGGGGGCTCTGGGAGAACTTCAGGTCGGCATAGGTCACGTCCTGGGGCATCCTGTGGGACCCCAAAGGGGAATGACATGTACACACAGAGAGAGGGAAGTTGGTGGGGCTTGTGGAGCCGAGTTCTCAGTGGAGAGAGGATGTGGCCGATGGTGGTGACACAGAAGCAGAAGTTGGAGCCCGGCAGCCTGGCCTCCTCCCCTTTTAAATAGGGAAATCCCACCTCGCGGGGAAGGAAGGAAGGAAGGAAGGAAGGAAGGAAGGAAGGAAGGAAGGAAGGAAGGAAGGAAGGAAGGAAGGAAGGAAGGAAGGAAGGAAGGAAGGAAGGAGCAAGGTTGGCTGGTTGGTCGGTCAGCCACCCCAACTCTTTTCTAAAGCTTAAAAAATGAATGAGAAAGGCAGGTGGATTCAAGAAGCGTTGTCGAAGGCTTTCATGGCCGGGATCACAGGGTGGTTGTATGTCTTTTGGGCTGTGTGGCCATGTTCCAGAAGTATTCTCTCCTGACGTTTCGCCCACATCTATGGCAGGCATCCTCAGAGGTTGTGAGGTATGGAGAAAACCTCCAACCCTGTGATTCAAGAAGCATTTGGACAAGGCACATTTGCAGTTAATAATTATAATAATAATTGTATTCTTATATCCCGCCCCATCTCCCCGGAGGGACTCGGGGCGGCTTACATGGGGCCAAGCCCAGACACGACAGCACAAATCAGATAAAACATTAAACCGAGCAGTAAAATTTCAACATGATTAAAAACAGTCATAAAAGTCAATATACACAATAATATTAAAATCCCGATTTGGGTCAAAAGATCCAGGCCAAGGTGCAAAGCAATATCAAGTTATCAGGGAGGGATAATTATACAGCAGGTGTAATACTTAAAGTGCTGAATGAATCCTAAAAACAATCCAGAGTTCTCATCTCTGACCATTTGTCTGTGAGAGGCAGAACCCATCATCCACAATCCACAATACCTTTACTGAGCCAAAGTGTCATAGAATCACAGACCTCATGGGCCATCCAGTCCAACCCCATTCTGCCAAGAAGCAGGAAATCGCATTCAAAGCCCCCCCGACAGATGGCCATCCAGCCTCTGCTTAAAAGCCTCCAAAGAAGGAGCCTCCACCACACTCCCTTGGGGCAGAGAGTTCCACTGGTGAACAGCCCTTCTCACAGTGAGGAAGTTCTTCCTGATGTTCAGGTGGAATCTCCTTTCCTGTAGTTTGAAGCCATTGTTCCGTGTCCTAGTCTCCAGGACTTTGAATGCACTACGCTTTGCTGGCTTCTTCATTGAGCAAAGATGGTAAACATCATACAAGAGAAAAGGAGTGGCAACGGGAGAGTCCCGGGTCTGAACTTGTGATCGAGATGACCACCCTCCCCCCCCCCCCCAGGACTTTGTAAAAGATAGTTCAAAAGTCAAGACTTTATGTTCTATATTCCATATATTTATAGTAGAAGGTGATTGAGACTTTTTACTGGAGTTTACTGTGGATTATCCCTGCACTCTGAGGCAAGAGATAACAACTTCATGAATTGTAAAATCATGCTGCTAAAACTCCACTTTTATGAATTTCCATATTGGGTTCCCCAGATGTTATGAACTTCGTATTTATCAAATGTTTTTCAATTGTTTATATCATTCATGATTCCCCCTTATGCAATGTAACTCACTTTTATGGATTCTCCCTTATTTCCATGAAATCTATCTGTCTGCCTATATGTATTTGTACTGTTTGGGATCCCCGGAAAATATGTATTTTTCCCAGCAGGGTTTATATTCCAACTTTATTTTATTTTTCATTTTATTTCATATAATTGCCAAGTCATGAAATCAAATAGGGAATATTCTGAACTCAACCTGAACCCCAGAACTTATCTCATTTCCTATAACCCAGGCTTCCCTTCCCAAAAACAAAAGGATAATCTGCCACAGCTTAACCCAATCTAATTCAGATTGCATGGACAATATAAGGCTTGAGTCGCCGAATTAAAGGTGATTCGCCCCCAAGGCAAACATTGTCATATCTCATCCTAAGGAAATTCCAGGACACCTCAGGAAGGCGCCCTGTGGAGCCTGTAAATATGGCTCATTACTACCCATCCTTACTTCCACCTCTGACACCCCAAGGCATATCTAAAATCTGTATACGTGACAGGAACCCTTGATTGCTGTCATTAATCCCTTTAGAAATCGGTCTAGCAGGAATTAATATGATATTTCCTGCCCTGTCACTTCATTGTTTCAATAACTCCCGCCTTCTCCTTCCTGATTGGCTCGAGTGGGGACAAAAAGCAGCTCCCTATTGGGCCAACAGAGCAAGGCGGGAAACGGAAGCCCGCCTCGTTCAACCTTCTAGCCTATCAACAATCAGATGGGTGGGGGAGCGGGGCGGGAAATTCAAAGGGCTGTCAGACTGAAATTTTGTATAAATATGGCTGTATTTTGATTATATGGTACCCTAGTAGACTGAATGATCACTACTAGAGTCCTTTTCAGCTGAATCGCTCAATAAAGACTCCTTGGCGGATTTTCCTTCAACTTTGGCGGACCTTCTTCATTTCGGCTTCAGGTTGTATTGCGGCTCATATTTTCCTATCGGCTCCGCCAAGGTCCGTTCTCTCAGGACCGGATCGGCTCTCTCCTTAAGGGGCCCGATCCCCTAAAAACGTGGTCGACAACAAACTGACCCCGATGTTGTCCATTAAGGCGTTGTGGAGGGATTCCAATACCAGCAGAGACACAACAGACAAACAAATCCTAATTTGGTCCCATCTGCAAACTAAATCAGTGTGCTCTCTAAACCTTCATTCAAGTCATGAATAAAGATCCTGAACAGAAGTGAGCCCAGGACTGAACCCTCTTCATGGCCTTCCACTCGTCACTTCTTTCCAGGATGAAGAAGAAGAACCATTGGGGAGAAGAAGTACCCTTTGGGTTCCATCACTTAACCAATTCCAGATCCATCTAATAGTAGCCATTAGGCATGTCCGATCAATGGAAAAAAATGTTTCAATTCTCGTTTCTAAAGTAGGGGGCGCTGGCGCTTCGATATAGAAAGTATTTCCGATTTTTTTCACCCAAAAATTTCGAATATTTCCGAAAATTCGTAACGATTCTAAATGTTTCTAAAATGGTGGACGCACATGCACAATCGCTACACACAGGGCTTGTATGGCAATCTTCCATGTGGACGCAGAGGATGTTAGCCCCCACCTTTGCATCCATAGTGGAAGCTTCTGATTGGCCGGGGAGCGGCAGCCATGTTAGGCTGCGCTAAGCTCCCATTCAAGGTAGGTTGCAGAAACAAAAAAATAAAATAAAAATAAAATATTTTTTAAAATATTTTTTTTAAAATGGGGGGGGGGGGAATTAACGAAACATTAAGAGACAATTAGAGAATGGGCCAACATTGGTTCGAATTACATTGCTGGTTGGGCTGTGAGACAATGTCTCGGAATGCGTATCAAAAAGCGAGAACAATCTGAAATAATTCCGATATACGATTCAAAACGATTTTTTGGACATGTCTAGTAGCCATGCTTAGCCCACATTGGACTTGTCTGCTTGCAATAAGGTCTTTTATGGGAGACCTTGCCCAAGACCTTCCTGAAATCAAGAGATGCTCCACCCACCGCATTCCCTGCATCTGCTAAGCATGTAAATCTGTCGGAAAAAGAGATAAGATGCATCAGATGACTTATTTTTGAGAAATGCATGCTGACTTTTAGTGGTCCCAGCATTCCTTTGTAAGTGGTTGCAGGCCGCCTCCTTCATGATCTGCTCCAGGATCTTTTCTGGTCTTGATGTCAGGCTGACTGGACATCAGTTATTGTTTGGGTCCTCTTTTTTCCCCTTCTTGAAGACTGGGACAACATTTGCCCTCTTCCAGTCTTCTGGGAATTTTCCTTTTTTTTCGTGTCAGGAGCAACCGGAGTTGCTTCTGGAGTGAGAGAATTGGCCGTCTGCAAGGACGTTGCCCAGGGGACGCCTGGATGTTTTGATGTTTTACCATCCTTGTGGGAGGCTTCTCTCATGTCCCCACATGGAGCTGGAGCTGATAGAGGGAGCTCATCTGCGCTTTCCCCAGGTGGGATTCGAACCTGGCAGCTTTCAGGTCAGCAACCCAACCTTCAAGTCACGAGGCTTTAGTGCACTAGGCCATCGAGGGTTCCTGGTAATTCTGTTCTCCAATAATTCTCAAAGATGACTGCCAGTGGTTCTGAAATATCTACTGATAGTTCCTTCAATACCCTTGGATGTAGTTCATTTGGCCCTGGAGACTTGGATTGGTTTAGAGTATCCAAGTATTCCTGGACTACTTCTTTACCTATTTTGGGTTGTGTTTCCCTATTACCTCGTCCACTCCGTATTGCTCAAGCTGAACCTTAATCTCCTTTTGGGAGAAAAAAGACTGAGGCAAAGAAGGTGTTGAGCAGCTCGGCCTTTTCCCTATCTATCCCATTAGCATTTCACCACCTTCTCCTCGCAGAGGCCCATTCTTTCTCTTCCTTTTTCTACTGACATAAGAATCCCTTTTTATTGTTTTTCATCTCTCTGGCAAATCTGAGCTCATTTTATGCCTTAGCCTTACAAACCTTTTCCCTTCATGTGTTGGTTATTTGTTTGAATTCCTCTTTGGTGATTCCTTGTGCAGGTCTCTTTTAAATCTTAGCTCAGTTGCCACTTCCTTCGATGTCCGTTCTGTTTGTTTTCCCTTGCTATTTCTCCTCCTCAATGAAGATGTTTGAAACTGTTCCTCCAATGCAGGCATCCTCAAACTGCGGCCCTCCAGCTGTTTGGACCTCCAACTCCCAGAACCCCTCACCAGCTTGTTCAATGGTCAGGAATTCTGGGAATTTGATGCCCAAACAGCTGGAGGGCCACAGTTTGAGGATGCCTACTCCGATGCCTTCCTTTTCAGAAACTCCCATCCATCATATGCTCCCTGCTCATAGCAGGGAGTTCCACAGAATCCTACAAAGGCTGCCAAGGCCTTTCCAAAGCAAGTCTCACTCTCTCAGCCTCAAAGGAAAGCCAGACGGTCAAGCTGCCTTCCTTCCTGTTTGTAGAGTGTCGCCATGGCCTTCCTCTGAGGCTGAGAGAGTGTGACTTGCCTGGAGAAGGTCTGTGTATCCCTTTATTAGCTCCAGATAGTGTTATTGGGGAGTGGCAGGATACTTAATATGTGCATGCGTGTATGTTTGCATGTGTGCCCACGCTATGCAAAACTGTGGGGACAGACAATGAAGGGAAAGCATTGAGGCCAGATGGAAATTATCTGCAAAATGCAAACATACGTAAAACATTGCAGCGACTCTTTCAAAAGCAAAGTTGATATTATAGAATCCTAGAGTTGGGAGAGACCTGGTGGGCCCTCCAGTCCAACCCCATTCTGCCAAGAAGCAGGAAAATCACATTCAAGGCCCCCCCAACAGATGGCCATCTAGCCTCTGCATAAAAGGAGCCTCCACCATACTTCCCCTGGGGCAGAGAGTTCCACTGCTGAACAGCTCCCACAGTGATGAAGTTCTTCCTCATGTTCAGGTGGAATCTCCCTTCTTTCCTGTCATTTGAAGCCCTTGCTCCATTGTGTCCTAGTCTCCAGGGCAGTCCAAGGATGAGGCTAAGGAGGACCTTCTGGTATCTCCAGCCCATGGTGAGGAGGTGAGGAAAAGAAGGGGCAGCACCACTTGTGGGAGGGGCTTCTCCTCTGAAGCTGAATGGGGATACTAGAGGTCATTTACCCAAACCCCGGCCTTTCAAGGTCCAATTTTGGATGACAGTAAGGCATTGCTGGAAGGAAGCTTGTGGCAGATTCAGCACAGAAGAAGCAGAGCTGAGGTGGGAACTCCTGATGGAGTCTGGTGGGGCATTAGAAGGCCGGGGATGAGGGCATGAACCAATAGATTCAAATTGCAAGGCGAGAGATTCCACCTACATTTTTAAAAGCGTAAGAGCTCTTTGAAGGTTGCGGACTCTCAATCATCAGAGGTCTTCAATCAGAGGTTAGATGGTCTTCTCTTGGGGGGGGGGGCAGTCAGGGGCAGTCCAACTGCAAGGAGATTTAGGCACTTGCCTGTGGCGCCATTGTCCCAGGGGCGCAGTTGAGGCCCCCGGGAGGATGCCGCCACCCCCTGCCTCCTTCTCCTTCAGGCCTTCCTTCAGCCTGCGCCCGCTTGGGCCTTCCGGCGGGCCTGGGCCTTCCGGGCAGCATGGGCCCGACCTCGCGGCCTTCAGAGGTTGTGAGGTCTGTTGAAGCTAGGTAAGTGGGGTTTATATATCTGTGTAAAGTCCAGGGTGGGAGAAAGAGCTCTTGTCTGAATGGAGGCTAGTGTGAATGTTGCAATTGGCCAACCTGATTAGCATTTAATGGCCTTGCAGATTCAAAGCCCGGCTGCTTCCTCCCTGGGGGCATCCTTGGTTGGGAGGTGTTAGCTGGCCCTGATGGTTTACTGTCTGGACTTCCCCTGTTTTCAGAGTGTTGCTCTTTATTTATTGTCCTGATTTTAGAGGGTTTTTTTTAATACCGGGGGCCAGATTCCCTTTCAATGGCCTTTTAATTATCTGCCTTGATATCCTGGGTTATATGGCTGTGTGGAAGAGCCCTGAGGGTCTTTTCACAGAGCCATATAACCCAGGATATCAAGGCAGAATAACTCACAATATCTGCTTTGAACTGGGTTATCTGAGTCCACACTGCCCTATATCCCTGTTCAATGTTTGGTGCTAAATTCACAAATATAGTATACCATGTATTGAACTGCTTTTTCTGTTGATTTGTTGCAAAACATGATGTTTTGGTGCTTCATTTGTAAAATCTTAATGTAATTTGATGTTTAATAGGCTTTTCCTTAATCCCTCCTTATTATCCAACATTTTTGCTTAGCCAACGCTTTTATTTTTCAGTGATTGTTTTGGCGGGGGAGGGGGAATTCTGTTTGCCTACAGAAATTATCAAAATACTATAAGTATACTTCAAATAAATGCTGGAAGTGTGGTGAAAAGGAAGGCACGTACTTCCATGGTTGGTGGACTTGTGCAAAAGCAAATGAATTCTGGAAAGAAATACATAGGAATATACAGAGAAGACTTCAAATTAAGATTAGTTTAGACCCCAAGTTCCTTCTCCTGGGTATGTATGACAACGTAGAGGGAAAAAAAATAAAGAAATCTTATTTAATTATCTGATAACAGCAGCAAGAATGACATATGCTAAGGGATGGAGGGAAAAAAAACAGTCCAGATATAAAAAAAAACTGGTTTATTAAAATTTTGGAAATTATGAGTGCAGACAAATTAACATACTTATTATCGAACACTCAAGGCAAACCCAAAAAACAAACAGATTTGGAATTAGTTACAAACTATTTAAGAACAGAGAACTGTAAAGTGATAATATAAGGATACAATAGCCAAAGAGAAAAGACTATGCAACTGTCCCGGAATAAACACTAAAGGAGAGAAAAACAACACAACAAACAAATAGAAGAGAAAATACAAGGGTATAGTTTATACCAAATGAATACGATACATAACAACACACATCTGATGGAAGTCAATTTTAATTATATGTGATAACTGTTAGTATTTAAGTGATGTTCTGATTCTTTGTTTTTTGCTTTCTGTTTTCTGTTTCTGTCCTCTTTTCCTTTTTTTCCTTTTGTTTCCTGATGTAGGGTTTCAATTAATAGATTTCCCCTAACCTCCTATATATTTTTTTTCTTACCCCCATGTTATCCCCCTTCACTGTGTATAATTGTCGATGTGATTCACACCCCTTGGCAAATGACTTTAATAAAAATGTATTTAAACTAAAAGGTTTTCCCCTCCGACTCACACTCGCCTTTCCGGCAGATTACACTAGGTAACAAAATGTGGAAAATGTTCTGTTCCCGGTCTGAAAGTTATTTCCTGTTTGATTGTGTGGTACTTATTTTGAAAATACTTGTTCTGCTCCAGGAACTTCGTTTTTGTGGCTGCCACAAACGAGACTCAATGAGATATTCGTTGAAAAATTATAGCAAAATGTGCTACAAGATGTTCTTCCTGCAGAAACAAAGTGTTTGCAGTTTAATAACTTTTCCCATGTTTTTATGACAGAACCAAGTAGGAAATGGCATTTATAATTGTTACACCCCTAGGCTGCGAAGGCACCTCAAAGCCATACTGGAGCCCCAGAATATAAGCAATCAAGCTGTTTATTGAAGGTTATAAGTAAGCACAAGCAAATAAAGTTCAGAGTCAATAAAATGAGTTTAAATCCACAAGAGCAGTGTACTTGAAAATCTTAAAGCAAGAGTCTAGGAAAGTCACTCAAAGAACATAGTCCAAACCAGAACTCGAACTCAGTCCCATGAAAAACATCAAGAATAGTCCAAACAAGATTCAATTCCAAGGCATGAAACAAACTGGAACCACAGGAAACAAGGCTAGGATGCAGGATCAAACCAATGTAATCCAGGGTACTAGATATTTACATGGCAGAGTTACTAGAACAGTCAACTGGATTCAAAGGCAAAACAAGGCTGGAACTTGACGCAAAATCCATGGCTGCAAGAATATACAGGAACACAGAGCAAAGATCTTTCTCTCTTGAATGACAAAGTTGACACATCTGCCGTAGCAGAGAAGGACCAGACATTTAAGGAAAATCCAAGGTCTTTCTTCCATGAGAAAACTCTTTCTCTCATGAGAAAACTACTCATTAGAGTGCTTCAAAAGCACTTCTCTGTAAACATTCACGTCCCCTCCTGTCAAAGACATCCTCCTCCTCTAAACTAGAATGTCCATCTGTTACCTGGAGATCTGACCTTGACTGCTGGGAGGAATGTGGTTCCAAATATCTGTTTGCAACCATTCTGTCTCTGGTCCCAGAATCCACTGGAAAAGACTCTGGCTGCATCTCAGGCCCAAACCCAGAGTCCTTTGGCAAAGCAGGTGCAGGGACAATGACTGGCTGAATGGGCCCAAGCTCAGGCTCAGGCTGAACTACAATAATCCAGGAACAAAAATCATGTCACACAGTATTATTGGCCTCAGAAGCCAACCCTGCAGGGCGCATAGGCTTGACTCCTTTTCCTCTTGATGAAATGTTGGGGGTCTGGCAGAGTGAGCGGAGGGTCGGTGCCTCTGGAAATGATGGGAGGAGGGAGCTTATGGGGCAGGTGGTGGGCGATGGGATTGTTTCCAGTTTGGGGGGCAGCTCACCCCTCTTGCTCCCATCCGCCCTTTGCTCTCTCGCAGATGTAGGGAAAGGGGGAGGTGCAATACTTTTGCTGCAGTTCGCCAGCACGAGTAAGCAGCGCACAAGAGTCACCGTTGCTTCGTGGAAGCTTGTTCCTGAAAGGAGAAAGACAAAGGTCATCAAAGAATTCCAAGCAGGCAATCTTCCTTCTTTCCTCCTGCACACTTCCAGGTGCCCAAGCTTTTGGAGTGACAGGCAACACTCACTGGTGGTCAGCTTAGGCCAACCAAAGGACCTCCAAAGAACCAGTTGCTGACCACTGTCCATTTCCTTGTTCAAAACAGTGGAAACTCCTTTGCTGCATGCAACAGGGGCCTCTTTTTGAAAGGATACACTTGGGAGTACATTTGTTGTAATGGTGTGATGTCATTTCTGTTGTGGTAATCTCTGAGCGGTTAGACTCAATTCAACCCTCTCTGGGGGAGATTCCACCAAAAATCAGCAGAGTAGCAAAAGCAAAGCTTTCAAATGCAACAGTTACTTACACGGGGTGAGCAAGAGAAGCCTTTGACCATTTAGGATTGCAATGGACTTCAGAGTCTCAATAAAAGTTCAAAAAGTATTTATTCAGGTAAAAAGAACTCCATTGTAGATAGAAAGGCTTGGGAGCTGTCTAGTCTACTCTAGACTGGTTTCTAAGGAAAAAGAAGAAAGGAAAAATAACAGACATCTAAATAGTTACATCTTGCCAGGAGAGATGGTGAGATGCTTCTTGTTAGCTAGAAGAACAAAGGGAGAAGAGTGAACCAAAATGGTTCTAACCTCATGGTCCAGTTTATTGGGGCCATAAAAGACATTCTGACTAATGGGAAGTTAGTGTCCCTGGAGATTCACATTTCTACTAACTTCAAAGTAAGGGATGTGACGTAAGCAGGATAGAGTGAAACACAGTCAAGCCTATCTGGGCATGCTTTGGAAACAGGGAAAGGATTCCCACAATCTAACTCTATCATCTATCTGACTACATCTAGACTTGAGTAGTCCAGGGGGATTCCCAACAGTTTCCACTGCACGGTGACCATAAGGCAAGCCGATCTCCGTTTTCTTGGCCAGGGTTTTGCCACTGTGGCCTTCCTCAGAGGCTGAGAGAGTGTGACTTACTCAGAATCATGCACCGTAAAGGGGAAGAGTTGAGAGTGTGGCTCTGGCGGTGGATGAACTGAGCCTCTGCCCATCCTCTGCCCACCAGCCGAGACCCCTCTGCACTTACCCTTCATACGTTGAGTCATCGACCCAAGTCCAAATCCGGGATCTTGTCTTTTCTCTCTTTCTGCTTCTCAGTCCAATCCAGTGATAACTGTTCCCCAGGAGCCCCTGTGGTCAAAAAAAAAGGAAGAAGGCTGCTCAGTGCTGGTTGAGGCTGTTGCGAATGCCGGCTCCTTTCCCTAAAGGTCCGGAGAGACCTGGACACAGACCTCCACGCCCACAGCCAGCAGGCCTTAGGGTCCAGAGATATTGCTCTGAAACCTCCTGCAATTCAGAATTATTTATTATTCATTTCTTTACTCCTTGAACAGAAATTCTGGCTTTGCCTTCATGTCCTGTTTTCCTGCTTGCAGAGGCGGTTCAACCACCAGGCCAACTAGGCAGTTGCCTGTGGCGCTATCTTGTTGGGGGCACCATTGAGGCAATCAGGTGGAATCAGGTGTCAAGTAGGGATGTGTTATTGCCCCCACCTTATTCTCCATCTTCATCGCTATGATACTTCACCTTGTTGATGGGAAGCTTCCCACCGGAGAGGAAATCATCTATCGGACAGATGGCAAGCTATTTAACCTCAGCAGACTGCGAGCCAAAACCAAGGTCACCACAACATCTGTTATAGAACTCCAATATGCCGATGACAACGTAGTCTGTGCGCACTCAGAAGAAGACCTACAAGCCACTCTAAACACCTTCGCAGAAGCAGACGAGAAGCTCGGCCTCTCACTGAACATCGAGAAAACCAAAGTGCTCTTCCAACAGGCACCAGCCAATCCCTCTGCAAAGCCAGGAATACAGCTTAATGGTGTCACATTAGAAAACGTTGACCACTTCCGCTCCCTTGGCAGCCACTTCTCCACAAAAGTCAACATCGACACCGAAATACAACACCGCCTGAGCTCTGCGTGTGCAGCATTTTCCTGTATGAAGCAGAGAGTGTTTGATGACCGGGACATCCGTAGAGAGACCAAGGTGCTTGTTTACAAAGCCATTCCCCTCCCAACCCTGCTCTACGCCTGCGAAACGTGGACGGTCTACAGACGACACTGAAATACAACACCGCCTGAGCTCTGCGAGTGCAGCATTTTCCTGTATGAAGCAGAGAGTGTTTGAGGTTCGGGACATCCGTAGAGAGACCAAGGGGCTTGTTTACAAAGCCATTCCCCTCCCAACCCTGCTCTACGCCTGCAAAACGTGGACGGTCTACAGATGACACTGAAATACAACACCGCCTGAGCTCTGCGAGTGCAGCATTTTCCTGTATGAAGCAGAGAGTGTTTGAGGTTCGGGACATCCGTAGAGAGACCAAGGGGCTTGTTTACAAAGCCATTCCCCTCCCAACCCTGCTCTACGCCTGCGAAACGTGGACTGTCTACAGACGTCACACCAAACTCCTGGAGCGTTTCCATCAGCGTTGCCTCAGGAAAATCCTGCCAATCTCTTGGGAAGACAGGCGGACAAACGTCAGCGTGCTGGAAGAAGCAAAGACCACCAGCATTGAAGCCATGCTCCTACGCCATCAACTCCGCTGGACTGAAGGCCACGTTGTCCGAATGCCCAAAGATCACCGTCTCCCAAAGCAGATACTCTACTCTGAACTCAAGAACGGGAAACGTAATGTTGGTGGGCAGGAAAAGAGATTGAAAGACGGGCTCAAACCCAACCTTAAAAACTGTGGCAGAGACACTGAGAACTGGGAAGCCCTGGCCCTTGAGCGCTCTAACTGGAGGTCAGCTGTGACCAGCAGTGCTGCGGAGTTCGAAGAGGCACGAACGGAGGGCTGAAGGGAGAAACGTGCCAAGAGGAAGGAGCATCAAGCCAACCCTGACCGGGACCGCCTTCCACCTAGAAACCAATGTCCTCACTGCGGGAGAATATGCGGGTCAAGAATAGGTCTCTTCAGCCACCTAAGAACACACGCCCAAGACACCAGAGATGGAAGACTATCGTCCTCGAACTACGAGTGATTGCCTAAGTAAGTGAGGAAACTCCTGTCTCCTGCGGCCTGCCTCCGCAAGGTATTGAACTGCTTTTTCTGTTGATTTGTTGTAAAACATGATGTTTTACATAAGGAGGGATTAAGGAAAAGCCTATTAAACGTCAAATTACATTAAGACTTTACAAATTAAGCACTAACGTCTTAATGTAATTTGATGTTTAATAGGCTTTTCCTTAATCCCTCCTTAGTATCAAATATTTTCGCTTATCCAACGCTTTTATTTTTCAGTGATTGGTTTGCGGGGGGGGGGGGGGGGGGGAACGCCAAAATTCTGTTCGCCTACACTTGAAAAATACCTAGGGCTGGCTCTGCCTGCTTGGGATTGGGGAATCTCGTTTGGATACAGTTCTTAGTCTAAGCTTTGTGGATTTTGGCTTTCCTGTCAGTACGGGACTTTCTTTATTGCGGCCTCAAGAATACTCTGACTGTCACCTAGATTTCAGAGTGACTTTCGAAGCTCATACTTTGGATGTACCTTTGATGTATACCTTGGAAATACTTTTAGACTCTTTGCCTTGGAATGTATTTTTGAACTCATTTTTGCTATAGAACCCTCTTTTCTTTAATACACATTTATTTATTTATTTATTTATTTATTTACAGTATTTATATTCCACCCTCCTTTCTCACCCCGCAAGGGACTCAGGGCGGATCACAATGTACACATACATGGCAAACATTCAATGCCATATAAACACAGAACAGAGACAGAGAGGCAATTTAACCTTCTCCAGCTTCCAGCTTCATGAAGGGATGCTCGATTCCAGCCACAGGAGGAGCTGCCGCTTCATCATCCACTGTGACGCCGGGTCCTTGGGTACTTCCTCATTCCAAACGCTTGCTGGACGATTTTTAAAGTGTCGTAATTAGTTAAATTAGCCTCCCCACATATAAGTGGTACAAAATTTCCTACTTGATAGATGCAACTATCTTTCGGGTTGCTTAGGTCAGCAACAAACAGGGCTATTTTTTTTTTTATTTTTAATGGTCGGGTGCTCACTCTGACACAGGCTAGCCTCAAATTCATGACCTCTTGGTCATAGTGATTTATTGCAGCTGGCTACTAACCAGCCTGTGCTACAGCCTGGCAAAACAGAAGAAAGGTTTTCCCAGCAAGATTTCCTGAGAGGAGTTTTTGCTTTGTCTCCCTCTGAGGCTGAGAGAGTGTGACTTGTCCAGTGAGCTTCTGAATTGCAATTCAGTAACCAAATCCCCTTGTCTCCCCCCCCCCCCCCCCCCAAAAAAAAAGGAAATGTGTGGCTGCTTCTGGAGATTTCCAGTGAGTCGTAACTATTTTTAAGACTGTTAATATTTAATTCTGTTTTAATGTTTGTATGTTTTTAGGTTTTAAATTGTATTACATTGGTTTTACTGTGAGCGGCGTTGAGTCTCTTTTGTAGACAAAGTGAGAAATAAATAAACATCGTTGTCGTCATTGTCGTCTTCATAATGTGATGTGTGCGTCATCACTGAGGACTCAATCTTTTAATATCTGCTCTGTGTGTTTAAATATGTATTTTACAGAAATCTATATATATAAAAAAGTGAAGGAATCCTGGTGACCGACAAAACACCAAAACTAAACACCCCACAACCCTTGAAAATTGATAGCACAACCCCTCATCCATGCCTCTAGGTTGATACAACAAAAGGAAAAGAAAAATAAAGTCCTAATTAGAGGGAGAGGAATAATTGTTTTTATCCAATGTAAAAAAGTGATGGAATCCTGGCGACAGACAAAACAACAAAACTAAACACCCCACAACCCTTGAAAATTGATAGCACAACCCCTCATCCATGCCTCTAGGTTGATACAACAAAAGGAAAAGAAAAATAAAGTCCTAATTAGAGGGAGAGGAATAATTGTTTTTATCCAATGTAAAAAAGTGATGGAATCCTGGCGACAGACAAAACAACAAAACTAAACACCCCACAACCCTTGAAAATTGATAGCACAACCCCTCATCCATGCCTCTAGGTTGATACAACAAAAGGAAAAGAAAAATAAAGTCCTAATTAGAGGGAGAGGAATAATTGTTTTTATCCAATGTAAAAAAGTGATGGAATCCTGGCGACAGACAAAACAACAAAACTAAACACCCCACAACCTCGAAAATTGACAGCACAACCCCTCATCCATGCTTCTAGGTTGATACAACAAAAAGAAAAGAAAAATAAAGTCCTAATTAGAGGGAGAGGAATAATTGTTTTTATCCAATTGCTACCAGTTAGAAGGCTAAGCTCTGCCCACTTGGTCTCCTAGCAACCCACTCAGTCCAGGGGACAAGCAAAGTTAGGCCTCACTTAGGCCTCTTCCACACTGCCTATAAAATACAGACACCACCAGACAACGCCACAGCAACGCGTGGCCAGGCACAGCTAGTACATTTTAAAATGTATCTTTTATAGGAATACATTTTAATATCTTTACAATCTTTCCAATGTTTATGTGTTTTAACTATGCTGCAACCTGCTTCGAGCCACGGGTAAGAAATAAAATAACATTACACAAGGTTTCATTGGCACCTGAGCCCTTCTCTGCTTTCTCATTTACCTTGGAAGTGTCTGGCCATTGAGCATTTATTACTACTCTTACCTACTTTAGAAGCTCCCGGTTGTAGGGCATCTACTGTGCGTATTGTTATTGAGCCTTAGTACCACTACCCACAAAGATTTATAGCTCACCAAGGGCTCCAAAATAATAACATGATTTCCCCCCTTAAAATGAAGACTTGTGGAAGTTCAAAGCATCAGAAGATGAAACTAAACCAGCAATAGCTATCATATCTAACCCCTTAATCACTTGTATCTATTCGTAATGGCTTTCTATGTACCGTATATACTTGGGTATAAGCCGACCCAAATATAAGCCGAAGCACCTAATTTTACCCCAAAAAAACTGGGAAAACATTGACTCCAGTCTAAGCCGAGGGTGGTAAATTTCAGAAATAAAAACAGATACCAATAAAATTACATTAATTGAGTTATCAGTAGTTTAAATGTTTTTGAATATTTACATAAAGCTCAAATTTAAGATAAGACTGTCCAACTCTGATCAAATCATTATTCTCATCTTCTTCAAGATAAATGTGCTTATATGTATCCTTTTAATAATAATAGAGTAAAATAATACATGTAATAATCTATGTATATAAAAGAGTGATGGCATCACGGCGACCCACAAAACAACAAAACTACAGGCCCCCCAACCTGGAAATTTGACAACACAACCCATCAGCCACGCCTCTAGGTTGATACAACAAAAAGAAAAGAAAAATAAAGTCCTAATTAGAGGGAGAGGAATAATTGCTTTTATCCAATTGCTGCCAGTTAGAAGGCTAAGCTCCTCCAACTTGGTCTCCTAGCAACCCAATAAAAAATAATAAAAAACACTAAAAATAATTAAAAACACTAAAAAATTAATACAATAAAATACTATAATAACAGAAAATAACTAAAAATAATACAAGAAAATAATAAATAAAATATAATAAATAAAAAGATAACTTACAGTAAAAAAAATTTAAAAATACAAATAACGTCAAATAAAAATTACACAACAATTTTTAACCAATACCACCACCACTTTGCCACAGCAACGCGTGGCCGGGCAAAGCTAGTAATAATAATAATAATAAATACAGGAAAATAATACATGTAATAATAAATAGAGTAAAATAATAAATGCAATAATAGTAATAAGATCAGAGTGAAATAATAAATGTATTATTAATAATAAAAAATAGAGTAAAATAAATGTAATAGTAGCAACAATAATAGAGAAAAATAATAAATGCAATAATACCAACAATAATAGAGAAAAATAATAAATGCAACATATATTCTCGAGTATAAGCTGACCCAAATATAAGCCAACCAGGACCCTCACCCGAGCATAAGCCGAGGGGGGGATTTTCCGTCTTAAAAAAAGGGCTGAAAAACTAGGCTTATACTCGAGTATATACAGTAACTTTGATCTTTGTATATACTGTATCTATTTCATACTCACACACACACACACACAGAGTATAAACTTCTTTACCAAATATAACCAGATATAAGCCCAGAGACGTTCACCTCCCTGTTGAGGGATTTCCCGGACAAGAAGAGTGGGCAAGCCCCATCCCAAGGCAAGATAATCACCAAGCCTATTGTTCACTATATATCTTGTATTTCTCTATATGTTTACACTTGAACATTTGAAGCAGATTGCAGTCCTTGCATCCCTTTTGGCCAAATCGAATAAACCTCTGTGGCTTGTCTTCAACTTGGTCAGTTTCTCTATCCCAGTGATTCCCAAAGTGGGCGCTACCGCCCCCTGGTGGGCGCTGCAGCAATCCAGGGGGGTGGTGATGGCACCTGTTAGGACAAGCGGGTGGGGCCTGGGGAGGGGAGGGGCCTCTTCCCAAGTGCCGGAGACAGGGCTGAGCCCCTGAGGCGCCTGTTAGGACACACAGGGGGCGGAGCTAGAGGAGTGGGCGTGGCTTCTTCCCAAGAGCCCCAGACAGGGCTGAGCCTCTATACCTCTCCTGAGAGGCCTTTTAGGACTAAAGGGCGGGGCTAGGAGCAGGGGCGGTGCCTCTTCCCAAGAGTGCAAGACAGGGCTGAGCATCTATACCTCTCCTGAGGCGCTTGTTGGGACACAGAGGGTGGAGCTAGCGAAGGGGGCGGAGCCTCCTTCCAAGAGCCCAAGACAGGGCTGAGCCTCTATACCTCTCCTGAGAGGCCTTTTAGGACTAAAGGGCGGGGCTAGGAGCAGGGGCGGTGCCTCTTCCCAAGAGTGCAAGACAGGGCTGAGCATCTATACCTCTCCTGAGGCGCTTGTTGGGACACAGAGGGTGGAGCTAGCGAAGGGGGCGGAGCCTCCTTCCAAGAGCCCAAGACAGGGCTGAGCCTCTACACCTCTCCTGAGAGGCCTTTTAGGACTAAAGGGCGGGGCTAGGAGCAGGGGCGGTGCCTCTTCCCAAGAGTGCAAGACAGGGCTGAGCATCTATACCTCTCCTGAGGCGCTTGTTGGGACACAGAGGGTGGAGCTAGCGAAGGGGGCGGAGCCTCCTTCCAAGAGCCCAAGACAGGGCTGAGCCTCTACACCTCTCCTGAGAGGCCTTTTAGGACTAAAGGGCGGGGCTAGGAGCAGGGGCGGTGCCTCTTCCCAAGAGTGCAAGACAGGGCTGAGCATCTATACCTCTCCTGAGGCGCTTGTTGGGACACAGAGGGTGGAGCTAGCGAAGGGGGCGGAGCCTCCTTCCAAGAGCCCAAGACAGGGCTGAGCCTCTATACCTCTCCTGAGAGGCCTTTTAGGACTAATGGGCGGGGCTAGGAGCAGGGGCGGTGCCTCTTCCCAAGAGTGCAAGACAGGGCTGAGCAGCTATACCTCTCCTGAGGCGCTTGTTGGGACACAGAGGGTGGAGCTAGCGAAGGGGGCGGAGCCTCCTTCCAAGAGCCCAAGACAGGGCTGAGCCTCTATACCTCTCCTGAGAGGCCTTTTAGGACTAATGGGCGGGGCTAGGAGCAGGGGCGGTGCCTCTTCCCAAGAGTGCAAGACAGGGCTGAGCAGCTATACCTCTCCTGAGGCGCTTGTTGGGACACAGAGGGTGGAGCTAGCGAAGGGGGAGGAGCCTCCTTCCAAGAGCCCAAGACAGGGCTGAGCCTCTATACCTCTACTGAGAGGCCTTTCAGGACTAAAGTGCGTGGCTAGGGGTGGAGGCGGGGCCTGTTCCCAAGAGCGCGAGACAGGGCTGAGCCTCTGTGTACCTCCCCGGAGGCACTTGTTAGAAAACGGGGGCAGGGTATAGAGGTTCAGCCCCATCAGGCACTTGGAAGAGGCCCCGCCCCCTCTTCTAGCCCCGCCCCCTGCGTCCTGGCAGGCGCCGCAGGACAGGGATAGAAGCTCAGCCCTACCTCAGAGCTTGTAACTCTGCCCATCCCAGTCCTGGCTGCCCATTTGTGGCCCCGCCCACCTCCCCCTCCCCCTCCCAGCCCTGCCTCTTGGACTAGGGGAGAGGCTTAGCCCCGCCCTCTTGAGCAGGAGCCACTCCCACCCCTCTAAGCCACGCCCCCCTTTCCAGGGAGTGCTGAGTCATATTTTTCTTGGAAACGGGGCGGCAGGCCAAATAAGTTTGGGGACCACTGCTCTATCCTGATTTATCCCGTTTAGCATATGCTTGCCAGGCAAGATCCTCTTTACTGCGGTCCTAGTTAACCACAACATTATCTCGTAGTGAACCAAGCAAAACTGTCTCAAAACTTCTCCCAAAGCCTTTGGCTGCTTGAAGCAGCCAGGGTCAGAGAGGTTGCCCCTTGAGCCCCATTGCTGGACATCCAGGGAGTGACCATCCCTTCTGGCCCATTGCTGACCACAGGGGGGGAGGGGCAACCATGAGCCACGAGGGGCCTGCCACTCACTCACCCTCTTTGAAGTCCCATCTGATGCCAGCCCCACAGGGACCATTAAAGCCATACCTGGACCCAGTCCGGCTCCCAAGATCGGGTGATGAGGAGACGGGATGACTGAGCTTCACAGGCCGCCTTGCTTTCTTCCCACTTTTTCTTTCCTGTGGAGAAGAGGAGGCACTTTCCTTGGTACAGAACCCAGTCCTCGGGGCACCAGTCTGTGGGGGAAAGAAAGGTGGGTCTTGAAGGTGGGCTCCCTGGGCAGTGCTGGGCCTGAGGGTCCCAAGATGAACCCAACAGACCTCTTAGCCATGGATGCTGGAAATGCAGTAAAGCTTGGCCCTGAGGACTGAAGAGTGTCTTCTCTCTGGGTCCACCTGTCCTGCTCAATCTGAGATATAAACTGAGACTCTGAGGACTTTATTAATGCGGGTTGTTGTTATTATTTTCTTCAGCTCTTCTCCCAGCCTTCCAAGATGCAGCTAGCTTAGATCAGCAACCCAAGTACTTTCCTATTTTGGAATGAAGCTCCTACAATCAAGCTTAGTGTTTTTCTACAGACCATTGGAGGAGAAAAAATCTTGACCTCTCTCCACTGACCTCACTCTGTCAATGGGGGGATGAAGGCACCTGCAAATGGGAAGTGTGGAGGGATGGGATGGGGAGCCATGCCATCAAGTCCTCTGGTCCACTGGTATTGGCATGGACCACCACCAGCTTGGAGAAGGAGGTTAACAAGAGAAGGGTCTTCCTCCTTTCTTTCAGTGGCCAAATACCCCTGGCTCCATCTTTCATGAAGAGCAGAACTCAAGAGATATCTGAGAGGCCTTAGCCTTTGTTCAAAGGGGTTAGCAGGTTATCCCAAGGGGGTTAGCTTAGCTGGCTGAGATTTCTAGGAGTTGAAGTCCAAAACACCTGGAGGGCCAAAGTTTTGTCAGAGTGTGACAGAAGCTTTGAAGCTTTGGAGCACCGAAGAATGGACACTTTGAGACTTCAGTAAAAGCAAACATATAGCTTTACTGAGTAGAGCAAATATACAGCACACACTAGCATTGACATCCAACCCAACAGACAGAAACAAGACAAAAGACACTGAAGTAAGAGGAATGAATGAAATCTTATCTCTGAATCCTCCCTACTGGTTCCAGGCACATTCAGGGTCACATCTTCACAGTTCATTAGAGGCTTGACTGATTAACCCTTTCAGTGTCAATACACTCTCTGCTGATGCGATCAGATTACATTCACAAGCATTGCACAAAATTACATTTAAACATTAACATTACATTAATCTTACATTAACAAGTTTTGCCCATGCCTGGGTTACGGGGTCTTAACAATGAGGCCTTTTTGTTGGTGGCCTCTTTAGGCCCTGTAGTGGGATGCTGGTATGTGGCTTATAGTTTCCCAATGACGTGCTCCCCGGAACACTGCACACTGGACAAACAAAAGCCATAGCAAGCAAAGATAGCAGAGTTCATTCACAGGACAGTAGAGCTAATCAGTTTTTCAACAGAGTACAATTCAGCGTCTGGCCTTCTTCCCGCACACTGTTTTAATAAACTCACAGGATCAGCAGTTCATCCAAAACAACAGGATGCTTTAATTTTCAGTAGTTCTACTATGTACTGTACATCTGTACCAGAGGCGGTTCAACCATTAGGCAAAGTAAGCGGTTGCTGTAGGCGCCATCCCCTAGGTGGCACCGTTGAGGCACCTCTGCCCAGGCATGGCCTTCCTGCTTCCACAGCCTGGCCTGGCCCTTGCATCTTGTCCACCGTTCTGAATTCTATTGCACAATTCCCTTCCCCCTGAATTACAGAACCCATTACTGCTCAGACTATTGGCTGTTGATGACGCTGTTTTTGTGTTATTGTCTTGTTGTAGAGTTGTTGATTCTATTGAGATATGTTTTAATCTATGTTTGATTTTAATCTTTGTTGGATCGGGCTTGGCCCCATGTAAGCCGCCCCAAGTCTATCGGGGACATGGAAGCAGGATATAAAAATAAACTTGTTGTTGTTGTTGTTGTTGTTGTTGACATAATGACATAGTATGACACAGCAAACAAGTTATATATGCTGGATTTTGTATCACAAAATCACAAGTCAAACACTTCCCAAGCGTTTAGGACTGACTGTGTGATGTATTTTTGGATGATGCATGCATCATCCGAAATTATCCCCTGTCAAGTGGCCTTTTGCCGTTGGCAGATCATAATTTTGTCAATGTTTATTGTTTCCAAATGCTGGCTGAGATCTTTTGGCACAGCACCTAGTGTGCCCATCACCACCGGGACCTGTACTCGTTTCTGCCAGAGCCTTTTGTTGTTGTTGTTGTTGTTGTTGTTGTTATTCAGCAGTGATACATAGATCACACAAAGAGAGGAGACACGCAGAGAGTGTGAGTGAGCACTCCACTCTCCTTTTATAGCCAGCCACCTGGTGACGTGTCATCCCTAAGGGACAAATGAATGATGCAACCCCCAGTCATACATCTCACATGATTATGACTCATCCATTTCTGCAATCCCCTCTGGTATTTCGTCATTCCCCTCTCAGTTATTCCCCAGGTGTCTGATACATGTCCCTCAGAACTGTATTTTACACATAGGTTAAATGTCAGGCATTTCTATCCAACAGGTCAGAGGCGAGGGAAGAGGGGTCTATGGGGGGGGGGGCTGCTACTGTGTCTCCTCTCACCTTTGGCGGCCTGGGCCCAGCTGGTATTCAGTGCCTCTTCCCTGCTGAGCCTCTGCATCTCCAGGGCGGCCAGGACTACATTCGCCTGGTGCTGGCTTTCCGTCAAAGTATCCTTGACACGATCCAGCTCCGTTCTGGCCCGACTGAGCTGCATCTGCACAGCCTCCATCCTCTCTTCCTCCTCTCTAAGCTGCTTAGCCAGCTGGACCTTCTCTTCCTCTGAGGTTTTCTGGAGCCGCCAGTCTGAGAAAACACAGGGGTCCCGGGGGAGTCTGTCAGCACCCAGCACTGGGCTGCAAAGGGTGAACCCAGCTCTTTGGGGGACACACAGCCCCCCCTTGTTGTCCTTGCCCCTTGTCTCATCACCCCAGTACTCTATCAGGGGGTTAATTAGCTCCGAACCACCCTGATTTATTGGTGAGTTAGGTCTCTCACCAATCCATCTTCCGTCAGACCACTTAAGCAACTGGCTACAAGCAGCACCAACAGTCGTGATTCAGCTGATCCCAGTGGTTCTAAGGCTTTATTATATACAATTATTTACAACTACCAAGTCCACCGCTCATAGGACCCATGCTTCCCTAAGCAAAGGCAAAGCATGTCCTCTCTCTTTGCCGATCGTCTGCGAAGCACATCTGCCAGCATTTCCCACATTCCATAGCAGAATGACGACCATCCTGTCCACTCTTCTGAGACCGGAAGGCTTGACCTATTGGCTAGGCAGGCTATCATTCAAGCTGGCCTGCCATTAACCTGTGTGCTGCTGGAAAGCATGCCGGAATACACAGTTGCAAAAACCCAACAGCAAAAACACCTGATTCAACATTTCACACTTACACCAAAATACACCAACATACTCTTCCAGTCCATTGCCTGCTGGGTATTGCTTAGGGTTAGGGTTAGGGCCCTTCCTCTCCTCACAACACTATGGCACACAATTTTTGTTCCTGGGTTATGAATGTCATTTCCTAATTGGTTCTATCCTAAAAACATTGAAAACGTTTATTAAACTGCAAGAACTACATATTACGTGGGAGGGACATCCTGCAGCACATTTTGCAACAGGTTTTCAATGAATATCCCATCATAGAGTCTCATCCAATTCGATATGGTCTGTGGCAGCCACAAAAAAGGTGGTTTCTGGAGCAGAACAACTACAGTAGAGTCCCACTTATCTAACATAAACGGGCTGGCAGAACGTTGGATAAGCGAATATGTTGGATAATAAGGAGGGTTAAAGGAAAAGCTTATTAAACGTCAAATGACGTTATGATTTTGCAAATTAGGCACCAAAACATCATGTTATACAAAAAATTTGACAGAAAAAGCATTTCAATAGATGGTAACGTTATGTAGTAATTACTGTATTTACGAATTTAGCACCAAAATATCGCAATGTATTGAAAAGATTGACTACAAAAACATTGACTACTAAAAGGCAGACTGTGTTGGATAATCCAGAACATTGGATAAGTGAATGTTGGATAAGTGAGACTCTACTGTACTTTCAAAGTAAGTGCCGCACAATTAAACAGGAAATAACACTTTCAACCCAGGAACAGAAAAAATTACACATTTTGTTGCATAGTGCAATGTCTTGCAGGGAAGATTGGGGCAGGGGAACAAGATATAAATAAAAGAAAGGTTTAAATAAATATAAATACCATCATCTGGGTGACTTACGGTGGACTCCGAGGCCTATGAGGGCAGCCAGAAGGATGAGGGCGACTCCTGCACATCCCAGAGCTGCAAACCAGGCCGTCTGCTTGGTCCCTGCCAGAGAAGCCAGGACACATCAGGATCACAGAGGGATGAGGACATTGTTGAAGAATGTGTACAGCGGAATCAGCAGCGTCCAGTTAACACCATGTGCAAAAGACTCAGACCAGGCAGAGGAATTGAAAGAACAAAGGAACTTTACTTCATCCGCAGATGAAGGGAGATGCTGACAAGCTGGAAAGCGTCCAGAGGAGGGCAACTAAAATGATTAAGGGTCTGGAGAACAAGCCCTATGAGGAGAGGCTTAAAGAGCTGGGCATGTTTAGCCTGCAGAAGAGAAGGCTGAGAGGAGACATGATAGCCATGTACAAATATGTGAGGGGAAGTCATAGGGAGGAGGGAGCAAGCTTATTTTCTGCTGCCCTGCAGACTAGGACACGGAACAATGGCTTCAAACTACAGGAAAGGAGATTCCACCTGAACATCAGGAAGAACTTCCTCACTGTGAGGGCTGTTCGGCAGTGGAACTCTGTCCCCCGGGCCGTGGTGGAGGCTCCTTCTTTGGAGGCTTTTAAGCAGAGGCTGGATGGCCATCTGTCGGGGGTGCTTTGAATGCGATTTCCTGCTTCTTAGCGGGGGGTTGGACTAGATGGCCCTTGAGGTCTCTTCCAACTCTACTATTCTATGATTCTATGATTCTACTTGTTGAGTTGAAGTTAAACAAACAGTTCTGCAATCATACAATGTCCATGTAGTTGCATAAGATCAATAACTAATCAATCAGCATTCAATATATACATCCAGCATAGCATAACTAAACTGCTACTTGACCATAGCAAGAGAGCCTGTCATTTCTGTGCTCCCTCAGCAAGCTCAAATCTCCAACTGACAATCCAAACCACCTGCCATCAAACCGATACATTGTTTGAGGCGTGGCCTGCCTCTGCAGAAGCTGAGCTCCTTCCCTTTGCAGAGTTCTTTTGCAAAGCAAATCTTGCAAGGATTTCTTTTACACACACACACACACACATATCAATTTGATGCAACAGACATCACCAGGGTCATGATGACCCCACCCCTGTCTGGGCAGGAATTGCACCCTCCAGCTCCCTAGCACTGCAATGCAACCAGAGAAGGGCCACCAAAACAGCCAGAGGTCTGGAAGCCATGGAAGAATGTGAGGAGTGGCAGAAGGAGCCATTGATGTTCAGCTTGGAGAAGAGAAGGCTGAGAGAAAGGGACCCGAGAGCCAGGTTGAAATGATGATGATAATGAGCGTTGAAATCCATGGGGTTCCCTTCTGTCATGATTGAGCATCTGGTTACAGGCTGGTAGCCAAATACTTCCCTGACCCTGCCGGCTTCCTCAGAAATAAAGAATGGCTGTGTGTGATGACCTCTGGGGTTTATTGTTGGTTTGTGAGCTGAATTAGGAGGAGCCAACTACAACGTACCTTCTCTGTACATTCCCTGTAACCCTGCCATTAGAAAGAAAACAAAGGTGTGACTATAGGACCAGGCAATTGGCCAGTAACGCAGTGCAAAGAATAATGAGGAAATATCTGCAATGGCAATCAGAATGGCCATGGTGTACCAGTTTTGGATCATGTGATTTTATTGATTGGATTTGTAACCATGTCCATTTTAATACAATAGTTTTGGTTTCTGTCTGGTGATGTTGTTTATTATGTTTATTTGTGTTGAAGCTGTTGTACGATGTTTTTGACAACTGACTGTTTTTTATACACTTGTTGGAAACCGCCCTGAGTCCTCTCAAGGAAATGGAGAAGTGTATGAATAAAGTGTTATTTATTTATTTATTTATTTGTTTGTTTGTTTGTTATTTGGAAGGAGGCCCCATTGAGGAGGAAGCAGCCAAGGCTTGTTTCCTGCTGCTTCAGAGATACAATGGAACAATGGATCCAAATTGCAAGAACAGAGATTTCACCTAAAATTAGGAACAAGAAGTGCTGGGCATGGAATATGCTTCTGCCTTGGAGTGTGTCAAGAGTCTTTTAAGCAGACCCTGGGAGAGCTTGTCTTCTGCCGTCCTTCCTGGCAAAATGGGGCTGGACTGGATGACCTTTGGGCCTCTTCCAACTGGATAATCCATCCTATGACTCTGTGAGGAAGGAATGGCCCTCAGTGTCAGAAACACTGGACATTCCCCGGGCCCCACTGACGGGAATGGCTCCTCTTGTCCTTCCCCGTGTCTGCATTGCATCATTCACTCTGGACCCTCCTTTGTTGTCGACCGCGTTTTAGGGGATCGGGCCCTTAAGGAGAGAGCCGATCCGGTCCTGAGAGAACGGACCTTGGCGGAGCCAATAGGAAAATATGAGCCGCAATACAACCTGAAGCCGAAATGAAGAAGGTCCGCCAAAGTTGAAGGAAAATCCGCCAAGGAGTCTTTATTGAGCGATTCAGCTGAAAAGGACTCTAGTAGTGATCATTCAGTCTACTAGGGTACCATATAACCAAAATAAAGCCATATTTATACAATGTTTCAGTCTGACAGCCCCTTGAATTTCCCGCCCCGCTCCCCCGCCCATCTGATCGCGGATAGGCTAGAAGGTTGAACGAGGCGGGCTTTCGTTTCCCGCCTTGCTCTGTTGGCCCAATAGGGAGCTGCTTTTTGTCCCCACTTGAGCCAATCAGGGAGGAGAAGGCGGGAGTTATTGAAACAATGAAGTGACTGAGCAGGAAAGATCGGATTAATTCCTGCCCGGCCGATTTCTAAAGGGATTAATGACAGCAATCAAGGGTTCCTGTCACGTATACAGATTTCAGATATGCCTTGGGGTGTCAGAGGTGGAAGTAGAGATGGGTGGTGATGGGCCATAATTGACAAGCTCTGCAGGGCGCCTTCCTGAGGTGTCCTGGATTTTCTTTTGGAGGAGATATGACAATGTCTGCCTTGGGGGCGAATCACCTTTTGTTTTTGGGAAGGGAAGCCTGGGTCATAGGAGCTGGGATGGGTTCTAGGGTTCAGGTTGAGTTCAGAATATTTCCTATTTGATTTCATGACTTGACAATTATATGAAATAAAATGAAAAATAAAACAAAGTTGGAATATAAACCCTGCTGGGAAAAATACATATTTTCCGGGGATCCCAAAGAGTACAAATACATATAGGCAGACAGATAGATTTCATGGAAATAAGGGAGAATCCATAAAAGTGAGTTACATTGCATAAAGGGGAATCATGAGTGATATAAACAATTGAAAAACATTTGATAAGTACGAAGTTCATAACATCTGGGGAACCCAATATGGAAATTCATAAAAGTGGAGTTTTAGCAGCATGATTTTACAATTCATGAAGTTGTTATCTCTTGCCTCAGAGTGCAGGGATAATCCACAGTAAACTCCAGTAAAAAGTCTCAATCACCTTATACTATAAATATATGGAATATAGAACATAAAGTCTTGATTTTTGAACTATCTTTTACAAAGTCCTGGGGGGGAGGGTGGTCACCTCGATCACACCTTTCACTTTCGGGCTTGTTTATAGGCACTTCGGCCGGGGTGGGGAGGGACTTTCCTTTGTGGGTTCGGCCTTTTTCCTGCCATTTGAATACAATGCTCTGCTGTATCCCAGTCTTTGGAACAACAGAAAGCAGGCTTGCCCCTTCCTCCTGTTGCATGAGAAAACCAGCTCTGGGTCCTTGGGATGTCTAGTTTACCTGGGCCAGGTCCCCACTCACTGAAGTCTCTGAGGATGCCTGCCATAGATGTGGGCGAAACGTCAGGAGAGAATACTTCTAGAACATGGCCATACAGCCCGGAAAACATACAACCACCCTGTTCTCAATTTGTTTCTGACATGATAAAAAAAAACCCTAACGTTCAGAACCCACAAGCATTTCCCTCATTTATAAATGAGGGGCCGGGCTGTGGCGCAGGCTGGTAAACAGCTGTGCAATAAATCACTCTGACCATGAGGTCATGAGTTCGAGGCCAGCCTGTGGCGGGGTGAGCACCCGTCAATTAAAAATAAAATATAGCCCCTGCTCGTTGCTGACCTAGCAAACCGAAAGATAGTTGCATCTATCAAGTAGGAAATAAGGTACCACTTATAAAAAGTGGGGAGGCAAGTTTAGCTAATTTACAACGTTGGAATGAGGAAGTGCCATCAGAGTGGATGATGAAGCAGCTGCTCCCCCCTGTGGCCAGAATTGAACATCCTCTCAGGAGAAAGTTAAATTGCCTCTGCGTCTGTCTGTCTGTCTGTTGTCTCTGTCTGGGTTTGATGTGTTTATGGGCATTGAATGTTTGTCCTGTATGTGTATAATGTGATCCACCCTGAGTCCCCTTTTGGGTAAGAAGGACGGAATATAAATACTGTAAATAAATAAATAAATAAATAAATAAATAAATAAATAAATAAATGTTAGAAAAGGGGTTCCCATCATTTTAAAATGTTCCCAGTTGACTTGATCGAAGAAGACCACTTGTCAGTTTCTAGGACTTTTATCATCCAATTTCTTTTTGAAAGCAGCTCTTGACTTCTCCACTTTGGTGCACGAAGTAATCTTGCTGCTATTACACACACACAGGCATACACAAACATCCACAAATTTCTGAGCCCCATTTCCAGGCAAAGTGCCCCCAACCCTTAAGAGACCTCAGAAGCCCCTCACTCACCTCCCTTCTGCTCCAGGCGACTGGACGCTTGGACGTTCTCATAGGCGAGGTCCTCCAGACGTGTCCCTGGGGCAGCAGGAGGGAGAGGGGTTAGGAAGGCTGACAAAGGGTCAGCAGAGGAGGAGGGGGGCTCTGTTTCTGTACCTTCTGGGGGGCTCTGGGAGAACTTCAGGTCGGCATAGGTCACGTCCTGGGGCATCCTGTGGGACCCCAAAGGGGAAAGCCATGCGCAGAGGGAGAGAGACCTCAGTGCGGCTTGTAGAGCTGGGTTCTCGGTGGAGGAGACAGGATGTGGCTGGTGGGTGGTGCATCCACAAAGCGGGGGCCCAGTGAGGAGACCCATCTGGTGTCACTGGGAGCCCTGCCTCCTCCTCCTCCTCCTCCTCCTCCTCCCTCTCTGCAGCAGCAGGGCCCTGATTCACAGGGAAAGCCCACCTTGCAGGGAGGGAAGGAGTGTGAGGACACGTTTGCCTTGATTTGAGCAGAAGGTCTCATGCAAGCATGGGCAAACTTCAGCCCTCCAGGTGTTTTGAACTTCAACTCGCACAATTTTTAACAGCAGATAGGGAGCCAATAGGCTGGTAGGAATTGTGGTGCTTGAAGTCCAAAATACATGGAGGGCTCAAGTTTGCCCATGCCTGACCAAATGGCTCTTCAGCCCCCTCCCTCCCTCCCGCTCCTTTCCCTTGCGGTGCTTTCATCAAAAGCAAAAGTTTCTCGTAGTTTCAGAATCTTACACAAAGAATGAAAAAGTATCCTAACCACATTGTGGATTTGGTAAAGAATGCCTGCCGCTCACGATTGCAGCTCTCTTCTCTGAGAGTTAGAAGGGTTGGAAGAGAGCCCAAGGGCCATCCAGACTGAGTCCCTTCTGCCCAGAAGGAACACCCAGTCAAAACCCTCCTGACAAATGGCCATCCGGCCTCTGCTCTTTAACCAAAAAAGGAGACTCTGCTGGACTCCCAGGCAGCGGTGGATTCCACTGCCAAACACACTTCCCATCTGCTGGGACTTTTCCCACTTTCCAGGAATTCTCAAAGATAATTGCCAGCTGTTCTGTTCCAAAATGATTTCAGCTGGCTCTTTGAGTCCCCTTGAATAGAGCGCATCTGGCCCTGGAGACTTGAATGCATTCAGATTAGCCAGGTATTCCTGCGCTGCCTCTTTACCTCTTTTGTGCCTCATTTCCCCTCTTGCATCCTCTGCTCCTTCCTCCCCAAGTGGAGCCCTGTTTGCCTTTTGGAAAAAAGAAGACTGAGGCCAAGAAGGCGTGGAGGAGTTCTGCCTTTCCTCTGTCCCCTCTTAGCATTTCACCATCACCGGTATGCTGTGGCCTGACCATTCCCTTGTTCTTTCTTTTGCTACGGACATAACCGGAAAGGCCCCTGTTTTTAATCTCTTCAGCAAGCCTGAGCTTGTTCTGCACTTTGGCTTTCCAAATTTTATCCTTACACATGCAGGCTATTTGTTGGTTGTTCTATGGGCAACGAAACCCATCATCCCAAAACAGTGATACCTGGGCTGCCAAATATTGAGCTTTGGTGTGTTCAAAAGTGGGAGAGACTGCAGGTCACTTTAAATCCAATCTCTGAACTCTGAGGCGTTTGGCCAGGTTGGTGGCCTTGAATCGGGATGGACCCCTATTGTTGTAGAACAGTCACCAGAGGCTGATGGTTTAACTGATGACTCAGAGAAGATTGTGAGCTTTTTTGTAACACAAAGTGATGGGCCCTCAAGTCTGGGAAATGATCGTTCTCTCTGTGACAAAACCAGCTCAAAAAGTGCAGGGCCTCAAGGGCATTCAGGGAAGTCAGAAGTAGCAACAGCAGATAAGGAATTGGGGGAAGAGCTGAGTGATAAGGAGGGTTCTCATGGGAACCCACCTGCAGTTACGGAGATCAACAAAAGTCTTTGTTTACAAATCAGAGCCGAAAAAACATTACATCATTCAAAGAGATTACATGGGAAAATTGTGAAAGAAATTCATGGCAAACGGAATGCTTTCATGGGTGTCTATTGAACAACAATTTGTTTACCTTGTCAGTTCAGGCAACACTGCATTAGAGTGAGGAGCTAAGCCTGAATTCTCTTGTTCCTAGTTCAAGTCAAGCTTTGATTTGATTTAATATATCCTGGAAGTTTTCTATGATCCTGTTCATGTACTGCTGTTCATGTCTTACTAGTTATATCTTCCTGATTGTAGATTTATGCTGTCTCTGTGATTCCTGGCTGTTCCTGGACTTTGTCACCTTTGGAACTTTATGAGACATTTGGATTATTGTTTAGTTCTAACCTTTTGTTAAACCGTTTTGGATTATATATCTTCCTTTCTCATTCCTGATTTTTATATGCTTTTGATCTGTTTTTACAATAAACTGTTTGCTTATATCCCTGGACTCATGTGTGGTGCAGTGGTCATAGGTGGTTCCAGGCCTGGAGTGCAACACCTATTCTCCCCTGCCTTCATGGCAGGTGGGTACAATACACGCCTCTCCTTGCTGAAAACAGCTTGACCAGTTGAATTTTGGCAGCACCAAAAGGGGAAAGTTTCACTTTGTTTCGCTTTCTGAAGACCTCATAGCATCTGTGATGATCTCTTTGAGAGATGGAAGGAAGTTGTGGGTTGAAATATTCAAATGGAAGGGGAAGCGAGAGTAGCAGACTTTCCGGTCCTGGTGCAGGTCACATCTGGGCAGATAGGAAGAAGGCCCATGGGAGCCCATTGGGTTACATCAGGACTAGACCATAATTCAGGGGCATCTGGTCTCTCTGCCCCCTCCCCACGGCTCAAGCCTCCATTATGGTGGTCTTCCTCTCTCCTCCCCTCCACACACAACTAAACAGAGACTGGATGGCCATCTGTCTGGAGGGCTTGGACTGTGTCAACATTGAGAAATCAGAACCCCAAATTAGAAAATATAGGAAATCCTGGACCTAGCAAGTATGTACACGCTTTCCTCATGATAATCTTTTGTCATGAATTACCCTTTGGAGTGCTGTCCCAACACACCCAGACTCCTTTCTTCTTTTTCCATCATCCTCCCACAATGACCTGGGAGACGTGAGAGAAAACAATGAATGAATTCACGTCAAGAGTTCCTGGGTCCGTTTCCTACTTCCATTGATAAGATCAGGACTATCCGTCGGAAAGACCCGTCTCCCATGCCTCGAGCCACCTTCACCCATTGGAATGTTCCTCACCTTTAAGCACCCATTGGGTTCCTTGAACTAACCCCATTGTGTTTACTAAGGCTCACCAATTAAACCCATGATGGACACATTTCCCAAAGCTCTACTGCATTCCTTTCCAATTACACAGATCAATAATTGGATGGACACTTTAAATAGTCCAGTGAGAGTTTATTAAATTTACTAGCTGTGCCCAGCCACGCGTTGCTGTGGCGAAGTGTGGTGGTATGGGAAATAAAGTATTGAGGAATTGGTGGTAGTTAAGGTAAAGGGTAAAGGTTTTCCCCTGACGTTAAGTCCATTATAAATGGGTTATATAGCTGTGTGGAAGGGCCTTGAGTTTACACTGCCATATAATCCAGTTAAAATCAGATAATCTGTATTTTATAGGCAGTGTGGAAGAGGCCTAAGTGAGGTCTAACTCTTCCTGTCCCCTGGGCTGAGTGGGTTGCTAGGAGACCAAGTGGGCGGAGCTTAGCCTTCTAACTGGCAGCAATTGTATAAAAAACAATTATTCCTCTCCCTCTAATTAGGACTTTATTTTTCTTTTCTTTTTGTTGTATGAACGTAGAGGCATGGATGAGGGGCTGTGCTGCCAAGTTTAGTGTTTCTGGAATGTGTAGTTTTGTTGTTTTGTCCTAGGCTGAAATTTCATTACCCTTTTATATATATAGATTAAATTTCCCACCACTAAGAAAAGCCAACCAGCTTTGATGTCAGATGGAGCCAATCAGGGCTCGGATTCTAGCCAGACACTTTCTGAAACTATCAGAGACTAGTGTTCTTGAACAGCTGTCAAAATGAAGTAAAGATGCTCTGCATTCACAATTGCGGTTTATAAGTTCTTTGGAGTGCTTTTCTCCACTGATATCCGCTTTGGCCATTGAGAATACATACTAGGGTTGTGCAAAATAGTCGTTTCTGCCTCATAGGTCATATAATTTTGTGAGGTTCCTATTTATCTATTCACATATTTGTTTTCGAACTGCTTGGTAGGCAAAAGCTGGGCTAAAGGTCAGGAGCTCACCCTGACCTGGGCTTCGAACTCTCAACCTTCTGGTTGACAAGATTTATGGCAGCTTGGTGATACCTTCCCAATTATGCTCAGCAGAAATAGTCCCCAAAGAAGCTTCAACCCATGAGGTCTGTTACGGGAACAGACAGGACAATTCTGACACACCAGACCTACCTCCTCAATATGCAAAGGTCTCACTCAATGTTTCCACTATATGGGGTTTTCCTGACTAGCAACTGACAAGTGATTGCTTTGGGGGACCGGTCCCCTTTTTTCCAAAGCCCCTCTCTGCTTGCGGCTCCCCTTGGCAGAAGATCAGGGCCCATGCAGGGCTCCAGGCGTTGCTTAACTACAACTCCCAGCATTCCTCACTGCTGGCTCCATAAGACCTGGAGAGCAAGACCATTCCCAATGCTGCCTTGGCAGCTGATGGCACAAGGACACCTGCTCTGTTGCCAGGTCCCTGTGGAACATGGGCTTTATTTTACCTCCATCTTTCCTGGTTGTCATCTCCCTTTAGTTGCCAGATGGTGCCACTTTTTCCAAAACCAGAAGGGAAGAGGAGACTAGAGCCTTAAGGTGTCCATTTTGTACCCTGGAGTTGTGTCTTCCATAAAGACTTGAAAACGTGGTTGTTTCAATGTGCTTTTAAATCAGCTGCACTTTCACCGCACAGTCCCAACTTGCTCTTGTTTGGTTCAAGCACTTAATTCTACTCTGGTCCCATTATCTATGATCGCACAAACCTGCCCCTCCCATGGATCTTGAATAGTCCCACTTTTGTACTGGAATTGATATGTTGTTTACTTATTTTAAAATGTTTTAAATATTTGTTTTGGTATGCATTTTAATGTTGTAATTTGTACTGTGTTTTATCTGTATGCTTATTCTCAGGGCTTCGTCCTCACGTAAGCTGCCCCAAGTCCCTTTGGGGAGATGGAGGCAGGTTATAAGAAATAAATTATTATTATTATTATTATTATTATTATTATTGACACAACGATGTTGTATGACACAGCAAACAAGATAGGTATGCTGGATTTCGTTTCACAAAATCACAAGTCGAACACTTCCCAAGTGTCTAGGACTGTGTGATGTATTTTCGGATGATGCTGCAGATCCCAGTCGGGTGGCCTTTTGCAGTTGGCAGATCGTAATTTTGTCAATGTCTATTGTTTCCAAATGCTGGCTGAGATCTTTTGGCATGGCACCCAGTGTGCCCATCACCACTGGGACCACCTGCACTGGTTTCTGCCAGAGTCTTTGCAGTTCCATCTTGAGGTCCTGATAGCGGCTGAGTTCTTCCTGTTGTTTTTCGTCAATGTGACTGTCACCTGGAATGGCAACATCAATGATCCAAACCTCGTTCTTTTCCACAACTGTGATGTCTGGTGTGTTGTGTTCCAGAACTTTGTCAGTCTGGATTCGGAAGTCCCACAGTATCTTTAATATTATTATTATTATTATTATTATTATTATTATTATTATTATTATTATTATTATTATTACCAGAAGTAACTCATTAAGCCCATCACAAACTTTTGCATATTGCCACAGACCATTAAGCAGACTGACATGTCAAATCAACAAATGAGTTTATTAAATTTTCTGCCACAAGCAAGAGCCAATCAACAAAGTCGCTCCACGGACGTCTTAGCCAACCAGAGCATGGATCCTAGCCCGTCAATCTCTTAGCCAATTAGGAGCTGGCATGGGTTTTCTGAATAACTGACTAAGTGAAAGAAGATGCTCTGCAATTTCCCTTGTGTTGTGTCAGTCCTTTAGAGTGCTTTTCTCCCCTGACATCCTTTCTGGGCAGGAAGAATAAAAGCCCCTGCTTTTGCCTTCTAGCTGTCCGTGTCCTGATTTGGCCTTCCGGAGTAGTCAAAGCGTGCTGGGTTTCCGAACTGTGTGATCTTGTGGTTACTGAAATCATATAACAAATTGGCCGGGTATTGCGGGGCCTTTAGTACTGCATGTTGTGTCTATTGGGCTCAGGTAGGGCTATGGAGCTGGCGGCCATCTCACAGATGTATCGGTACTCATGCCACCAATCCTGTGCCAGGTTTCCATGCCTAATTTTAACATAGTCAGGAGAATAATTTTTATTTAATGGTTCAGTCCTGGAAAGGAAATGAGAAACTTAAATCAGAAGCAAATTCCAGCTGTTGGGTCATTGCAAGGTCTTTTGGTACTTTAAATACACACCAAGGAGTGGGAAGGGAGTGGGATTTGAACCATGTCCTCGTTCCCACCCCATGGAGGCCCTTCTGGCCCTGCCCCAGGTAAGGTGACCTCCATGCAATTGATGTCTCTGTCCCTGGATTCTCAACCTGAAGTGGACCAAATTTCAAAGGGTCTTCTGGGGAGGAAGAGAACCTGGACCCCCAAATGGGAAAAGCACAAAGCGTCTCAATCTAAACCCACCTGGAGTGCTTTTGACAGTTTTGATGGAGGGAGCACAAACCAGGAGTCTCCAAAAAAGGACAAATCACTTCCCAAGATCACAATTTACATTTACATAAAAAAGCCAAACACTACTGAGTGGGGGAAAGAATGCAAATGTCATTTCATTGCAGATGTCCATGTAACCCTAGCAAAGGGTTTTATTAGGGCCAGTGTTTTGCTTTGTTGGAGGGGCTTTTCAGGGCAGATGCTACCAGTATGTTCCTGGTGTTATTGAGAACTGTTACTCCTACCCCTAATAAAAAGGAATTCATAGTTTGCCATGAAAAGGATGTATAGTTTCCCAAGGGCAGGGGCCCAAAATGAATTGCTGTGGTGCCCTTCCCTTTGGTGAAGTCTTCCCAGTTGGTGAAAGTCCGAACCAGCATTTGTCCCGCAGACCCTGGTCCTGGTGGGAGGTCTCTCAGGGACATACAATATCCAGTTTGTCAAAATGAAACCTATACAATGTATCTTCCCTTATGGACTTCACAAGCACCTTCCTCTCAGGCCCTATATTATGTCTCCATTTTGTTTCTTTTCTCTGTATATCCGCATGTGCTCAGGGAGCCAGATAACAACAGAAAAGGGGAAATAATATATCCAAATTTCTCATGCATGACCTCTGGGCAGCCACTCGGGCCCCCAGATTCCTGCTTCTCTCCCTATTTCCGTGACTATGAATTTATGCTTGATTCTATTTGGATTCTATTTGATTCTCATTTTATTATTTTATTTTTATCTATTTCTATAAATATATTAAATTGAAGGCAAACTTCAATTAACTACCTTTAACCTCTGCTGATTTTTTTTTGGCAGCGTCTACATTTCTGGAATTCCTCTCCCATGCCTTAAGCTGAAGACGCAACCTTGGACAATTATCACTCAAACAATATTTTTCCTCTCACCTTGCTGAGGGCTACCAGATCGACATCTAGAACTCTGCTCTGGGAGACCCAGGCCATCAGTATGGACAAAGAAATAGGATTGCTCTGATTGCTCTGCTGTTTCCTATAGACATTTTTGGACTTAGCCATTGTCTACTCAACCTGGGAACAGACATGGGGATGCCACCCATTGTGATGTCCCATGGCCCTCTGGGTCCTGACCCTGGCGCCATTATGGATCACAGCAATGAAGACATGGGATTTCTGCCGTTTCAGCAAGAGGCTGTTCCGTTCCAGATGCCTTTTGTTGACAATTCTAGCCTGGAGCTCATTAAAAAGGATCTTGAACAGGCGCCTATTCCCAGCACCTCTCCCCCCTTTGCGAGAAGGGAGTTTTGGGAGGCTAGCCGCTCAGAGAAAGCGCAAACACGGAAAAGCGCCCGATTAGCAGCCAGACAGAGTGTTAATTAGCTCATTTCCCCTGAGAATTTTCAGGGAGGATCGCATCTGGATGAAGATGTTGGTTCAGCTCTTTTCCCTTGGGAAAAGGAGCACTGGACACCTGCTTTGAAGAAAGATTTGAAGTTCTTCAAAAGTTCCCCGCATTGGCTAGTCCGCGCGGAGTCAACAAGTCAGTTCGAAGGATTAACTTCGGTTCCAGCCAAGTGTGGACTGCGTTTAAATCCGCTAACTTCCAGTCTCATTGTGCCTTGCCTTGCCGTGTTTCTTGTCCTGTCTCGCCGTGTTTCCAGCCTTGCATCTTGTGTCAAGTATCCAGTCTTGTCTTCAATTCCTTGCTTTGGACTTACTTTGAACTCTAGGAAATCTTGGACGTTTCCCCACTCAAACTGCTTGGAAGTTTGAGTGTGTTTCAGTTTGGATTATAACTTTGAACTCTAATATTATATACTGGACAATATTTTGCTGGACTATATTTGACCTTCCCTGGAAGGTCTATAGCTGAACTATATATTCTGCTTATTTTTGTTCTAATTTACTATTTCCTTAATAAAGATATCAAACTGTTATTGGCCTCTGTGTATTGGCTTCCAGTGCTCTGCTGCCAGGGTGTGACACCCATTGGCCCCCAACATCCTGGACTTAGTATTTGCCTAATCTCATAATCACTTCCCCAAGACATTCAATGTTTCGCAAATTCCATTGACAAGCACCCAGGGATCTTGTGTACAATACCCTGGGAGCCTCCCTGCCCCAGGAAACGCCTCCAACAGCTGATTGGAAGCCCCAGGGCTTCCCAACGTGGTTCGGAGGGGATCCCCAGCCTTGTCAACACCAGTCTGGACCTGTCCCACTGGAGCCCACTCCTCAGCCAAGCAGGAGCAGGGGAGACCTCGTCCGGCTTTCAGCACTCAGCCCATCAGGGAAAGGCGAGGAATTTTCAAACCTTAGCCAATGTTAATGCATGGCATTTCTTCTATAGAAAAGTGAATGCACCTCCTGTATTGTTTATGTTTGTGCATTTTGAAATCCATTGTGGTACGTAGCATCCCTTCTGCAGATTGAATAAAGCCGCTGTTGTTTGCATTTAACTACTGAGTCTTGATCCCTGTTCTGGAACATTGGTGGTTAGCTGAACTCACCAGGCAGGCCTTGGTATCTGTGGACTTTAGAAAACTGAAATTTTCAACCTCCCTGGTTCTTTCTCAGCTCTTTCTCCCATGAACTTTTGTGGGACTGATGCATGGGAACCATGGGGCTGGGATGTGGCGCAGGCTGGTGAGCAGCCTGCTGCAACAAATCACTCTGACCATGAGGTCATGAGTTCGAGGCCAGCCCATGGCAGGATGAGCACCTGTCAATTAAAAAATAAAAAATAGCCCCTGCTCGTTGCTGACCTAGCAACCCGAAAGATAGTTGCATCTATCAAGTAGGAAATAAGGTACCACTTATAAAGTGGGGAGGCTAATTTAACTAATTTACAACATTGGAATGAGGAAGTGCTGTCACAGTGAATGATGAAGCAACTGCTCCCCCCTGTGGCCAGAATCGAACATCCCCTCAGGAGAAGGTTAAATTGCCTCTGCGTCTGTCTCTGTCTTGGTTCTATGTGTATATGGGCATTGAATGTTTGCCCTATATGTATGTAATGTGATCCGCCCTGAGTCCCCTTCGGGGTGAGAAAGAAGGGCGGAATATAAATACTAAAAATAAATATATAAACAACGATAATTCTGGGGCCAAGTAAACCAAGTGCCTTCTGCAGACGTACCCTTCATAGTGGGATCCATCAGCCCAAAGGAAAACATAGGCATGCTTCTGTTGCAACCGGGTTCTGATGAGTCCGACCCAGTATTCACTATTCTGCAGAGAGTTCTAGAGGGGAAAAGACACGGTTTATTACTACTGGCATAGGTTTTAGTCTCACTGGATAATCAATTATTTCAGTGCATTCTTCCTCCTCCTCCTCCTCCTCCACCATCATCTCCAGTGATTTCATTTATAGCCTACCTTTCCCTCCAAACCGAGGCCAGTGAATATATTCCCCATCTTCTTGAGGTGCTGCAGCAGCCCAGCTCTCGAATACCTTTTCTTGGGAGGCCTTTGGCTTCTTATTGGCACCACGTTAAAATCACAGCTTTGTACATGCTTGTCAACTTATGGCAACCCCATAATTTCATAGGGCTTTTTTAGGCAAAGAAAGCTCAGAGTTGTTTTTGCAAGTTCCTTCCTCCGAAATATCCCCTACAGCAGCTGGAGTTCATTGGTGGTCTCCCATTTGACTACTAACCAGAGCTGACCCAGCTTAGTTTCAAAATCAGATTGGACCTGGTGTCTTTAGGGTAGGCCATCCTTGTAACTAAACAGCTTCAGTCTTAGAATGTGCAACTGCATGATGGTGATGATGATGATTGTATCTATCTCCTCACAGCTTGAGGGGAGATCAACATAGTTGTTGTTTTTTTAATGTCAGGAGCGACTTGAGAAACAGCAAGTTGCTTCTGGTGTGAGAGAATTGGCTGTCTGCAAGGACGTTGCCCAGGGGATGCTGCCCAGATGTTTGATATTTTACCATCCTGTGGGAGGCTTCTCTTATGTCCCAGCATGAGGAGCTAGAGCTGACAGAGGGAGCTCACCCGCTCTCCCTGGATTCGAACCGCCAATCTGTCAGTCAGCAGTCCTGCTGGCACAAGGGTTTAACCCATTGCACAACTGGGGGCTACAACATAGTTAATGGAGGCACTTGTTTATCACTTTTTTTACAACAATGCTTGGGGTAAATATCAATTGTAAGATTTATGAATTAGAGGAGTGTTACTAGAAGTAGAAGTGTGATTACATAGTCTATATATATAAAAGGATAAAGTTGTGGGGGCAGTGACTATAACAACAAAACTAAACATCCCAGAAATACGAAACTTGGCAATACAATGCAAAAGCCTTGCCTCCCGGTTACAACAACACAACCACACCACAAAACCACAATCCGGACCCACAAAACTCACAACAACAAATCATGACTATAACAACACAACTAAACGCCCTAGAAATACAAAGCTTGATAACACAACGCAAAAGCCTTTCCTCCCGGTTGTAACAACACAACCACACCACAAAACCACAATCCGGACCCACAAAACTCACAACAACGCATCACCTTCATGACCACTAAAACAACAATAATAATAAACACCTACACAGGCAAAACAAAAAAAAGACTATTGTACCACAATAAGATGTAAACCGCACTCAGCAGAATCAGACGTCACGATTAACAACAAACCAAAGACAACAGGGATCTCAAGCAATTATCAATCAACACAAAAATTGAAGAAGGTAACAGACTTCAAATACTACTACTAATGTGAGTATAAAGAAGGGTGGAGGTCACAGCATAAATACAACCTAATGTAGACTGACCAACACCACCAGACTAAGCCACAGCAACGCGTGGCCGGGCACAGCTAGTATTATATAAAGCAGGCATGGGCAAACTTTGTCCCTCCAGGTGTTTTGGACTTCAACTCCCACAATTCCTAACAGCCAGTTGGGCCGAAGTTTGCCCATGCCTGATCTAAAGAGAGCAGAATAATAAGGGATAGAAATCAACAGACACAGAGTGTCAGGTTTCTAGAATTGTCTTTAGTATAGTTTGTGTATTATATTATTTATTCATTTTTACCCCGCTTTTCTTCCATGGGTGGGACTCAAAGCTAGTGTAAGTAAGTTAGTGTTGGTAAGTGTATTTGTTTTTGTTTTGGTTCAGTGACAGTTGTGAATTCTGCTTGCACCAATATGAGCAAAAAATGAATAGGTGCCTTACACAAGGGCCAACACATGTGTTAATGTACACACCTGTGTGACTAATAGGATCCCAATGAAATATAGTTTAGAAATATAGGAAAGATTAGTATTGTTAAAACGCACTTTAATGAAATGTTTAGTTAGATTAAAGCAATTGAAAACATTAAAAACCTTAAGAAGCAGTGCATTAAAAGCCATTTCACCTTGACTATCACCTCGTCCCAGAACTCCCTTGTGTCCCAGGGCTTCTTCAGAATAGCCAGCTGCGAACGCTTCTTCTGACAGTCTCCCTGGCTTCTCCACCAATCTTTCGCTTCAGTCGAAATCCAGAAGCATTTCCAGCGGAAGAGCTTCCACCCGGAGGGGCAGGAGCCTGGAAAAGGAAGGAGTGTAAATGCCCATCGGCTGGAATGAGGTCAAGGGGGCAAGGCCATTGATGAGGGGGAGAGAGGTCACCAAGGAAAGGGCTGCAGCGGGTGGCTTTTGCCTGGTCTGACTGGGAAGGGCAGGCCACACAAACACACACAAACACACCATGGGTTAACCAAGGGCAAACACTTTGCAGCATTTGAAGGAAGGGGGGGGGGGCAAAGGAGGAAAGCAGCAGGAAGAGGAAAGAGAAGAAACAGGGACTTTTAAAAATCAGTTATGGGACGGCAGAAGATGAATCAGGATCAGTGCTACCAAACCGGAACAGTTGGAGAAAGACACCACTATTCAGCAGTGGAACTCTCTGCCTCAGAGTGTAGTGGTGTTATCCCCCATCCTTAATAAAAAGAAGTTTATAGTTACAAATTTATAGTTTTCCAGGGGCAACAAGCCAGAATGAGATAAAGTAATGTCCTCTCTTTTGCATGAAGCCCCATCACCCCCAGACCCTTCTCTCTCTCTCCTCTTAATTATATTTTATTCCACTTTTATTCCATGTTCTATTTTAATTCTGAGACAGGAAATATTGACCTCTACCTGACCTAGGTCAAGAGGGGAATTATCCTGCTATTGTGCCCCTTGGGTAAACAGCCCCGGCTGTGGCTTAGAAACAAAAGAGGCTGTGGCCATTTCAACATCCTTTTCTTGGCTGGCCTGGGAAAGGACCATCATCAAGCTCAGACATCGAAGGACAAAACTGCAAAACTAGGATCAAGCAGCTGCCATATTTATATCTATTCCTTTCTGTATAACTTTTATCCTTTCATATAATGCATCCATTTCTCATGTCTGAAATCTATAGACTGTACTTTTATTCTACCTTATTCTTAAATGGACTAAATAATATATAAGTAATTATTTAAATGGCCTGACTCAAGCCAAGGGATTATTACCCAGGAATGCATTCTCAACCTCAGACAATAGACTTCCTGAAGACCCTCTTTTGTTTGCTTGGAAAAACCTGTTTGTTTGCTTCCAGAAGCATTTCCAGCGGAAGAGCTTCCACCCTTCTTTGGAAGTCTCCTTCTTTGGAAGCTTTTAAACAGAGGCTGGATGGCCATCTGTCAGGGGTGCTTTGAATGCGATTTCCTGCTTCTTGGCAGGGGGTTGGACTGGATGGCCCATGAGGTCTCTTCCAACTCTATGATTCTATGATTCTATAAATCTAGAAGCAGAAAACTTGGAATGTCTAAAACCCTGCCTTTATTTAATGTAAAACTAGATTAAGCTATATTTCCAGGCTGGGATAATGATAACCAGAACTCAATTGACAGACCCAGTCTTTTGAACTTGAACATGCCCATTTGTATTTTAGAATGTTTTTTATGAATTAATTAATAATTTTAATCTGATTTATAGTGTATTGTATAATTTTTATATGTGTGTTTATTGTAAGCCGCCCTGAGTTCCCTCTCGGGTGAGAAGGGCGGGATACAAATGTTGTAATAAATAAAATAAATAAATAACCTGGTTGTATAAAACTGTTTTGCACAGCACATGTTATCTTATGCTTGTACTTTTGGGGCAGGAGCCCACAGGCATCGCTTCTTGGACAAACATGCAATAAAACGCCTCTGTCCTTTGTCTTTTCTTCTTGGTGAGTCTTTAATCTGGAACTTTGGTTATTGATTTTGGTTGGCGTAACTCTTGCCAGGCAGTTCCCTCTCATTTTATTGCAGTCTAAATTCCACTTCAGCTTGGAGAAGAAACGGCTGAGATAAGATGACATGGGAGAAATGTCTAAATATTGGAAAGGAGGTCCCATTGAGTAAGGCCTGTTTTCTGCTGCCCTGGAGACTAGGACACAGTGGAGTTGGGGATTTAAATTGCAGGAAAAGAGATTCCAACTAAACCTTAGGAAAAAAACTTCCTGACGATCAGAGCTATTTGACAGTGGAATATTCCACTGCCACCTCAGAGTCTGGAGGAATCCCCAGAAGGGAAAGAGTTGACCACATGGCTCTTGGGGTCTCTTCCAACTCTAGGATTCCATGGGGCAGTCCATATGTCCATCCGCCCCTTCCCAACCTGTCCTCCTAAGAAAGATATGCAGAGAACGAGAGGGGGTCACTTCTTATGAGGAGTTGTGCAGGTATCCTCTGCTCTGATCTCAAGGCAAGCCTGTCCTTCCTTTTAGGAGAGCTGCAAGGCAGGAATGATGCAAAAAAAGTGAGAAAATCTCTGGGTTGTTGTATGTTTTCTGGGCAGTATGGCCATGTTCCAGAAGTATTCTCTCCTGGAACATGGCCATACTGCTGGAACATGGCCATACTGGCCAGAAAACACACAATAACCCTGTGATCCTGGCCATGAAAGCCTTCGACAACACATTGAGAAAATCTCTTTTCTCCAGAGGTCCAGTTCCCCGCCCCACTTTGTCAGTTTAAGAAGAAGGAAACAGTGAGAAAGTCCACTGAAGGAACTTTTGATGCACAATGTCAGGAGGCTTCAGCCAACCAAGCCAAAGGAAGCTCCTCCACTTACCGACTTGCTGCCGCAGCAGTGCCTCCTTCTCATCGTTCTCCTGCTTCAAGTCCTCCAGGCTGCGGTTGGCCACCCTCAGCTCCTCTTCCAGGCCCTGCAGCTGCTGCTGGGTCTTCTTGGCCACCTCCTGGCTCTTCCTCAGGGCCTCCCGGGTGGAAGAGAGCTCCTCTTTGGTCTGTTGCAGTTGGCCCTTCGTCCGATCCAGGATCTCCTCCTGGGCGCTGCTCCTCTGAGCCAGGGCAGCGCTGTGGGCAGCGTGGCTTTGCGATGCCCGGTGGAGTTGACCAGAGACCTGCCAGTCTGCAAGGAAGGGGCACCAGCAATGGGAAGGGGGCATGGCCTTTCCTGGAGACCCTGGGCTGCCCATGTGGGGCCCAAGGACTCCTTCCACAGCAACAAAGAGGAGCCCCTGATTTTCCTTTGTAGAGCAACTCCTGTGGATCCCACCTGGTGCCAAAATGCTCCTCAGCCATCACAAAGGTACCCATAACAGAAGAGAAGTGTCATGTTGTTATCAAGCCATGGTGTAATGAAGTGTGAATTTTTTGGTTTACCGATGTCATGTTTAATTGTGTTTTAAAAGGGTCAATATTTCAGTTATTGCATCTCTGCACTCAAGAGTTGGTTGCCATGGAGAAGTGGGCGGAGCCAACTGCCGTTTTGGTGGAGAAATGCAGGTTTGAAAAGAAGCAGTTAGTCTGTGCCCTGATGAGGTACAGGGAAGGCTGATCTTTGTTGAAGAGATCAGGGAGACTCAATTGCTTATTTGAGTCAGATTAAAATAAGTTTGGTGACTTATTTTAAGGTAGTCTGTCTCCTGATAAGGAACAGATAATCTGTGATTGTAATTCACTGGGTGACTGCAGTTTGAAAGCAGTAGAGAAAGAAGTGACATTGTAAAGAGTTTGAAACACCTCATTCTAGCCTTGCAACTGTTAACCAAAGTGCCTCTAAGGAGAAAAGTTATTGTAACCATTAAGCTTTGTGCCTGAATAAACGTGTTATTGTTCTTTCAAACATCTCAGTCTCTGTCACATATATTACCATTTAAGAGTAAACAAGAAGAAGGAAGAAAAACAAAATTTAAAAGGTCTCATCTCTGAGACAGTTGGTGTCTGCAACTTCCCAAAGTGGTACCAAGCGTTAATCCCCTTTACATTTGGCAGCATTACGAAACCTCTATAATTTGGTGGCAGCGTAAATAAATATCTTTACTTTGGTGGCAGCGGTTATATATTGGTTATATAATATAATATATTTAATTAATAAAACCCTTTTCTCCACACATGGTAACCCCCTCCACCCAAAAAAAGATGTATTCTTCATCAAGGGCTCAGAAATAAATATACCCTTTCCAGACACACAAATTCAGAGTATCAGAAGATCAAGACCAGACCAGCAACAGCTTTCATATCTCACTCTTTAATAGATTGTATGCATTCTTCATGGATTTCTACATAACTGTTATCTTTCTGTGTACTATATCTATTTCATGTATCTGAAATGTATGAACTGCTTTATAAAATGTATCAAGATAGTCAACTGTGCATGACCCGGCAAAATAATCCCTTGAGAACAGTAAGACTATGCAAAGCCCCATGGGTCTTTTTCCAAGCCAAGACAATTACCAAGCTTATGTGTATGCAGAAATCGGTGCTTCCATCCTTTTTGGCCAAATTGAATAAACTTAGTGAATTGGTTTCTCTGTCCAGGCCTATTTGGTTTTTAGTATATGGCTCACCAGGCACGGATCCTCTTTAACCACAGTCCTAGTTAACCACAACAGTGTCACAAGCCAAAGAAGCTTCCCATTGCACTTCCACCCATTTGCCCTTTGCCTCCCTTGCCCCAGTGACCCCCACATGTGTCACGCTACTCACATCGGACCCCAAGTCCCACGGTGGTGGCCAGAAGGAAGAGGCCGGTGGCCACGGCAACCAGGGCAGTCCTCTTGGTCCAGCCTTTCCATCCTAGAAGAGACCCACAGGGAAGGATGTACTGAGGCCACTCGCAGGGCAGTGGCTGAGTCAAGAATAATAATAATAATAATAATAATAATAATAATAATAATAATAATAATAATATCATCACACAGTCCTAGACACTTGGGAAGTGTTCGACTTGTGATTTTGTGATATGAAATCCAGCATATCTATCTTGTTTGCTGTGTCATAATAATAATAATAATAATAATAATAATAATAATAATAATAATAATAATAATATCACACAGTCCTAGACACTTGGGAAGTGTTCGACTTGTGATTTTGTGATATGAAATCCAGCATATCTATCTTGTTTGCTGTGTCATAATAATAATAATAATAATAATAATAATAATAATAATAATAATAATAATTTTATTTTTGTACCCCGCCACCATCTCCCTGAAGGGACTCGGGGTGGCTTACATGGGGCCAAGCCCAAGCATAACAGTCATAATAAAACACATCAAGTAAAAAAAGTCAATAAAAACATATAAATAACAATCAATAAAACATGAATTGAATAAAAACATGAAAGACGTATAAAAATAACTAGGCTGTAAAGTGCATATATGTGGAATGAGGAGAGAAAGGTGCCCGAGAGTGTTGAACAGGTAAGGGACAAAGTGGGATAAAACACAGGAACTATTCTGACTGAAGAAGTAGAATAAGGTGCAACAGAAAAACCAACCAAGACAAGCCTATGAGGCGAAAATTATTCATCAAAGGCTTGTCGGAAGAGCCACGTTTTTAAGGTCTTCCTAAAGACTAAAAGGGATCCCGGAGGTGGAAAAGACCCCAATGAGCATCTAATCCAACCTCTTGCCAGGAAGGTAGGCACAATCCTCCTGACAGATGGCCATGAAGCTAAAAAATGTCTCGTCTCTAGCTCAAGTGAAGTTATGGTGCCTCCCTATTCTGCTCTGGTTAGACCTCACCTGGAAAACTATGTCCAGTTCTGTGCACCAAGTTCAACAGAAATAAGCTGGAAGGTGAACAAAGGAAGAGGGCAACTAAAAGGATCAAAGGTCTGGAGACCATGAACAATCCCTCTGAGGAGTGTCTTAAAGAGTTGGGTCTGTTTAGCTACAGAAGAGAAGGTTGGGAGGAAACATGAGAGCCATGGACAAATATGTGAAAGGGTGTCACAAGGAAGAGGGAGGGGCTTCCTTTCGTCTGCCTTTGAAACTAGGACTCAATGAAGCCATGGGTTCAAATGACAGGAAAGGAGAGTCCACATGAACATCAGGAAGAACTTCCTGACCGTATGAGCTGTTCAACAGTGGAACTCTTTGCCTCAGAGTCTGGTGGAAGCTCCTTCCTTGGAGGCTTTCAAACAGGCTGGATGGCCATCTGTCAGGGATACTTTGATTGTGCTTTTCCTGCACAGAAGCAGAAGGGGGTTGGACTAGATGGCCCATGTGGCCTCTTCCAACACTATTATTCTAGGTTTCTATGAAAAGCCTGTAGAGAAGGTGACTCTTCTGGACTCCCAGGAAGCAGCCTGTTCCACTGCTGAACAGTGGAATCAGTTCTTCTTGCCATCAGTTCTTCCCGATATTTAAATGAAATCTCATAGCATTTGAATCCGTTGCTCCATTGTATCCTGGACTCTGGAGCAGCAGAAAACAAGCTCCTTCCCTCCTCAATGGGACCTCCTTTCAGATATGTAAACAGCATGGTTCTCATGTCCCTTTCTCTCCGCCTTCATTTCTCCAGGCTGAACCTACACAACTCCTTAAGCCATTCCTCAGAGGGATTCATGGCTTCCTTGGCCATTTTGGTCACCTTCCTGTGGAAACTTTCCATCTTGTCTATCTCCTCCTCGAATTGACTTGGCCAGAACTGGACACAGGCTTATTATTTCAGGTGAGAAGGTCTGACCAAAGGAGAAGAGAAGGGGGCTAGGACTTCCCTTAATCTTGGCACTAGACTCCTCTTGAAGCAACCTAGAATCGCATTGGCCTTTTGAGTTACAACACAACACTGTTGGTTCTTGTTCAGCTTGTGGGCCACTAAGACTCCAAGTGACCTCTTTCCCTTTTGGACTTCTTCCAAGCCAGCTCTCCTGAATCCTACATCTGTGCATTTCATTGTTACTGCCAAAGTGTATTATTGTATGGGTCTCCCTGTTGCATGAGCCCCAGATTCTCTTGACCATGGTCCAAGTCAGCATCTGGGCAGGGGCGGTCCACCCGTAAGGCCATTTAGGCACTTGCCTTGGGCGCCATTGTTTGGTAGGCGCACTTGAGGCGCCCTAAAGCCAACTTTTTGTTGGCGCGCGCCGCTGCTTCCGGTGAGGTCTCCGGGCTGCCTGGCCATCTTCCATAAGCATTCCCTCCTGACGTTTTGCCCACATCTATGGCAGACATCTTCAGAGGTTCTGAGGTCTGTTGGAAGCTAGGTAAGTAGGGTTTATATATCTGTGGAAAGTCCAGAGTGGGAGAAAGAGCTCTTGTCTGCTTGAGGCTAGTGTGAATGTTGCAGTTGGCCAGATTGATTAGCATTTAATGGCCTTGCAGATTCAAAGCCCGGCTGCTTCCTCCCTGGGGGCATCCTTGGTTGGGAGGTGTTAGCTGGCCCTGATTGTTTCCTGTTTGGATTTCCCCTGTTTTCAAAGTGTTGCTCTTTATTTAGGCTTTTCCTTAATTCCTCCTTATTATCCAACATTTTCTCTTATCCAACGCTTTTATTTTTCAGTGATTGGTTTGGGGGAGGAGTGCCAAAATTCTGTTCGCCTACACTTGAAATTTACCTTGGGCCGGCCCTGCATCTGGGACCTTTGACAGTGGGAAAATGGCTCGAAATGCCTAAGGAGGACAAAGAAACAAGCCAAGTTGCCACAGGGCTCTACAATGGACACTGGGGAGGGATTGGGGAGGGGGGTTCAAACTGTTGGGAGGCACCGTTTGCCCAAAATACCCTGGATTGCCAATGTGGTTCCCTGATCCCCAGGTAAAGGTAAAGGTTTCCCCTGACATAAAGTCCAGTTGTGTCTGACTCTGGGAGTTGGTGCTCATCTCCATTTCTTAGCCAAGGTCATGTGGCCACTGGCATGACTGCATGGAGCGCCGTTAACTTCCTGCCAGAGTGGTGCCTATTGATCTACTCACATTTGCATGTTTTCGAACTGCTAGGTTGTGTCTGCAGCCAAACCCCAACCTCTGTCATTTTGCATGATTATATCAGAACATGATGTTTTGTTTCTCTGGGGTCTGGAATCTCCAGCCCTATTAATGAGCCATGTCATGGTCATCTCATAAGACAATAGCATTCCTGGGTAGGGCCAGAGATGCCCTCAATCATTTTATTGCACTGCCAGGGGTTGCCTCCTAAAATGGGCCCAGGCTGTGGCGCAGGCGGGAGAGCAAGCCAGCTGCAACCAGCTGCAATGAATCACTCTGACCAGGAGGTCATGAGTTCAAGGCCCGCTCGGAGCCTATGTTTGTCTTGTCTTTGTTCTATGTTAAAAGGCATTGAATGTTTGCCTATATGTGTAATGTGATCCGCCCTGAGTCCCCTCCGGGGTGAGAAAGAAGGGCGGAATATAAATGCTGTAAATAAAATAAATAAATAAACAGTTGGAAGAAGCTGGGGCTAACAGCAGGAGCTCACTCCACTCTCCGGATTCGAACCTGCAACCTTTCGGTCAGCAAGTTCAGCAGCTCAGTGCTACACGCTGCACCACCGGGGGCTCTTCCCGGATCCCTGGCTGTTGCCAAACCCTGAATCAGAGGTAGAGAGAGGCTGACCATGCCGCTTGCAAAAGCAGCCGCATTTTTCCAGAGTCCAGAATGAAACTGGCCGAAGGAAAAGACCGCCTTGGAGACCCTTGGGGCTGGACCCACTGCGGACAAAGGGCATCGAGGGGGGCTTTCCAGACAGTTGACCCGGCAGGAAAAAGCAAGTCCTGGTACAGGGAAGGAGGGCAGTGGCATGTCACTGAGGAAATGCGTCTGCATAGAAATGCACGTGATTGGGGAGAAATGTATATGTGGCATCTTGTACGGGAAACATTTGACTCTTGCACAAAACACTACGCTTGGCATAGGAAGTGTGTTTTCTGTGTGGGCACTGGAGGGTATCCACATGATTTGCATGTCCTTGTAGTGACATAAATTGTGCTAATGCAGTGGCTCTTCAACCTTTGGGCTTCAATATGTTTTGGACTCCAACTCCCACCATTCCTGGCCTCAGGCCCCTTCCTTTTCCCCCTCAGCCGCTTAAGCGGCTGAGGGGGAAAAGGAAGGGGCCTGAGGCCAGGAATGGTGGGAGTTGGAGTCCAAAACATATTGAAAGTCCCAAGTTTGTCTATTGCCTGAGCTACACTGTAGAATGAATGCAGTTTGACACGGCTCAAAATGCCGTGGTTCAATGCTATGGAATCATGGGAGTTGTAGTTTGACAAGGTCTTGAAGCCTCGCTAAACTACAGCTCCCACAAGTCCTTGCAATGGAGCCTTACCAGTTAAAGTAGAGTGAAGCTGGTATAATTCTGCAAGCTGTTTTTCTACCTTGAAGGGTGCGTTTGGGACAGGATCTGTCCCTTGAAATCCTAAGGAAATGCAAAGGATACGGACAAAAGCCCGGCCATATCAAGAAAATGACTGGGAGAGCTTTGAAGCACAAAAGGATCAGATCTACAACATTACGTAACACAATGTTTGTTCCTGGGTTATAAATGTCATTTCCTAAATGGTTCTATCATAAAGACGTGGAAAGTTTTATTAAACTGCAAAAACTTTGCAATTGCGGGAGGGACATTCTGCAATAGCACATTTTTACTGTGTTTGTATTGCAATGTGTTTTAACTAATTTATTGTTTTGTATTTCGGGCTTCTGACCCGTGTAGCCGCTCCGAGTCCCTGCCGGGAGATGGTAGAAAAATAAAGTTGTTGTTGTTATTATTATTATTATTATTATTATTATTATTATTATTATTATTATTTTGCAATAGTTTTTCAATGAATATCTCACCATGGAGCCTCAACCAATTCAACATAGGGTTGCTGTGAGTTTTTCGGGCTGTATGGCCAATGCGTTCCCTCAACATTCTCTCCTAACGTTCAGCCTGCATATGTGGCTGGCATCTTCAGAGGTTCTGTTTACAGTGAAGCAAGTGGAGTGTAGATATCCCCATGGAATAATGTCCAGGATGGGAGAAAGAACCCTTGTCAATTGAAGCAAGTGTGAATGTTGCAATTAACAAGCTTGTGTTAGCATTTGAGTAGTCGTGAAGCTGCAAAGTCAATCAGTGAGGGTAACTGGATGGAGGTTCTTGCCTGGCTGTTGTTGCCTGGAGGCATCCTCTGCTCGGGAGGTGTTGGCTGGCACTTGATTGTTTGCTGTCTGGAATTCCCGTTTCTGAGTGGTCTTCCTTATTTACTGTATTGATTCTGGGTTTTTGTTTTTTTTTTAAATACTAGGAACCAAATTTTATTCATTTTCATGGTTTCTTCCTGAGCAACAAAGCCTAGGCTACCTCTATGCAGATAGAATGTTTTTAGGTTGAATGTTTTAAGTTGAATGTTTTTATATTGTGGAATGATATTTTAAATTGTAAGTCGCTCGGAGCACTCTGGTGGAGAGCGACTAATTAAGAAATAAAGTGAAGTGAAGATACCGTCACCGATTGACTTTGCAAACTTCATGGATACTCAATGTTATTCAAGCTTGCTAATTGCAACATCCACACTTGCTTCAAACAGACAAGGGTTCTTTCTTCCACCCTGAACATTATTCCACAGAGATATATACGCTCCACTTGCTTCACTGTCAACAAAACCTCTGAAGATGCCAGTAGCCACAGATGCAGGTGAAAATGTCAAGAGATTATGTTACTAGAACATGGCCATACAGCCCAAAAAACTCACAGCACCCCAACAATTGAACACAGTTTGCGGCATCCAGAAAAGCAAAGTTTCTGGAGTAGGACCACTGACTTTCTAAGTAAGTATCACTTTCTACTGAGTCCAGGAGGGATGGCCAGCTAGACACCCATGCTCACACTATTTCCTAGACATAGGTCAATGCCTTTTCTTTATTCCACTTTTGGGGGAACCCCATCCTCACCTGACCCTCTCCTTTGGGGAGAGGAGAGCAATGCCCCTGGATGGGGGCAGCCAGGTGGGACCCCTCCAAATTGGACACATTCCTCCCAATCTGTGCATGCCTGAGTGGGAGGAATTTGTCAAATCCAAATGGCGTGGGCCCTGAAAGGTGTCCGTTGGGAGGCTGCCAAGGAGCTGGACACCTGGCCAAGGTCATAGAATCATAGAATCATAGAATCATAGAATAGTAGAGTTGGAAGAGACCTCATGGGCCATCCAGTCCAACCCCATTCTGCCAAGAAGCAGGAAATCGCATTCAAAGCACCCCCGACAGATGGCCATCCAGCCTCTGCTTAAAAGCCTCCAGAGAAGGAGCCTCCACCACAGTCCGGGGGAGAGAGTTCCACTGGTGAACAGCCCTTCTCACAGTGAGGAAGTTCTTCCTGATGTTCAGGTGGAATCTCCTTCCTTTCCTGTAGTTTGAAGCCCTTGTTCCCTTGCGTCCTAGTCTGCAGGGCAGCAGAAAACAAGCCCCCTCTCTCCTCCCTATGACTTCCCTTCACGTATTTGTACATGGCTCTCATGTCTCCTCTCAGCCTTCTCTTCTGCAGGCTAAACATGCCCAGCTCTTTAAGCCGCTCCTCATAGGGCTTGTTCTCCAGACCCTTGATCATTTTAGTCGCCCTCCTCTGGACGCTTTCCAGCTTAAAGTCAACATCTCCCTTCAACTGTGGTGCCCAAAATTGGACCCAGTGTGATTCCAGGTGTGGTCTGACCAAGGCAGAATAGAATAGGGGGGAGCAGGACTTCCCTGGATCTAGACGCTATTCCCCTCTTGATGCAGGACAGAATCCCATTGGCTTTTTTAGCAGCCGCATCACATTGTTGGCTCATGTTCCCCTTCCTCCCCACGAGGACTCCAAGGTCTTTTTCGCACACACTGCTGTCAAGCCAGGCATCGTCCCCCATTCTGTATCTTTGATTTCCATTTTTTCTGCCGAAGTGAAGTATCTTGCATTTGTCCCTGTTGAACTTCATTTTGTTAGTTTCGGCCAATCATCTCTCTAGTCTGTCAAGATCGTTTTGAATTCTGCTCCTGTCTTCTGGAGTGTTGGCTCTCCCTCCCAGTTTGGTGTCGTCTGCAAACTTGATGATCGTGCCTTCTAACCCTTCGTCTAAGTCGTTAATAAAGATCCTGAACAGAACCAGGCCCAGGACGGAGCCCTGCTGATGGCACTCCACTTGTCACTTCTTTCCATGATGAAGACGACGCATTGGTGAGCACCCTTTGGGTTCGTTCGCTTAGCCAATTACAGATCCACCTAACCGTAGTTTTGTCTAGCCCACGGTGGCCCTAAGTCCTGCCCAGGTTGAGGACCAGGCGGGTGCACCCCTTCCCCTTTCCTCTCCTTGGACGAATGGTCCATGCAGTTCTTGCGGGGATGGAATGGGGAGAAGAGGGTCCCATAAGTTGGGAAGGGAAATCAGGGCTCACCTTTTGCAGCCTTGCCTCTCCCAGGTGCCTCCTCCTCCTCCTCCTCCTCCTCCTCCTCTCGTTCTTCCTCCACTTCTTTGGCCCCCGGGCCCCAAACGTTCTCATAGGCAAGCTCCCCCTCATTGGGCTCTGGAAGACAACATCAGGTGGGATGGGAAGGCAATGCAATGCAATGGGATGGAACAGGATGGGGATGGGATGGGATGGGATGGGAAGGGAATTGGAATGGGAATGGGATGAGATGAGATTTATTTCCAATATAGTAGAGTCTCACTTATCCAACATTCACTTATCCAACATTCTGGATTATCCAATGCATTTTTGTAGTCAATGCTTTAAATACATCGTGATATTTTAGTGCTAAATTCATAAATACAATAATTACTACGCACTACGCAGCATTACTGCGTATTGAACTACTTTTTCTGTCCAATTTGTTGTATAACATGATGTTTTGGTGCTTAATTTGTAAAATCATAACCTAATTTGATGTCTAATAGGCTTCACCTTAATCTCCCCTTATTATCCAACATATTCGCTTATCCAACGTTCTGCCGGCCCGTTTATGTTGGATAAGTGAGACTCTACTGTATTTATATCCTGCCCTTCTCACCCGAAGGGACTCAGGGCGGCGTACACAATTGGCAACAATTCAATGCCGACACATAATTAAACATAATGAGATGAGATGGGATGGGATGGGATGGGGTGGGAATGGGATGGGAATGGGAATGGGATGGGATGGGTTGGAATAAGAAGGGATGGGAATGGGAATGGGAATTGGATGAGATGAGATGAGATGGGATGGGAATGGAAATGGAAATGGGATGGGGTGGAATAGGATGGGGTGGGAATGCAATGGGAATGGGATGGGATGGGGTGGAATAAGATGGGATGGGAATGGGAATTGGATGAGATGAGATGGGATGGGAATAAAAATGGGATGGGGTGGAATAGGATGGGGTGGGAATGGGATGGGATGGGATGGGTTGGAATAAGAAGGGATGGGAATGGGAATGGGAATTGGATGAGATGAGATGGGATGGGAATGGAAATGGAAATGGGATGGGGTGGAATAAGATGGGGTGGGAATGCAATGGGAATGGGATGGGATGGGGTGGAATAAGATGGGATGGGAATGGGAATGGGAATTGGATGAGATGAGATGGGATGGGAATGGAAATGGAAATGGGATGGGGTGGAATAAGATGGGGTGGGAATGCAATGGGAATGGGATGGGATGGGTTGGAATAAGAAGGGATGGGAATGGGAATGGGAATTGGATGAGATGAGATGAGATGGGATGGGAATGGAAATGGAAATGGGATGGGGTGGAATAGGATGGGGTGGGAATGCAATGGGAATGGGATGGGATGGGGTGGAATAAGATGGGATGGGAATGGGAATTGGATGAGATGAGATGGGATGGGAATGAAAATGGGATGGGGTGGAATAGGATGGGGTGGGAATGCAATGGGAATGGGATGGGATGGGGTGGAATAAGATGGGATGGGAATGGGAATTGGATGAGATGAGATGGGATGGGAATAAAAATGGGATGGGGTGGAATAGGATGGGGTGGGAATGGGATGGGATGGGATGGGTTGGAATAAGAAGGGATGGGAATGGGAATGGGAATTGGATGAGATGAGATGGGATGGGAATGGAAATGGAAATGGGATGGGGTGGAATAAGATGGGGTGGGAATGCAATGGGAATGGGATGGGATGGGGTGGAATAAGATGCGATGGGAATGGGAATTGGATGAGATGAGATGGGATGGGAATGAAAATGGGATGGGGTGGAATAGGATGGGGTGGGAATGGGAATGGGATGGGATGGGTTGGAATAAGAAGGGATGGGAATGGGAATGGGAATTGGATGAGATGAGATGGGATGGGAATGGAAATGGAAATGGGATGGGGTGGAATAAGATGGGGTGGGAATGCAATGGGAATGGGATGGGATGGGGTGGAATAAGATGGGATGGGAATGGGAATTGGATGAGATGAGATGGGATGGGAATGAAAATGGGATGGGGTGGAATAGGATGGGGTGGGAATGGGAATGGGATGGGATGGGTTGGAATAAGAAGGGATGGGAATGGGAATGGGAATTGGATGAGATGAGATGGGATGGGAATGGAAATGGAAATGGGATGGGGTGGAATAAGATGGGGTGGGAATGCAATGGGAATGGGATGGGATGGGGTGGAATAAGATGGGATGGGAATGGGAATTGGATGAGATGAGATGGGATGGGAATGAAAATGGGATGGGGTGGAATAGGATGGGGTGGGAATGGGAATGGGATGGGATGGGTTGGAATAAGAAGGGATGGGAATGGGAATGGGAATGGGAATTGGATGAGATGAGATGGGAATGGGAATGGAAATGGAAATGGGATGGGGTGGAATAGGATGGGGTGGGAATGCAATGGGAATGGGATGGGATGGGGTGGAATAAGATGGGATGGGAATGGGAATGGGAATTGGATGAGATGAGATGGGATGGGAATGAAAATGGAAATGGGATGGGGTGGAATAAGATGGGGTGGGAATGCAATGGGAATGGGATGGGATGGGGTGGAATAAGATGGGATGGGAATGGGAATGGGAATTGGATGAGATGAGATGGGATGGGAATGAAAATGGGATGGGGTGGAATAGGATGGGGTGGGAATGGGATGGGATGGGATGGGTTGGAATAAGAAGGGATGGGAATGGGAATGGGAATTGGATGAGATGAGATGGGATGGGAATGGAAATGGAAATGGGATGGGGTGGAATAAGATGGGGTGGGAATGCAATGGGAATGGGATGGGATGGGGTGGAATAAGATGGGATGGGAATGGGAATGGGAATTGGATGAGATGAGATGGGATGGGAATGGAAATGGAAATGGGATGGGGTGGAATAAGATGGGGTGGGAATGCAATGGGAATGGGATGGGATGGGTTGGAATAAGAAGGGATGGGAATGGGAATGGGAATTGGATGAGATGAGATGAGATGGGATGGGAATGGAAATGGAAATGGGATGGGGTGGAATAAGATGGGGTGGGAATGCAATGGGAATGGGATGGGATGGGGTGGAATAAGATGCGATGGGAATGGGAATTGGATGAGATGAGATGGGATGGGAATGAAAATGGGATGGGGTGGAATAGGATGGGGTGGGAATGGGAATGGGATGGGATGGGTTGGAATAAGAAGGGATGGGAATGGGAATGGGAATGGGAATTGGATGAGATGAGATGGGAATGGGAATGGAAATGGAAATGGGATGGGGTGGAATAGGATGGGGTGGGAATGCAATGGGAATGGGATGGGATGGGGTGGAATAAGATGGGATGGGAATGGGAATGGGAATTGGATGAGATGAGATGGGATGGGAATGAAAATGGGATGGGGTGGAATAGGATGGGGTGGGAATGGGAATTGATGAGATGAGATGAGATGGGATGGGAATGGAAATGGAATGGGGTGGAATAGGATGGGATGGGAATGGGATGGGAATGGGATGGGATGGGGGTCTGGAAGGAAACACCTGGGTTCTGTGATCCTGAACCACCCAACTCAATACCTTCCTGGAGGGGCTTCTTTGGAGGGCTCTTCCCAAAGCTGAGGTCAGCGTAGGTCACGTCGTTGCCTTGGGACATCCTGGGGCCGTGCCTGGGAGCCGATCTCGGGGTGCAGGAGCCAAAGTCACACCAACGATGCGCTCCTAAAGAGAATCCCCTTGTGCCTCCGCAGAGAGTTGTGAACAGATGGGGCCGGCCAAGCGCTCAACCAGGGCTCCCACGCAGTGTGTCTGTGGAGCAGACGCAGAAGGGCTCCTCTTTATGGGGCGGGAAGTGGGGTTGGTCAGGTGTGAGGCCTCCTCCTTGATGGGGGGGGGGGGGAGTGCCAGGCCCATGCTCCCCGGAGGCCACAGAGATGGGGTGGGTGGGTGAGTGAGTGTGGAAACCAGTTGGCGCCTTGTTTTATGTTGGGGTGTCTCTAATCTGGGGCTGGGAGGAAGCCAGGGGTGATTCTGGAGCCATTCCCCACCACACTGAGGAGCACCTTTGGGGCAGCATCGTCTGGCTGGCCAGGCTCAGGCTTTCCACACACGAGCTTCAGGCTGTTGGAATGACTACCGTGTTTCCCCGAAAATAAGACAGGGTCTTATATTAATTTTTTGCTCCCAAAGATGTGCTAGGTCTTATTTTCGGGGGACGTCTTATTTTTCCATGAAGAAGAATTCACATTTATTGTTGAACCAAAAATAAACATTTTTATATACTGTACAGTAGTTGTCATCACAAACCAACATAACCAGACAAACTCTGAATCCTATCAAGAATTTCTTGTTACTACCATTATTTCCATGTACATTTACCAATCCTGCGTGCTCTGGTGTTCTGTTTGGCAGGCGCTGGGCATGCTTCCAAACAAAAACCTTTTTAGGTCTTACTTTCAGGGGAGGCCTTATATTTAGCAATTCAGCAAAACTTCTACTAGGTCTTATTTTTTGGGGATACCTTATTTTCGGGGAAACAGGGTAATAAGGGAGATGGAAGCCCCTTCTGCACTGCCATGTAGTCCAGAGTGCTCTTCTAAGAGAGCTTCATCTTGGAAGGTGGAGAGAAGGCTCCTGGGAAGAAGGAGAGGTGGAGAAGGCATCCCTAAGAGGATCCACTTGCATCACAGAAGGAGCAGGATTGGTTGACCAAAGCAGGGTTTCTGTCAGGACCCAGGCAGCAGAGCACCAATAACCATGCGCAGAGACCAGATTCTATCTAATATATTTATTAAGGAATTATATAAAGTCAATAAAAACAAGTGAAGAATATAGTTCAGAAGCAGACCTTTCAGGAAAGGCCAAATATAGTCCAGGAGAATATTGTCCAATATAAGATATTAGAGTTCAAAGTTATAATCCATTAACCGAAACACACACTTTGCCAAGCAATAGCGTGGGGAGATGACGAGATCTTTTAGTCCATTGAAGCTTGACAACAAGGCTGGATCATGAGCTTGATTCTTGGCTGGATCAAAGACTTGAAACATGGCAACTTGAAGCATGAAACAAGGTCCGTGGCAAAACGTGAGACAAGGCAAGACTTGAAACTAGATCCGGGAAGCAGGGAACAAGGAATACGAAGTCCACACACGATCTCTCTCTCAAGTTGATCAATTGACTCCACAAGGTTCCCCTTGCGGCAAAACCCCTATATAGGGTCTCGTTTTCCCGCCAACAGAACACTTTCCCTGGAGAACAAGAAGCGAAACCCAACTCTGTCCAGATGCATGACTCCTTAGAATTTCCCAAGGGAAGCAGACTTAATCAGCTAGTTGTTTGGCAGCGATTCTGAGACTCCGGCGATTAGCCTCCCTGACTCCTCTATCTCTATTATAATTGTCCTTTCGGGAAAACGGGGGAGAATTCTGCCCCAAGCTTGTTTGGGTAACTTCCTGAGGACAAACATCCTCCAGGTGGAGAGGCTCCGTTTCAAACTGAACCGGTGGAAATCCCATGTTTTCCTCCTCGTCTGCCACAATAGCACTAGGAACGGAACTACAAGGCCCATGAGACATCACAGTTTCTTGAACTTTTCTCCCCTTGCAACCTCTTTCCATTCAAAGTGACCTCAGGTAGATAGCTATATAAAAGTGGTATAAGACTCAAATACTTACTGGAAATTAATCAGTAGAGAAGTTGATCTTCCTTTTTATGAAGTACAGCTGAAGCATTTTCTGCAGAGTCCTCTGTCAACGCTGCACACTGTTAATAACAAATTTGTGTAAATAAGAGGCATACAGAAACCTTTCCCTGATGGCAATTTTTGTGACTCCAGCCTTGAGCTCAAGGGAGCCTATCTGGGGTAGGGACTCAGAGTTTAAGAAGTAGTGGACAAAAGGCGGGAGGGCGCTTGAGGTCACTCCAACTATGGCTACTATGGCTCCTGCTGCCCCGTCAGGCATTCTTCACTCTCCAGTGCTAAGTCCTGTTGCACTTCCAACATTTGGAAACTTCATCTGGCCCAAAACACACCTGATGGGAATGCTAACAGGATCCCAGAGATGAGGTCACATGAAATCTCTAGCAAAGACCTACCTTATGTAATGATGCGAGTCGTCCTTCCTGTCCTTCCAAGGGGGCTGTGACCCACCTCCCTCATTGCAAACGAAAGTGTCCCTGCGCATGCAGCCTCTGCTCCTGGGCCCCTTTGCCAGGGGGAATTGCAAGGCCAGGGGCTCAAGGGACACACCAACCAATAGCCATGCACCCTTATTTATTTATTTATTTATTTATTTATTTATTTATTTATTTATTTGCAGCCTTTATATTCCACCCTTCTTTCTCACCCCAAAGGGGACTCAGGGTGGATCACATTATATATATAGGCAAACATTCAATGCCTTTTAACATAGAACAAAGACAAACAAACATAGGCTCCGAGCGGGACTCGAACTCATGACCTCCTGGTCAGAGTGATTAATTGCAGTTAATTGCAGCTGGCTTGCTCCCCCGCCTGCGCCACAGCCCGGGCCCAAAAAGTGAAGTGTGTGGATGCACTCCTGATGGTTTCTTTCAACTGGAACAGAGCCTGAAAACAAGTGCTGGATGGTGAGCCACCATGCAAAGGAAGTCCAGCTGTTGGATGCAATAGGAGCCTGGCATTCTGGTTGTGACTGGCCGTAGGATGGAGGCTCTTGGGGAGATGGTGGTGCTTGTGGGTGGAGCCATGGACTGCGTGCGGCTGTGATGCGACAGCAAGGAAAGGGCACTGCATGCCTCAGGGGACTCATATGTCTGGGAAACCCCAACTGTCTTCTCGGCAACTTCCCCTTTGTGTCAGCTGTGACAGATTGAACCTCTGCTTCTCGGCATCAAAGCTTTTGGCCTGATGGTCCCAGGATGGCTTAAGAGCAGTCGCCTTCACAGAAAGCTGCCCAAGGCCAGTCATGGCAATCAAGGCTCTAAGACAAGCATGGGCAACCTTCAGCCATCCAGGTGATTTGGACTTCAACTCCCATAATTCCTAACAGCTGGTAGACTGTTGGGAATTGTGGGAGTTGAAGTCCAAAACACCTGGAGGGCCAGATTTTGCCTATGATTCTATGCCTGCTCTATTTATTTCCGGTATTTCTACCCCGCCCTTCTCCCCTGGGGGACTCAGGGCGGCTTACAAATTGGCAACACAGTGCCATCACATCAACAATACAATACAAAAGGCATTAAAAACTAAAAATATCTTTTATTCAGTATACAGTATTCAGTATTCAAATTTTGACAACATGAGGAACTGAATTAAGGAGTCACGACATTAGGAAGGTTGAGAACCACTGCTCTAGGTGTTGTTGCTGTCATTGATGTTGTTGTTGTCATTTTGACTCTGCTTTATCTCCCCAAAAAGAGGCCCAAAGTGGAGTGGGCGTTGGACGGTGGGGGGAGGGGTGATTTAAAAAAGCATTCTGCGTAGAGGTCCTGTATTTCAGAGGGTGTATGGGGGTAGCTCTTGCTGGAGTGTCTCCTCTCAGGCCTTTCTGCCTAAAGGAGGGCGGGGGGCTTGCCGTAGGGTAGTGGGGCTGGCTGCCCTCTCACAGATGTAGCCACAATCAGTTTTACACCATCTCTCCTCCAGTCGCCCCTGGTTCACTCTTATGCATTTTTTAGACTCATATTGCATGAGCTGCTCGCTTCTGGAAAGGAAAGGAGAACCCTGGAATTAGGACCCCAGAGAGGCACCTGGCTTATTTGTTGTATTCAAAACAAGGCAGACTCTTTTGGATAGAGGATACCAAGGGGGAAACCATGGAAGTGAGGTCGAGCCCCTGGAGCCCCCTGCCTTTAATCTGATCTGACCTGCAGCAGGGAGTTCCACGGTTTCAGAAAGCCCCGTTGGGCCAGCCACCCATGAAATGTGCGCCCCAGCAGCAGCTTCAACGAGCCGAGACCATCCTTCCCTCTACTTCCCGCTCCAACCCTAACATTGTAACAAATCCCAAATAAAGTATCATTGCATTTCAACTTTCTTCCTCTCATAGTTATACTGTCAGGGTATTGTGAATTGTGTGAAATGTTAAAATCAATCTAGGCTGTTAGGAATGTCTTCTGTATGAGTTTCGGCAAGGCATTTCAGCAGCGGAGGAGTTAAAAAGAGCCTGCTTTGATTGATGTAACACTGGACCAATGGGTTAATGGGGTCAAGTCTGATTGACCGGGACTTCCTACATGATCTGTGGAATGCAGGGGAGCTTTCCTGTGTTCAGCGTGAGCGTTCTCAGAAGATGGACGGGGAATGTTTTTGCTCCGTAGCCGAGGAGACACTGCCATGTGTCTAGGACTTATTGCTAATGAGTGCTACTGTATATAGCAATGTAAATAAAGATTAATTACCATTGGATTCAACTGAATATTCGACTGCTGGCGTTTTGTTGACCAGTGCTGATTCTCCGTATGAGAAGGCAGCCTGGAGAAGGAGGGATCGGTGAGACCAGGATGATGATTTTGGAACCCACTCTGCATGGCAAGTAGAGTCTCACCCATCGTCCCCCCGACAGATACTGTGTGTCTTTTCACTAATACTAGCCTTCTAACATATGAGCTTTTCCTTTCCCGAGCTGCGGGCAGCCGCTGGCTCGGACCGAGATTGCGTTTATTTGAACCGTGGATACCGAGAACCTATTGGTTCTGTGGGTCAACGGATCGGCTCCATTTTGGTATCATACTTTTCTTAGACTAACTCTAAGACTAACTGCTATCCCACTTTCTGCACTGTGGACTCCTATGCTTTGGGAAATAACCTTTCGCTCAAAAGAACAGCTGATTGTCATCCGTGACTTTCCACCACTGTGCTGCCTTTGCCGTCTACTTGTCGCTACCAGGGGAAGTTGGACTTCAAAATGAACTCAATGAATTCATCCATACGTTTCCCCATACTCTGAGCCATGACCAGAGCCTTCATCAACCCCCTTCAGAACTTTGGCCAACTTTGCCAAACTATTTGGGAACTTTTTGTTGGAACCTTTTCTCCCCCGGGTCCCACATTTCCCCCTATGATATATGAACTTATTCTGGACTTTTTGGTGGATGGGATAGGTCAATATGATTTCTTTTTCTCCATGAATATCCCTTGTATGTCTCCCTTTTCCCATGCCCCATATATGAACTATAAAATGTGAAGTGCCACCCCTGTGTGACCCCAGCCCCCAGCCCTCAAGGGAAACCCTCTCATTTCTAAGGGTGAATGATCCCTTAACAAAGAGGACTCAACCAAAATTCCTTGCATGGACAGAACAATGGGCACACCTCTCCAGGCTTTGGAGGAAGGCCACCTGGAGAGAATGCCCCCGGGTAATCCAGTCACATTCCAATGAGGGACAACCTGCCTTTGAAAAGCTGTGATTGTCCCAACTGCTTCGTCCTTTGTCTCCACGTCCTGGCTGAAACTACTATCAAGATCTCGTCTACAGTATTTGCTTCCATATTCAGTCCTCAAGAAATCCGGTGGCCCCATCAGACTCAGGTGTGTATTCTCATCCACGGGAAATAAAACCTGGCTGGCTAGAGGACCCCTTCAAGTTATCGCCAGCCATCGGACACCCATTCAGTCATTTTAATCCACTCAATTTCCATTCCCGGTCCTTTGTCTCCTGCTTGGACAGCCTCTTCGCTCCTGATTGGCTGAGAGGCCAAAGCGGTGCTGGCTTCCTGATTGGTCGAGGCATCCACGCCTCCCCTGCAGATGATGACTACAACCAATCAGTGCGAAGCTGGCAGAGGGGGGCGGGTGCGGGAAATTCAAAGTTGATCACCCTGTTTCTTTACTATAAAATATATTGTAATGTTTTGTATGGTATGTCTGCTTGATGAATTATCTCAGCTTTGGCATCCTTTCCAGCTGGATTGCAATAAACAACTTGGTGGGCTTTCTTCAGCTTTGGTGAAATTTATTTGGGAAATTCAGGGGAAATTCTTATTGTAGTGGCTCTCTTTTTCTCGCCAGAGTACCGGACCCTTTTTGGTGGGTCAGTGGGCTCTCTCTCTTGGGGCGAAACCTCCAAATTTGTGTTTTAGAAAAGCCCTGAAAACATGGCTATGTGCCCAGGCTTTCGAAGATTAAATGATAAAGACGACCCGGACTGATTTACGGCTACAGCACCAGGATTTTGGAGGAATGGATTTTAATCATATGTTTTATATCTTTATATTGTTTTAATTGTATTATTGGATTTTCATTTCTGTTTTAATTATGTGTAGGCATCGAATTGTTGCCAATTTTGTACGCTGCCCTGAGTCCCTTCGGGTGAGAAAGGCGGGATATAAATGTTGGAAATAAATAAATAAATAAATAAATAAATAAATAAATTTTAGCTCGATTTCAGAAGCATCACCTCCTAGAGTTGGAAGAGACCCCAAAGGGCCATCCTGTCCAACCTTTTTTTACCAATAAGGAAGGCACCAGCAGCAATAAAGACTTTGTTTATAACCCCCCTTATCTCCCGGAAGGGACTCAAAGCCCTCCCAAAGGATGGCTAAACGGTTGTTACTTCCCTCCAAATGCTACTGTTTTTAGTGTTGGTGTATTTATAGTTTATTTTATGTTCCAGCATTGAATGTTTGCTGTATATATGTTGTGCTCCACCCTGAGTCCCCTTCAGGGTGAGAAGAGTGGACTATAAATGCTTTAATGGCTGGGGTCAGGCTACTTGACTGAACGCATCTCCTCTTACAAACCAGCACGGACACTGAGGTCAGCGGAGGAGGCCCTGCTCTTAGTCCCACCCCATCTCAAGTAAGGCTTGTGGGAACGAGAGGGAGAGAGAGCATTCCAGGCTAAATACAAAGTGCTGGTGATTACCTTTAAAGTCCTAAATGGCTGTGGTCCAGGCTACTTGACCGATTTCATCTCCTCTTACAAACCAGCCTGGGCACTGCAGTCAGTGGAGGAGGCCCTGCTCTCAGTCCCACCCCCATCTCAAGTACAGCTGGTGGGAACGAGAGGGAGAGAGGGCCTTCTCTGTGGTTGTCCCTACCTCTGGAACCCCCTTCCTAAAGAAATGAAGCTGGCTCCTCTTTCCTCTCCTTCAAAAAAGAACTAAAGACCTATTTATGCTCACTAGCATATGGAGAGGAGGAGGATTAAATAAAGAGAGATAACTACCAGGCCCCTGGCTGAAAACTATATCGTATTTGGACCATAATAATAATAATAATAATAATAATAATAATAATAATAATAATAATAATAATCTTTATTTATATACCGCCCTATCTCCCGGATGGGACTCATGGCAGTTTACAGTCATAAAAACAACACAAACATTACATAACAACATAATAACACATTATTAAACAAAGTAAAATAATACAATTATAACAATAAATCACACTTACATGACCAGATCAAGGGGACGGGAACCATAAACCCAATATATTAAAATGTATCATTTTAGGCTAGGGAAGTCTTGTGCAATATATTCAGGCTCAGAAATCGGCGGTAGTCCAATATAATTACTCAAAAACCTGCCGACACCACCAGGTCTTCAGTTCCTTACGGAAATTGGATAATGTAGGGGATTGCCTGATCTCTTTTGGCAATGCATTCCAGAGCCGGGATGGGGGCCACTGCCGAGAAGGCTCGTTCCCTCGTCCCCACCAGCCGCACTTGAGACGGTGGTGGGAGCGCGAGAAGAGCCTCCCCGGAAGATCTCAAGGTCCGCACTGGCTCATAGGAGGAGATGCGATCACGGAGATAGGTAGGGCCCGAGCCGTGTAGGGCTTTATAGGTCAAAACCTGCACCTTGAATTGGGCCCGGCCGTTTATCGGCAGCCAGTGGAGCTGCTTTAATAGGGGCATTGTGTGCTCCCTATAGCCGGCTCCCGTTAGAAATCTGGCTGCCGATCTTTGAACCAGTTGGAGTTTCCGGGCCGTCTTCAGGGGCAGCCCCACGTAGAGAGCATTGCAGTAATCCAGTCTGGATGTAACTAAGGCATGGACCACCGTGGCCAAATCAGACTTCTCGAGGTATGGTCGCAGCTGGCGCACAAGTTTTAAATGTGCAAAGGCCAACACCTGAGCATCAAGCGCCAGAGATGAATCCAGGAGGAGCCCCAGACTGCAATGGACCTGCGCCTTCAGGGGGAGTGCGACCCCGTCGAGCACAGGTGGCCACCCAATACCCCAATTGGTCCCACGACTGACCAGGAGGGCCTCTGTCTTGTCTGGATTAAGCTTCAACTTGTTAGCCCTCATCCAGTTCGACACAGCTGCCAGGCACCGGTTTAGGGTCTGAGTGGATTCCTTGGAGTTTGGTGGAAAAGAGTAGTAGAGTTGGGTGTCATCTGCGTAGAGATGGCACCGAACTCCAAAACCCCGGATGACCTCTCCCAGCGGTTTCATGTAGATGTTGAAAAGCATGGGGGAGAGAATGGAACCTTGCGGGACCCCACAGGTCAAAGGCCAGGGGTCCGAGCAGGTGTCCCCCAGCTTCACCATCTGGGATCGGCCCTCCAGGAAGGAGCGGAGCCATTGCAAGGCAATGCCCCCCAAGACCCATTTCCGAGAGCCGCCCCAGAAGGATACCATGGTCGATGGTATCGAAAGCCGCTGAGATGTCCAGGAGAACCAGAAGGGATGCACTCCCCCTGTCCAGCTCCCTGCGGAGGTCATCCACCAAGGAGACCAAAGCCGTTCAGTCCCATGTCCAGGCCTGAAGCCAGACTGTGACGAATCCAGATAATCGGTCTCATCCAAGAATTCCTGGAGCTGAGAAGCAACCACTCTCTCCAGGACCTTGCCCAAAAATGGGAGGTTGGAGATTGACTGGTAGTTGTTCAATAATAATCTAAAGTCGCCTTCTTTGGCATGGATCTTCCTTGTCCATGCCAGCCCAATGGTCATCGTTTGACCACATAACCAACTTACACTGTGAACTCTAGTTGGCTGTTGTAAATTAATGTGGATGTTTGTTTGGATTTTAAGTTATTATATAATTTTGTTTGACTACATGTAGTTTAATTTATTGATGTTAAGTTTAATTTAGTGATGTTAGGCTTTAATTTGATGTTAGGTTTTAATGCTATTTTCATATGTGGGGTTTCTCTGGGATTTTATGTCATTATTTGTTTACGGAGGCATTGAATGTTTGCCATTGTATGTTGGAATCTGCCCTGAGTCCCCTTTGGGAGATAGATAGGGCAGAATACAAATAAAGTTTTTATTTATTTATTTATTTAAATAAGTAAGTAAATACTGCAGCCATTGTATTTTGTTTATAATATCCTCATTTTGGATAATTACAGCCTCACCATATATATCTTTGTGTTCTTCAAATACCTTCTGTGAGAAACGAACAAGGTTGGAGCTGGTGGGGTGCCACGGGGGGGGGGGGGGGGGGTCCTGGCCTGAGTCTAGTGCTTTTCAGCCTCTGTATCATGACTCGGATGGTGGAATTGAGGGCACACTGATTATATTTGCAAATGGGAACCAGTTTTGGTGGGGGGGGGGGAGGGTAGCTAGTTAATATCTGGGAGGACAGGATCAGGATTAATCAATTAGTAAATATGATCAGGGATAAAAATTCAAAATGTTGACATTGTGGAATAGGCAAGGGATGGTATGCCCACATGTGGTGGGAATGTCCAAAGGTAAAAACATTTTGGGAAAAAATAATGGGGAAAATAGAGGAATTATTCAGAGTACCACTCCAAGTAAACATGGAATTAATGTTGATGGGGATATTAGGGAATAATAAGATTAACGCAAAATATCAAGATCTGTTCAAAGCTATGATTCTTGCAGGGAAGGCAGTAACAGCTTGGGGCTGGAGAGACGAAAAAAAGTGGAATATGGTGAATTGGAATAACTATTTGTTTGACCAGGTCCAATCAGAAATTATTGCAAATGTAACCTCTGAGGATAAGAAGGAAGATGAAATGAGGAAAATTAAAGAGAAATGGACAATATATCCAGATTGGATAAAAAGAGGCGAAGCCAATGTAACTATTGTACAGAAATGGGAAAAATTGTGCTCATGGATGGAGTTAAATTTCTAATGGATTTGTGATATGGGGTAGGGGTGGGGGGAGTGGAGGGGGGAGGGGGAGGGAAGGGGGGAAAATGAATAGAATGATGATATATTAGATTGGCAGTGATCCTGTCCTTACTCAGGCACCAATTGAACTGAACAAGCCTGTGCACTTACCCTTCATAGCGTGACCCATCGACCCACACTAAAACCGTGTTCTGCCTCTCGTTAGTTTTGGAAAGTCCAATCCAGTATCCATCACGGTCATTCTAGGGTGGGAAAGAAAATGTTGGTGCAGATGAGAGCCATTTCTGTGCAGGGTTGCAATACTTTCATTGGGCCCCCATGTGTTCCCGCACCTGATTCCTCTGGGAATCCCGCTCCTTCCTCCAAACATCTGGGAGAGGGCAAGACTGGTGCGCAAAGAACGACAGATCCTTTGCGAGGGAGGAGCCTTCCAGGAGGAGGTTGGGGATCACAATGAAGAGGGACGAAAACGTTGGAGCGGGGACTCATTCTCTCCACTCTTCTCATAACCTCCTCAGAGGGATCTGCCCTCCATTGGGCTTATGTGGACCTGGAAGGATCTCTGGGTTGCTTATGAGTTTCCTTCTGGTGCACAAAGCATGACCAGGGAGCCTCCCAAACACACATACACACACCGACAGTAATCATCTTCAAAAAGGCAAGCAGCCGAATCCAGACTGACTTGCTGGAGCTCAGTTCTATTGATTTCAGCACTCCCTTTGGGCCTTGCCTGCTGCCCTTTGGCACCCATCAACATTGCCCCCTCCCGGGGTTGGGTGTCCCTGACATCCAACTGTACTACGAAGCAGCTGCCCTGGAATGGGTGAAGGAGTGGGCCACTCTGAGGAAAACTAGGCTATTGGTATTAGAAGGTCAGGACTTGAACAAGGGATGGCATGCTTACTTATGGAAAAGGAAAGGCTATAAAGAAAGGAATTTCAATAACCATTATCTTAGAAAAGCATTATTAATAACATGGGAGAAATACAAATTTAGACTCCATTATGGCTCTCTCCCCTTAAATCAGAACACAGGAGAGAGACTCCGAGGGAAAGATGGTTAACTTACAATCAGCTGGTAAAAACAGATAACCCTGGAATAATTCTAAAATCGTATGAGGAGATTAAACAAATAGAACCATCCATAACTTGGCTAAATTACTGGCAGATCAGGGAGTGCTTCAAAACAGACAATCAAGTAGGATTTGAGAGAAATATTACAGTCTGGGACAAAGTCTTAAAACTTGAGACGAAAATAATCAAACTGCTATCCCAGCAATTGTTAACCTGGGAAACAGAAGAGGTTTATGTAAAAGAAAATATGATTAAATGGGCAAGGGACTGTGGGCACACCATAATGTTAGAGGAGTGGGAAAGATACTGGCAAAAGAGAATAAAATACACATACTCAACAGCATTAAAAGAAAGCTGGTATAAAATTTTTTACAGGTGGTACATCACACCGGCAAAAATGGCAAAATTCAATAAAGGAAAGAAGGGGGATGAATGTTGGAAATGTAGGAAAATGAAGGGGGATTTCTTTCATATGTGGTGGGGGTGTAAGAAGATTAAAAACTTCTGGAGAACAATTCAGAAGGAGATGGAGATCATACTACAAAGAAAGCTTGTATTAAAACCGGTTTACTTCTTATTAGGGTTAACAGACTTTTTCACGGACTCAAACAACGAAAAACTGTTTACATACATGATAAGTGCAGCCAGAATTGTGATTGCGAAGCTCTGGAAAACGGCAGAAACTCCGTCACTAGAGCAATGGACATTGAAACTGATGGACATACAGAATATGGACATTTTAACGCATATAATCTCACAAAATACCCAAATAGGGATGAAAACGGATTGGAGTAAATTAAGTATATATTTAAAGGAAAAAAGGAATTTGGAGATATAAAGAGATCTGTTGTTAAAGAGGAGACACTCTGGGGTGATAAGATTACTGGCCCGGGAAAAGAAGAAGAAAAAAGAATATCACAAAGCTAAACGCAGAGCAGGGGAGCTGGAAGGTAATATTGAGGGGAGGGGGTAAAGGGGAACTGGTTTGGGGTGACTGTGTTTTTGTGGGTTTTTTTAATGTTTTTTGTTTTTTTGGATCACATGTGTTCCTCTTTTTTATTGTATCACAATAATTATAAATAAAAGGGCTAAAAAAACAACAAAAAACATTGCCCCCTCCCTTTGTAGCCTCACCGGCCTCCCCAGGGCACCCCAGATCTGCTGCAGGATCCTGGGCTCTTTGGGCATAAGCAGCTGGGATGACTTGGCTTCACAGTCTTCCCGGCTTTCCTGCCAATACTTCTTCTCTTGGGACACCCAGAGGCATTTCCAGCGGAAGAGAGTCCAGCCGTACGGGCAGCAGCCTGTGGACACGTTGCAGAATGAGATATTGCACAAAGAAGCCCCTTCCTATTTGCAGCCTGTCTGACTAATGCTGACAACTGGAGGGAGGGATTTGCCCTTCCTGGCCTTCAGCGACTCCACTCTTCTGGAGGAAACCTTTGCCACCCTTTGCAACCTGTGTCCTCCAGGTGTGTTGAACCTGCAAATGCCCTCAACCCCAGCTGCCTTCAATACATCATCCTTTCAAGACCCAGGATAGTGTTAGACAAAACCACAAGACAAATAGCTGCCTGGGGTCGAGTATATGTGTGACTGCCCGTGCATTTAAAAAAATGTTTAAAATGTTTAAAAGCAATGCTTTCGAAATCATGCAGGAATGCATTCTTGATCTCAGACAATAGCTCAGCTGCGGCCACATCAATAGACTTCCTGAAGACCCTCCTTTGTTTGCCTGGAAAAACCTGTTTGTTTGTTTCCAGAACCAGAAAACCTGGAATGCACCTCTTTTGTTGTTTTCTAAAACTCTGGCTTCATTTAATATAAAACTGGATTAATCTATATTTCCAGGTTGTGTCCAATCTCGACGTGCATCCTATCTACTCTCTTTTCTGGCCAAATGGAGACGTGGGAGGGACAATTCAAATTGGAACAATGGTAATGTGGTTGTATAAAACTATTTTGCACAGCACATGTGCTCTCATGCTTATACTTTTAGGGCAGGAGCCCACAGGCATCGCTTCTTGGCCAAGAATGCAATAAAACACCTCTGTCTTATGTCTTCCCTGTTAGTGTGTTCTGTTGTTAGAGAGAAATGTTATATCAAGTTATGCTGTTGGGTGTTTGCAACTGTGTATTTCCGGCAGAGCATTCCAGCAGCACAAGGGTTAAGCACAAGCCAGCTTGATTGATTGCCCGCAGGACCAATAGGTCAGGGCTTCCGTTTGAACTGTGTGACCGGAACTTTCATAATGAACTGAGGAATGCAGGAGGTGCCTGCTTGTGCTGATAACAGCCTTGGCAAGCAGAGAAGACACACTGGAGAGTTATGGCTTTGAGTAATTGTATATAAATTGTAAATAAAGTAATTAGACCTGCTGTGATCAGCAGGAAAACAACGACTGAGCCGTCGTTTTGTTGGTGCCACTTTTGCTGCTGCATCAAGTGGTCCTTCGGGTGAGCAGACGGAGAGAACTGACTCATCAAAACAGTCAGGGTGTCGGATTATCAATTTAACTCCCTGTCCCAGCATTCCCTGACATTCTCTTCCTATGAATCTTTAATCTGGAACTTTGGTTTTTAATTTTGGTTAGTAATGCTTGCCAGGGAGACTCTCTTGTTTTGCGGTCTAAATTTAAAATCAAGATTACCAGCAGGGAGAGGGGAGGGAGTCCCATTGGAGCACCTAAACCCCCTCGGACCAGCCCAGGAAGACTCCAGGGGCAGGGAACGTACCGATGTTCTGGCAGGAGTTGGCCTGTCTCAGTTCTTCCTTTGCCTGGTCCTTCTCTTGCTCCAGGGAATGCAGGTTGAGATTGGCCATCCGCAGATCCTCCTGAGTCTTTTCGGCGGCCTCCTGGCTCCTGCGAAGGGCCTCCTGGGTGGAGGCCAGATCCTCCCAGGCCTGCTGCAGCTCTGTCTCCATCTGGTCCCTCTCCTGCTTGAGGTCCTCCAGGCTGTGGTTGGCCTTCCTCAGCGCCTCTTCTGTCACCTGTAGCTGCTCCTGGATTTTTTCAGTGGCCTCCTGGCTCTTCCGAAGGGCCTCCTGGGTGAAGTTGAGCTTGGCCAAGGCCTGTTGCAGCCAATCCTCCTTTTGCTCCAGGCTCCCTTCCTGTGCACTGCTGTGGGCTGCATGCGCTTGCAATGCTCGCTGGAGCTGCCCAGAGACCTGCCCGTCTGCAAGGAAGGGGTGAGAGGGGAGGGTCAGAACAAGCAGACCCTCATGTTCAGGGGGACAGGGGACCCTTTGTCCAGGGCCAGCGGCAGGGCCATTCAGGGGTTTCGGGGGTGTTTCCTTCCCAGGATGAATCAGGGCCAAATGAGCTCCAGCCTTTCTGCTCTGGGCCTTCTGGTCAGGTGAGTTGGCCTAGATGCCTGGCATGAGCTTGCCATCATGTTGACCCACAGACTTCTACCTGTGACATACTGTGACATACTGGTCACATCCAGGTGTCCACTGAGCAGCCTTCACCTCTATTTCTTTGCATTTGGGGTGTGGGTCTCCCTAGGGGGGTGTTTAGAGGAATGGGATTTAGGCAAGGCTTCCACTCATCCCTCAACGACTACTCACATTGGACCCCGAGTCCTACAGCGACGGCCAAGAGAACGAGGCAGGTGGTCAGTGCCCCCAGGGCAGCACCCTTGACCCACGGCTTGGACTCTGTGGGAGAGAATCACCAGGGTCATTGGGGAAATGGCTGGGGGTAGCATGACAATTTTCAGCCGTGCATTTCTGGGAAATTTGGTGCAATTTTAGTGCCATGATGTCACTCTTGCAAATGTTCCCGGCATGGATAATATCAGATAAAAATATTATTTATTATCTGTCAATGAAACGGTTTTGTAGCAAAGGCTGTCTAGCAGCCCACACCACTTTTCCTCCTTGTCCTCTGCCTAGCTGGATGGTTTTTTAAGCAGCATCAATATTGGGGGGGATTGTGGAGCAGGGCTGGTGAAACACAGGCATTCAGTGTGTTGTCAAAGGCTTTCATGGCCGGGATCACAGGGTTGTTGTATGTTTTCCAGGCTGTATGGCCATGTTCTAGAAGTATTCTCTCCTGACGTTTCGCCCACATCTATGGCAGGCATCTATGGCAGGATGCCTGCCATAGATGTGGGCAAAATGTCAGGAGAGAATACTTCTAGAACATGGCCACACAGCTCAGAAAACATACAACAACCTCACAGACATTCAGTGTCAGCTTCCAGCAGCAGCAGCAGCATTTGCATTAAACACTGCAATCAAATTTGAAGTGAGAAAGAATGGCTCACCTGAACCGTTGTTTCATTTCATGTTTACACATTGTTAGTTATGAACGAAAGGTTTATGGAAACATGGTGAACTTCTCCTTAGGCCCAGCCTGTGGCGCAGGCTGGTGAGCAGCCATCCAGCTGCAGCCAGCTGCAACAAATCACTCTGACCAAGAGGTCATGAGTTCGAGGCCAGCTCGGAGCCTATGTTTGTCTTGTCTTTGTTCTATGTTAAAAGGCATTGAATGTTTGCCTATATGTGTGAATAATGTGATCCACCCTGAGTCCCCTTCGGGGTGAGAAAGAAGGGCGGAATATAAATGCTGTAAATAAATAAATAAATAAATAAATTTTCTTTTTCCTCCTTCTCCTCCTCTTCTTCTTCTCCCTCTTAATCTATTCGCCTCATCCTACTAATCATTTTCTTCTTTTCCCATCCTCTTGTCTTTTTATTCTTATTTTCCTCCGCTTCCTTCCCTCCCCCCCCTCCTTTCTAGATATATATACGCACACACATATATACAGTATATATTCATCTCCCTAACTCTACAAAGTGCTTGCCCGGCCCTCAAGCTTTACTTAGTCTAGAGGGGCACAATCTGGAATTTGGTTGGCATGCCCACCTATGGAATGGAAAAGAGAAGGCTAACAACGTTTTCAGTAGGCATCCCATAAGAGTGAGCCTTCTAGTGACGTGAAAAGGATACAAGGAAGGGATGGAGCAGAAAATCCCTTTGGAAGCAGATTGGAGGAGGGCGAATGTGGTCCCTATCTTCAAGAAGGGAAAAAAGAACGACCCAAACAATGACCGTCCGGTCAGCCTCACATCGATACCAGGCAAGATTCTGGAAAAGATCATCAAGGAAGTGGTCTGCGAACACTTAGAAACAAATGCGGTCATTGCTAATAGTCAACACGGATTTACAAAAAACAAGTCATGCCAGACTAATCTGATCTCTTTTTTCGACAGAGTTACGAGTTGGGTCGATACAGGGAATGCTGTGGATGTAGCGTACCTGGATTTCAGTAAGGCCTTCGACAAAGTCCCCCACGACCTTCTGGCAAGGAAACTAGTAAAATGTGGGCTAGACAAAACTACGGTTAGGTGGATCTGTAATTGGCTAAGCGAACGAACCCAAAGGGTGCTCACCAATGCGTCGTCTTCATCATGGAAAGAAGTGACAAGTGGAGTGCCGCAGGGCTCCGTCCTGGGCCCGGTTCTGTTCAACATCTTTATTAACGACTTAGACGAAGGGTTAGAAGGCACGATCATCAAGTTTGCAGACGACACCAAACTGGGAGGGATAGCTAACACTCCAGAAGACAGGAGCAGAATTCAAAACGATCTTGACAGACTAGAGAGATGATTGGCCGAAACTAACAAAATGAAGTTCAACAGGGACAAATGCAAGATACTTCACTTCGGCAGAAAAAATGGAAATCAAAGATACAGAATGGGGGGACGCCTGGCTTGACAGCAGTACGAGTCCTTGTGGACAACAAGTTAAACATGAGCCTACAATGTGATGCAGCAGCTAAAAAAGCCAATGGGATTCTGTCCTGCATCAATAGGGGAATAGCGTCTAGATCCAGGGAAGTCCTGCTCCCCCTCTTTCTATTCTGCCTTGGTCAGACCACTTTACCTGGAATCACACTGTGTCCAATTCTGGGCACCACAGTTGAAGGGAGATGTTGACAAGCTGGAAAGCGTCCAGAGGAGGGAGACTAAAATGATGAAGGGTCTGGAGAACAAGCCCTATGAGGAGCGGCTTAAAGAGCTGGGCATGTTTAGCCTGCAGAAGAGAAGGCTGAGAGGAGACATGATAACAGCCATGTACAAATACGTGAAGGGAAGTCATAGGGAGGAGGGAGGGAGCTTGTTTTCTGCTGCCCTGCAGACTAGGACGCGGAACAATGGCTTTAAACTATAGGAAACTACAGGAGATTCCACTTGAACATTAGGAAGAACTTCCACACTGTGAGAAGGGCTGTTCGGCAGTGGAACTCTCTCCCCCGGACTGTGGTGGAGGCTCCTTCTTTGGAGGCTTTTAAGCAGAGGTTGGATGGCCATCTGTCGGGGGTGCTTTGAATACGATTTCCTGCTTCTTGGCAGAATGGGGTTGGACTGGATGGCCCATGAGGTCTCTTCCAACTCTACTATTCTATGATTCTATGATTCTAAGCAGTGTTAAAACCAACATACAATGAGGAACTGAGAACGGATAGGGAATATCTAATGGAAGAAAAAGGACAATGGAAACTGAAAAAGAGAGATAAATGACTGGTTTCCTTATCATCAATTACAGGATATATTTAGGAAAGACAATCAAAGACAATCAAATTGGGTTTGTGTTGTCAAAGGCTTTCATGGCCGAGATCACAGGATTGTTGTGTCTTTTCTGGGCTGCCTGGCCATGTTCCAGAAGCATTCTCTCCTGATGTTCCATCCACATCTATGGCAGGCATCATCAGAGGTTTCCTGCCATAGATGTGGGCGAAACGTCAAGAGAGAGTACTTCTGGAACATGGCCAGACAGCACGGAACTCTGTGATCCCGGCCATGAAAGCCTTTGACAACACATTTTAAATAGTGTCCCTATCAAGCCAGAAATGAAGGAACAATTAAATAAAGGAGGAAGCCATGAAAATGAACAAAATCCAGTCATGGGTATGAAAGAACAAAAAAACCCCAAGACAGTAAATAAGGAACACCACTTAGAAACAGGGGAATTCCAGACAGGAAACCATCATGTGCTAGTTAACACTTCCCAAAGAGAGAGTGCCTCCAGGTAACAGAAGCCAGGCTACCTCTATGCAGAGACCCTCGCTGATTGATCTTGCAGCTTCAGGGCTACCCAATGCTATTCCAGCTTGCTCGTTGCACCATTCACACCTGTGTTAAACACACAAGGGTTCTTCCTCCCACCCTAGACATTATTCCATTGGTACAGTGTTTCCCCGAAAATAAGACCGTGTCTTATATTAATTTTTGCTCCCAAAGAGGCTCTAGGTCTTATTTTCAGGGGATGTCTTATGTTTCCATGAAGAAGAATTCACATTTATTGTTGAACAAAAAAAATGAACATTTATTATATACTGTACAGTATTTGTCATCACAAACCAGCATAACCAGACAAACTGTGAATCCTATTAAGAATTTCTTGTTATTACCATTATTTGCATGTACAACACTCTATGGTACGTACATTTACCAATCCAGCCTGCTCTGGTGTTCTGTTTGGCGGGCCTGCTTCCAAACAAAACCTTTTCTAGGTCTTACTTTTGGGGGAGGCCTTATATTTAGCAATTCAGCAAAACTTCTACTAGGTCTTATTTTCTGGGGATGTCTTATTTTAGGGGAAACAGGGTATATATACACACCATTTGTTTCATTGTCCGACAGGATCTCTGAAGATGCCAGCAGCCACAGATACAGGTGAAATGTCAGGAGAGAATGCTATTGGAACATGGCCATATGGCCTGGAAAACAACCCATCAACCAAACAACTAAATTGCTTTTTTTTAAGTTCACAGGCTTCCTAAAAGCAGTATATCAGACACGTACATAGAAAACACATATCTCAGACACATACATAGGGAGGTACATCTGGGATGTCAAGTTGACCCCCCAGGTGGGTCAATAAATGGGATCCACCAGGTTCTACCTTATTCCCATCTGATTTTAAGGAAGAAGAGGGAGAAATGGGGGAAACTGAGGCAGACTTGGGGACTCCCAAGGGCTCACCTGTGTCCTTTTTGGGGGTGCTTGGGGTCTCCTCTTTCCCCCCCGACCTTGATCCCTGGACGTTCTCATAGGTGAGTTCTTCTTCTTCGGCTCCATTCCCTGGAAAGGGAGACATGGGAGTGGGAGGAATGGGGGGGGGGCACTGTGGGGTGAGAGAGACCCCCACCTGCATGGGTCCTGGTCCTGCCGGACGCCTACCTTCCTTTGGGGCCTTGTTCCCGGGAGGGTTCCTCACGAACCTCAGGTCAGCGTAGGTCACCCCTTCGGCCATTGCTGTCCGGACAGGGCAGTTGGGGGTCTTGGGTCGTGACGCCAGAGGACAGACCCCAGCCCTGGAAGTGGCGTACGCCTTGTGCCGAAAAAGCCGTGGTTCGGACTGGCAGTGGAAAGCAGAAGTGGATCCAGCCAAGCAGAAACACTCTGCACACTCACAGCCTCCACTCAGAAAGAGAAAGTGAACTTGCCGTCTCCAAAGCTGGTATGTACGAGGTTTTGTCTTCTCAGCATCAGAGAAGATGACAACACCATTCAACAGGAAACAACACTTTCAAACCAGGAACAGATTTTCTTTATTATTTAAAAAAAAATATTTATAAAAAATTGAAAATTTGCCAAAATCCGTGGATAAGTGAAACATTCTGAAATTTGGTGTGCTAACATCAATGAATATGTTCTACCATTGTTGCAAGTTTCAACCCAATAGCTGTGAAAATGAGGGAGAAAGGACCCCTTAAAGTTTCCCAAACTAGAGTAATTTAATTATGCACCATTACTATAATGAAATACAGTAGAGTCTCACCCAACACTCACTTATCCAATGTTCTGGATTATCCAACGCATTTTTGTAGCCAATGTTTTCAATACATCATGATATTTTGATGCTAAATTCGTAAATACAGTAATTACTACTTAGCATTACTGCGCATTGAACTACTTTTTTGTCAAATTTGTTGTATAACATGATGTTTTGGCACTTAATTTGTAAAATCAGAACCTAATTTGATGTTTAATAGGCTTTTCCTTAATCCCTCCTTATTGTCCAACATACTCGCTTATCCAACATTCTGCCAGCCCGTTTATGTTGGATAAGTGAGACTCTACTGTAGTAACGAAATTTTGTTACTTTCGTTATAGTAACAAATTTGTTCACTAATGATACTTTAGAAAAACTTTGGAAACAAAGTGCCAGCGCCCCCCAGTATTGTAATGACTTTTAAAACATTTCTTTATTGTGTTGTCAAAGGCTTTCATGGGCGGAATCATTGGGTTGCTGTGAGTTTTCCAGGCTGCCTGAAGCATTCTCTCCTGATGCTTCGCCCACATCTGTGGCAGGCATCCTCAGAGGTTGTGAGGTCTGCTGGAAACTAGGAAAGTGGGTTTTATATATCTGTGGAATAATATCCCAGGGTGGGTCTGTTGGAGGCAAATGTGAATGTTGCAATTGGCCAGCTTGATTAGCATTGAATGGCTTTGCAGCTTGGCTGCTTCCTGCCGGGGGGATCCTTTGTTGGGAGGTGTTAGCTGGCTCTGTTTGTGTCTTGTCTGGAATTTCTTTATCTTCTGAGTGTTGTTCTTTATTTACTGTCCTGATTCTAGAGTTTTTTAAATATTGGTAACCAGATTGTGTTCATTTTCATGGTTTCCTCCTTTTTGTTGAAATTGTCCATGTGGATTTCAACGTGTCGCATGATATGGTGGTTGTTAGATCGCACATCCCTAGTAAACAGCCATCCAGAATACAAGAAAATGTTTGTGAGAGGGAGAATAATTATGTTTCTACATCAAGAGAAGGTAAAGATGGACAAGAAAGACAATGTTGTTGTGGTTTCCTGTTATTTTGTTAAAACTTTACCAAGAGGCAAAACAACAAAATTTAAAGCCCGGTTAAAATATGCACCATTAGCCCCACCAACACACACATCTCAGCACCACTATTCGCAAGAACCAGCACATTATTTGGGGTGTCGGGTGCATCTACACCAGTGGTTCTGAACCTGAGGGTCCCCAGATGTTTTGGCCTTCAACTCCCAAAAATAATAACAGCTGGCAAACTGGCTGGGATTTCTGTAAGCCAAAACATCTGGGGCCCCACAGGTTGAGAACCACTGATCCACATGGTAGAATGAATGCAGTTTGACAACACTTTAACTGCCAAGGCTCCGTGCTATGGAATCATGGGAGTTGTAGTTCTTCAAAGCCTTCAGCCTTCCCTGCCAAAAAGTGCTGCTGCCTTGTCTAACTACAAATCCCAGGATCCTCTGGCATGGAGCCATGGCAGTTAAAGTGATATAAAGCTGCATTCATTCAACAGTGCAGATGCCCTAACAGCGTCAATGCCTTTGCAAATACAGAAGTCTTTCCTCGCCTGTGCAAAGCAAGAGCTCCAGGTCTGGACAGGTTCGTAAGGAAGGATATGGTCCTTCCAATAATCTGGACCCTGGCTCAAGCTGCGTCCAAAGAATGTTGGTAAGAGGTCTGCTTTGCTGTCCTTTGTCTTGAAGGCTCAGAAGGCGGGGAAGTGATTGCCGAGTTCTCCCAATAATTCAGTAAATAATGGGGGGGGGGAGGGGTTAGGACCCTCACCTCCCCCTATGGTAGAAGCTCATTGTCAAAGTTGCATCTACACTGCGGAATAAATACAGTTTGCCCCCACTTTAGCTGCCATGGCTCAATGCTATGGAACCCTGGGAGATGTGGTTTGACAAGCCTTCTCTGCCCAAGAGTGCTGGGGCCTTGCCAAACAACTGTTGGATTATGGTTGTATGTGTATGAAATGTAAATCAAGTGTTTTCTGCTGTTGTGCAAGAGTGTGTGTTTCAGTAATGAAACAGTTAACAGCAGGCTAGTGTTGACTGACAGCCTGTTGTGATTGCTATGACTTATCAGGCATGGAGGTCGGAACTTCCTTCGGACTGAGGAATGTGTTTTCTTATCTCTGTGTGTTGAGCTGTGCTTGCCGAGCGAAGAGGCTGGAGAGAAATGCCAGCTCAGAGCAATGGCTTTTGCTATGCTTTGTAAACATGTATTATAGATATTGAAATAAATGTTTGGACTTCAGACTACGGATGTGTTTGAGTCTGACATTGAACAGAGGAATTGGTGTGGCAGACGATTGCAACCAATTCTTCAGGATGCTGGAGAAGATGATCGATGGAGTTTGGAGAAACCCACCCAGCACGCACCCTGACCTCCATGCTGACAACAACAACTCCCAGGATCCCCTCAGCATGGGTCATGGTCTTTGCTTGCTTTTGCTCTCTGAGGGTTTGGGTCTCCATGCTTCCCAGCACTCCCTCCTTCTACTCCCGGTTGAAGGCAAAATCAGAGGCATTTCTTCTCCTTGGCCAGAGAGGATGTCAGCGGAGTCTGCTCTCCAAAGAACAGACATCCCACAATGCAAACATACAGAAATATTTACAGTACTTTGATTGCAGTCTGAAACAAAGGACGTCTGCTGCACCTGATACTGGGAAAGAATCAGTATTTATTTATTTATCATTTACAGTATTTATATTCCGCCCTTCTTTCTCACCCCAAAGGGGACTCAGGGCGGATCACATTGTATACATATAAGGCAAACATTCAATGCCATATACGCATAGAACAAAGACAGACACAGAGGCTATTTAATCTTCCATGTGTTGTTGAAGGCTTTCATGGCCAGGATCACAGGGTTGTTGTATGTTTTCCGGGCTGTATGGCCATGTTCTAGAAGTATTCTCTCCTTAGAGAATACTTCTAGAACATGTCCATACAGCCCAGAAAACATACAACAACCCAATTTAATCTTCTCCTGAGGGGATGTTCGATTCCGGCCACAGGAGGGAGCAGCTGCTTCATCATCCACTGCAACGGCACTTCCTCATTCCAACGGCGGCTGGATGATTTTTATGGAGTCGTAAATTAGTTAAAATAGCCTCCCCACTTTTATAAGTGGTACCTTAATTTCCTACTTGATAGATGCAACGATTTTTCGGGTTGCTAGGTCAGCAGCGAGCAGGGGCTATTTTTTAATTTTTAATTGTTGTGTGCTCACCCCGCCACGGGCTGGCCTCGAACTCATGACCTCTTGGTCAGAGTGATTTATTGCAGCAGGCTGCTCACCAGCCTGCGCCACAGCCCGGCCCCCAGCAGAATCTTAATGTCACACTACAGTATCTTGTTAGCAAAAAACCAGACCACTCACAAGACAGGTTGGGTTGGAAATGTCTGTATTGCATTGATCTCCACAGAAAAAAAGACTCTACTGATTCTTTCCCAGTTCCCTCCCTCGTTCCAAGGCCTCCGCTTCCTGAACGTTCCACAACTTAGTCTCAAGCGCCATTGCTGGCCCAAGCTGTCAATGTCAGGGAGCGAGTTTAGGAGATCCTCCAGATTTTCAAACCACGAATCCTGTCACAGATGGTGGCAGGCGAGGATCTGCAGGCTGGTGGTGCCAATGGGTCTCCAGGTTTGAAGGGAAATTTCAGAAACTGTCATTGCTCGATTTGAAGTTTTGTGGGTGTCGCTGATTCTGCCTCTCATGAGTGTGCAAAGGAACGTTGTGGGTGGGCTTGTGGTAACCGCTCCGTGGTTAGGTCTATGGAGACATTGCATTGTGAGGAGATTATGGCAATTTGGGGCATGGTTTTGTCAGAGTGTGACAGAAGCTTTGAAGCTTTGGAGCACAGAAGAATGGACACTTTGAGACTTCAGTAAAAGCAAACATATAGCTTTGCTGAGTAGAGCAAATATACAGCACACACTAGCATTGACATCCAACCTAACAGATAGAAACAAGACAAAAGACACTGAAGTAAGAGGAATGAATGAAATGTTATCTCTGAATCCTCCCTACGCCTTCCAAGCACACTCAGGGTCACATCTTCACAGTTCATTAGAGGCTTGACTGATTAACCCTTTCAGTGTCAATACACTCTCTGCTGATGCGATCAGGTTACCTTCACAAGCATGGCACAAAATTACATTTAAACATTCACATGACATTCATCTTACATTAACAGGTTTCATGGGGCCCAAGGTATGGTGGGACAACATTTATTTATTTATTTATTTACAGTATTTATATCCCGCCCTTCTTTCTCACCCCGAAGGGGACTCAGGGCGGATCACATGATGTACATATAGGGCAAACATTCCATGCCCATAAACACATAGAACAGAGACAGACGCAGAGGCAATTTAACCTTCTCCTGAGGGGATGTTCGATTCTGGCCACAGGGGGAGCAGCTGCTTCATCATCCACTGTGATGGCACTTCCTCATTCCAACATTGTAAATTAGTTACATTTGCCTCCTCACTTTATAAGTGGTACCTTATTTCCTACTTGATAGATGCAACTATCTTGTGGGTTGCTAGGTCAGCAACGAGCAGGGGCTATTTTTTATTTTTAATTGACAGGTGCTCACCCCGCCACGGGCTGGCCTCGAACTCATGACCTCATGGTCAGAGGGATTTATTGCAGCAGGCTGCTCACCAGCCTGCACCACAGCCCACAAAATTCATGAAAGATTAATACAGGACAAATGGAAAAGGCAATGTGGGCATGCTGTGTGTCCCAATGGAGCCGCATGTCATAATTCATAATTTGGAGGTCCATATTCTCGATACCAGAACCGCTCTGCTATAGCACAATGATCCCATGACAACGTCTCTTGACAGCTGAGCCCTGTGGGATTCTGGGTCTGAGACGAAATCTCTGACCGAGGGTGCTCAAGGCTCCTCTTGGAACTGCAGATCCCAGCATTCCTTGGGATGTTGCCACGGCAAGTAAGACACTATAGAGCCAGAACACTATAGCAGTGCATCATGAGAGGTCAGCAAGGCCCTGTTGAGAAGAGCTGGGAATGTCTGGGAAAGACGGTCTCCTCCTCTTCTTCTGAGCGGCCATTGCGCTCCTGGGGCGTCTTGGGCCTTTGCGGCTACGAATCAAGGAGCCTGGGCCACCTGCATGGGCCTGGCGGGCTGCTCACAGATGTACCTGGACTTCCATCCACAGTTGCATTGCAGCAGGGACCCCTGCCCCAGTTGCCCACAGTTGCCACTGTTTCCGCACTGTCCAAGATCCCTGGAAAGGGAACAGAGGGAGGGAAGGAAGGGAATAAATTAAGTTTGTCTGTCTGTGATTGTGATCTGCCCTGAGTCCCCTTCAGGGTGAGAAAGAAAGGCAAAACATAAATACTAGACATGTCCAAAAAATCGTTTTGAATCGTATATTATTTCGGATTGTTCTCACTTTTTGATACGCATTCCGAAACATTGTCTCACAGCGCAACCAGTAATGTAATTCGAACCATTGTTGGCCCATTCTCTCATTGTCTCTTAATGTTTCGTTAATTTTTTTCTAGTTTTCAAAGTCTCTTCACACTCCTTGCCAGGGCATTGCTTGGCGTGGTGGTCACTGATCCATTTCTAATTGAAGGCATTGGGTTGAGGCTTGTGGGATTACATAGCCAGAGACACCATTGATTTCCAGTGTCCTTCTTGCTTACAAATATAGCAAGGGAATTTCTAGTTTTTATTTATTTATTTTATTTATTTACAGTATTTATATTCCGCCCTTCTTTCTCACCCCGAAGGGGACTCAGGGCGGATTACAATGAACACATATATGGCAAACATTCAATGCCAATAGACAAACAACATTCAGTTTTAGACAGACACAGAGGCATTTTTTTAAACATCTTTCCAGCTTCACGATTCCGGCCACAGGGGGAGCTGTTGCTTCACCGTCCATTGGTGGCTGTTCTTCCTCTTCTTTTCCTCGTGAGCAGTTTTATGGTGTTGTAGATTAGTTAAATTAGCCTCCCGCATAAAGCGTCCCTAAATTTTCCCTACTTGACAGATGCAACTGTCTTTCGGGGCTGCTAGGTCAACAGCAAGCCGGGGCTATTTTTTTTTTTTTTTTTTTTTTATGGTCGGAGGCTTAACCCGACCCGGGCTTCGAACTCATGACCTCTTGGTCAGTAGTGATTTATAGCAGCTGGTTACTAGCCAGATGCGCCACAGCCCGGCCCCAAGTTGTGCAAAGTTTTCAAAGTATCTTTGCACAACTTGCAAGGGCATTGCTCAAGAAATGAGGGCAGGAGAGCCCTGTAAAAGTCCCCCCCCCCCGCCCGGTCCGGTTCCTTTTTTTAATGGCGATTGCGCATGCGCGTCCGCCATTTTAGAAACATTTAGAATCATTACGAATTTTCGGAAATATCCGAAATTTTTGGGTGAAAAAAATCGGAAATACTTTCTATATCAAAGCGCCAGCGCCCCCTACTTTAGAAAGAAGAATTGAAACATTTTTTTCATCAATCGGACATGCCTAATAAATACTGTAAATAAAAATAATTCCACTCTCTCAGACTCAGACCCCCTCTGGACAAATCTTGCCAAAAAGACCCCATGAGAAGCTCCAGCCTCCCCCTCCGGCCCCACGAGGTGCCCCTTGACCCAGGGCAGTGGTTCTCAACCTTCCTAATGCCGCGACCCCGGAATACAGTTCTTCATGTTGTGGTGACCCCCCCAACCATACAATTATTTTTGTTGCTACTTCATAACTGTCATTTTGCACCTGTTATGAATCATAATGTAACTATTTTTTTTTGAACTGAACACGCCTACCTATATTTTATAATGTTTTTTATTTTAGAATGTATAATCTAATCTCACATATCTACACTGTACATTTTATAATGTGTTTTTATCCGTTATAATTTTTTAACTGTTTTATATTGTACTGTATAATTTTTATATATGCGTTTTATTGTAAGCCGCCCTGAGTCCCCTGTTGGGTGAGAAGGGCGGGATATAAATATTGTAATAAATAAATAAATAAATATCTGATATGTAGGATGTATTTCCATTCACTGGACCAAATTTGGCACAAATACCCAAAATCCCCAAATTTGAATACTAGTGGGGTTGGGGGGGGGGGGTTTGATTTTGTCATTTGGGAGTTGTAGTTGCTGGGATTTATAGTTAAACTACAATCAAAGATCATTCTGAACTCCACAAACAGAATTGAACCAAACTCGGCACACAGAACTCCCACGACCAACAGAAAATACTGGAAGGGTTTGGTGAGCAATGACCTTGACTTTGGGAGTTGTAGTTCACCTAAATCCAGAGAGCACTGTGGACTCAAACATAATAATAATAATAATAATAATAATAATAATAATAATAATAATAATAATAATAATAATAATAATGGCTCACGAATGGGACCCTGAAGAAGGAGACAGAAGGCCTGATCCTTGCAGCCCAGGAGCAAGACATCAGAACAAAGGCAATTAATAATAATAATAATAATAATAATAATAATAATAATAATAATAATAGAAGACCTGGCTGTGGCTCACGAATGGGACCCTGAAGAAGGAGACAGAAGACCTGATCCTTGCAGCCCAGGAGCAAGCCATCAGGACAAAGGCCATTCAGGCCAAGATCGAAAAATCAGCTGATGACCCAAAATGCAGACTGTGCAAGGAAACCGACGAAACTATGGATCATCTCCTCAGCTGCTGTAAGAAAATCGCACAGACAGACTACAAACAGAGGCACAACTGTGTGGCCCAAATGATCCATTGGAACTTATGCCTCAAGTACCACCTGCCAGCAGCAAAGAACTGGTGGGATCACAAACCTGCAAAAGTCTTGGAAAATGAGCACGCAAAGATACTGTGGGACTTCCGAATCCAGACTGACAAAGTTCTGGAACACAACACACCAGACATCACAGTTGTGGAAAAGAAAAAGGTTTGGATCATGGATGTTGCCATCCCAGGTGACAGTCGCATTGACGAAAAACAACAGGAAAAACTCAGCCGCTATCAGGACCTCAAGATTGAACTTCAAAGACTCTGGCAGAAACCAGTGCAGGTGGTCCCGGTGGTGATCGGCACATTGGGTGCCGTGCCAAAAGATCTCAGCCGGCATTTGGAAACAATAGACATTGACAAAATTACGATCTGCCAACTGCAAAAGGCCACCCGACTGGGATCTGCACGCATCATCCAAAAATACATCACACAGTCCTAGACACTTGGGAAGTGTTCGACTTGTGGTTTTGTGAAACGAAATCCAGCATATCTATCTCGTTTGCTGTGTCATACAATGAAATAATAATAATCTATCTTGTTTGCTGTGTCATACAACGTCGTTGTGTCAATAATAATAATAATAATAATAGATTTATTCTTATATCCCGCCTCCATCTCCCCGTGGGGACTCGGGGCGGCTTACAAATGTAGAACAAAAGTACAATAACATCAGGAACCGAACAACAACGCCAATGAAAATTTAAAAAGACACAAATAAAATGACAACCACTAATAATAAACAGGTTCAAATAACAGCAATAAAATCATACAAATGGACTGGGCAAAAGTGCACTAAGTAAGACTTGATCCAATGATGGATCTGGACCAAACTTGGCACAAATACTCAATATGCCCAAATGCAAACACTGGTGGAGTTTGGGGAAAATAGACTTTGTCATTTGGGAGTTGTAGTTGCTGGGATTTATAGTTCACCTACAATCAAAGAGCCCCTTGAACCCCACCAATGATAGAATTCGGCCAAACTTCCCACACAGAACCCCCATGACAAACAGAACATACTGGAGGGATTTGGGTTCCTCCCTAGAAGCCCCCCCTGGAAGCCCACTTACCAAGAAAAGGGTGAGTTGTCAGTCCAGGCCCAGGGAACCTTAAAGCGCCAGGTGTCCGGTTCTTTTTTAAGCCCAATCCAGTACTGTTGCTCTGACAAAGGAATCTGGGAAGAAACAAAGATTGGGTTGAATGGGAGGAAGTCTCTGCCTGGGCGCTTTAAGCAGTGGTTGCTCTGTTATCAAACACCCCCCTCCCCCCAAATAATGGAAGATTTATAATTAGGGATCTATAGTTTGCCAAAGACATCAGGCGAGTGGCGAGCGAGGGAGCGTGGAGGAGGGGAGTGTTGCAGTTGAGGCTCGCGCGCTGCGTCCTGCTCTGCGCATGCGCAGATGGTTTTTTTGTGTTTTTGGCCATTCGCATACCTGGCACCATCTCGTACTGGAATGTATAGATAACAGGGCCCCCTTCTCCCCCCTGTCCTGTCAGCTTGTGCATCCCTAAAATCTAACACAGTCTGATTTTTCTACATTTCACTGCTTCTAATGTGCATACAATATATGTCTAAAAATCTACATTTTTCAGTTCCTCATCAAGATGAGCTTTGCTGGCAGCAAACCAACACAGCGGGTGGCCCCCAAAGTGCTTTCCGCTGCCCTTTAGCTGCTGGGTGCCAGCAAGTGACAGAACCCAGGCCTTGGGTAACACATGCTCTGTGGGTGTTGTAGCTCAGCCTTAGCTGGAGCCAGACTTTGGCCCCATTCAAGACTTGGATTTTAGGCCTGAAATTCAGCTACCTTTTGTTGGGAATGGAAGAGCTGTTAAGCTCTAATCACCCTCCTTTATGAGGCAAATTCCCATTAAAATAGCAGAGTAAAAATTGCAGCAGCGGTGAGAGACTTACGCAGTGTGAGTTTCGGAGGCCTCTGTGTCATCAGGAAGGCAAAGGGATGCAAAGTTAGCTTTTAAAGATTAAAAGCATTTATTGAGGTAAAAAGAAATCCATTGATGGATAGGAAAGGTTTGGATCTAACTAGCTAATCTATCCTGTTCTAATACACATAGAGGGATTAAAATAACAAAGGTATAGATAGCTACATCTTGACTAATAGATGTGCATCCTCTCTGGAACAAAGAAGGAAGCTGGAATGGCGACCAAGTCTCGTGGGTCGCTGCTTCTCTAGGGCCATAAACATTCCAAAGGACCAAATTGTGGAAGTTACGTCGAAGCCCTAGGAGAGATTACACTTCTAGGAACATCAAAGGGTGGGTTGACCTAAATAGGACGGGAAACAGGAAACAATGGTGAATCCTATCTAGGAATGCTTTGGAAACGGGAAAGGATTCCCTCAATCTAACTCTATCATCTATCTGACTATATTTAGACTTGAGTAGTCCAGGATGAATCCCAACACCTTTTCCTGAATTGGTTCCAGCAGAGGATTCCGGAACCAAAGATGAGGCTGCAAGCAGGCACTCTGGGCCACATTCCTGTTCCCAGTCAAGGCCAATTCAGCAAATGCTGGATGGGCATGCTAGCCTGGAGGAGGATGGATTTGACAGGAGGGGGATGTTTACCCAAGGAAGATCTCAGTGCAAATGTGTACGAAGGAGTAAACGTCTGGTTTTGAGACACACTAATGAGCAGCTTTCCCATGAGAGGAATAGTTCTCCCATGGAATAATAGGCTTGAAATCTCCTTAAATACTTGGTGCTTTCTCTGCACTGCAGAGGTGTCAACTTTGCAATTCAAGAGAGAAAGACCTTTGCACCTGTGTTCTTGTATCCATGACTTTCAAGCCAAGTTCCTGCCTTGCTGTACCTTGAATCCAGTGGAACTCTCCTGTCTCCTTGCTCCTCTCTCTTTGCCATGTGGATTACAATTACCTTGGATTATACTTGGGAGTTTGGTCCTTGCTTCTTGTGGATTCCTGTTTGTTTCCTGCCTTAGAAGTGAACTCTGTGTGGACTACTCCTGATACTTCTTGTGGGACTAAGTACAGTTCCAGTTTGGATTACAACCTTGAGTGACTTTCTTGGACTTCTGCTTAAGACTGATAAGTATATTGCTTGTGGGTTTATCCACTCTATTGACTCTGAACTTTATTTGCTTGTACTGTTGTAGATGACGGGAGAGATAACACCAAGAGAGATCCTTTTGAGAGGCCAAAAAGTCCGGTTTATTATATTCAACTGAGTCTCTGGAAGTGGAATCTCTTCCAAAAAGCAAATGAGAGCTCCGATCAAGGCGTGGACTTGCCTTTTATACATTTTCAGACAAAGAACATGCTTCTACATACATCTCGTCATTAGTACGTCACTTCACATGCTTACATACATGGGCATAAATATGCACAATCAGCATTTTCCTATCTTAAGCACTTTTAAAAGCCTGTAGCAAGTCACAGACACCAAAAGAGAGATCCATCAAGAGGCCACTCTTGACCTGTCAAGCTGTACTAGGAACCAATTCACACTGGAATGTATAGAAAACTGGCCCCGCTTGTCCCAGCTTGTCATGTCAGCTTGTGCATCCCTAAAATTTAACACAGAGAGAGTCTGATTTTTCTACATTTCACTGCTTCTAATGTGCATACAATATATGTCTAAAAATCCATATTTTTCAGTTCCTCATGAGTACTTATATTCTCCAATAAACAGATTGTTTGCTTATATTCTGGGCTCCAGTGTGGTTTCAAGGTGCCTATGCAGCCTAGGGGTGCAACAGTGGGCTACCTTGGGTAACACATGCTCCCACCCTTTGTGGCTGAGAGACGCAAGGCCTTGAGACAAGTGTGGATGGTGAGGGGGGCTCCCCTGCCTTTGTGCCACTTCCAGGCCCACGTCCAGCAAGATCCCTTTGCTTCCTGTAAAAGATGTCACCACCACCACCCATGGCCAAGGCTGTGCCCCCTCGACTAGCCCTGGCCCGGGAGCAGCCCCCTCCCCTCCTCACCTCAGCCTCCGGGAGCGCTGTGGCCTCCGTGGGCTCCTTCAGGACCAGCAGCCGGGATCCCATCCTTTGACACTCCTTCTGGCTGTTTTCCCAATTCTTCTCTTGCTTTGAGACCAGGAGGCACCTCCAGCGGAAGAGGCTCCAGCCAGAGGGGCAGCAGCCTGTGGGAAGGAAGGGCAACTATAGACGGTATCTATCCCTTATATAAGATGTATATAAGCAGTTCTATAAAGTGCATCAAAGATGCAGCCCAGCAACAATCAGCCTCTTACCCACAGAAATAATCCCCTGGGAACCAGAAGGCTGGACCAACCCCTCTGGCCATTTCCCAAGCCAGGTAATCACCAAGTACATTGTTTATGTGTATACAATGATAGGTGACTTCCTGTGGCAACCCAGATAACTCCAAGACTATTTGTATAGCTGTATGTTTCACGATTCCAAGGCGTCCCCTGGGCAACGTCCTTGCAGATGGCCAATTCTCTCACTCCAGAAGCGACTCACGTTGCTCCTGACAAACAAACAAAAACTTCCCAAAATTAGGGTGCACATTAGATTCATGTAATACGGTGATCTTAGTGCTGAGCCAAAGCAACAGGGGAAGCTGCTTCAGTAGGTGCGCCTGGAGCTCCTGTTTGAGAGATGTCCGGGCCGTGCCGCAGCCAGCTGCACTAAACCACCACTCACCGTGAGATCATAAGACCAAAGCCCAGGTTGGGTTGAACTCCCAACCATTTAATAGCCTAGCTGGCTGTTGACATAAGCGGCACCATAGACAGTTGCATCTGTTGAGTAGAAAATTTAGGTACCGCTTTATGTGGGGAGGCTAATTTAACTAATTTACGACACCATGAAACCTTCCAGCAGCATGTGGAAAGGAATGAGGAAGTACTCCATCAAGGACTCGGTGTCACAAATGGACGGTGAAGCAGCAGCTCCCCCTGTGGCCAGAATCGAGCAGACCCTCAGGAAGTCAGAAGCTGAAATGTTAAATTGCCTCGGTGTCGTGTGTCATATGTCTAATGACATTGAATGTTCGCTATGTATATGTACATTGTGATCCGCCCTGAGACCCCTTTGGGGTGAGAAAGAAGGGCGGAATATAAATATGGTAAATAAATAAATAAATAAAACGTCATCGGTAATTTAATTGTCATAGCTCAATGTGACGTAATGCTGGGATTTGTAGTTTGGTGAGACATCCACACTGTTTGGAAGAAGGCTCAAAGCCTTATAAAACAACAGCCCCCATGACTCCATAGCAGGGGTCCCCAAACTTTTTAAACAGAGGGCCAGTTCATGGTCCCTCAGGCCGTTGGAGGGCCGGACTATCGTTTTTTTAAAAAAACTATGAACAAATTCATATGCACACTGCACATATCTTATTTTGAAGTAAATAAACAAAATGGGAACAAATACAGCCTCAATGTTAATAATAATCATAATTATAATAATAATAAAGAGGGTTGGAAGAGACCCCTTGGACCATTTAGTCCAACCTCCTTCTACCTTTGTGCACTAAAAGCACAAGCAAAGCACCCCTAACAGATGGACACCCAGCCTCAATGTTGTTAACAACAACAACAACAACAACAACAACATATCACACAGTCCTAAATGCTTGGGAGGTGTTCGACTTGTGATTTTGTGATACAAAATCCAGAATATATATCTTGTTTGCTGTGTTATACTGTGCCCTTTTGTCACTAATAATAATAATAATAATAATAATAATAATAATAATAATAATAATAATAATAATAAAGAGGGTTGGAAGAGATCTCGTGGGCCATTGAGTCCAACCCCCTCCTGCCTTTGTGCACCAAAGCACTAGCAAAGCACCCATTAATAATTAATAATTAAATAAATAATAATTAAAATACCATTATAAACAAGCAAAGCTTTGGAAGGCGTGCACCAGGCGAGGGAGGAGGTGCTGCACGTGCCTTCCTTGGTGGAGGAGGAGGAAGCTGCTGCTGTGGGGGCCGGATGAATGGTTTCGATGGGCCGCATGTGGCCCCCGGGCCATAGTTTGGTGACCCCTGCTCCATAGCATTGAACCAAGGCAGTTAAAGTGGATTCATTCTGCAGCGGAAATGCATCCCAGGGTTTATTTTCCATTGTTGAAAGCTCTGGTGTCTTAATACTTTTGTTTTCAAAGAAGGAATTCTAAGCAGGAAACAACTGTTATGGCCAAATTACAAAGAGGGCGTCTTTTGCTGCTGCGCATTACATTCGCATTACAGCATTTTTGTGTTTGTTTCGGGGTTTTGAAAATTGAGGTGCGCATTAGATTCAAGGGCGCATGAGACTTGAGTCAATACGGTAACGCTTTCAGGAGTGAATTTCCCTTCCTTCCCTCCTTCCTTCCCTCCTTCCTTCCTTCCTTCCTTCCTTCCTTCCTTCCTTCCTTCCTTTCTTCCTTCCTTCCTTCCTTCCTTCCTTCCTTCCTTCCCTCCTTCCTTCCTTCCTTCCTAGGGGCAGATTTCTCTCCCTTCCTACCTCCGTGACCGTATCTCCCTCCATAAACCTGCCCGATCTTTACGATCATCTGGGGAGGCCCTCCTTTCGCCACTGCCTGTATCTCAGGCCCGCCTTGTGAGTACTAGGGAGAGGGCCTTTTCTGCTGTGGCCCCCCGACTATGGAACTCACTGCCTACTGAAATCAGGCAAGCTCCCACTTTGTTAGCTTTTAGGAAAGACCTGAAAACATGGCTCTTCCGCTGTGCTTTCGGTGAGTAATTTCTGTTATATATTTCTGCGTTACTCCCCCCCGAACATCTATCCTCTAAACTGCCCATATGTCTCATATGTCCCTGTCCACATTGGAGTACCCCTCTGTCCCTCACACTCCGGGTTTTGTCTTTGTGTTCATGCGGCCTGCTCTTGTTTTACTGTTTCTTGATTCCTTGATGTGATGTTTATTATTATCTATCGTATTACTTTTAATTGTGTTATTGTAGCGGAACCTTTGTGCTACGGTCCTTGCGAGCGCAGTGGGAGGGATTGGAGACGGACAACTGGAGTCTTTCCAAGAAAACAGTTTATTGGCCAGCGGCCGCTGGGGTTCCCCCTAGCACAACACGGTGCTTTCCCAGGGAGAACCCCCAGCGGTGGGCTGAGTAAATATTTATACACATTACAGGGTTCGGGTTATGCCCGCCCACAAGCAAATTCATTGGCTTAGAGTTGTGATGCGGCTCGACTTGTATCCAATCAGCGCTGACCAGCGGCCCGGGCGCACTCTTTCTGTGTCGTGTTCACAATCACTCAGAGCGCCTGCGTGCGCACGCGCAGTTTGTTTATCTTTAGCTTTCATTTCTTCAGAAACACGTGATTTCCCAGAAATCACATGTTTCTGTGAGCTTATGCACCCGGGTCGCTAGCCGTCGCCATCTCTGCCCATATATGGCATTTCCTGGGGTTCTTTAACCTCCCACCTCACTATGATATGCTGTTTTATATTTTATTATATTGTATTGCTTTGGGCATGGCCCCATGTTAGCCGCCCCGAGTCCCCGCTGGGGAGATGGTGGCGGGGTATAAATAAAGTTTTATTATTATCATTATTATTATTCCTGTTGTCTCACCCCATTCTTAACTTTTGAAAGTCAGGTGTTTGTCACTTGGAAACTGCCTGCATTTGCAAAGAAATTATTCCTTCCTCTGGCCTTGAACTTAAAAGCACCAAAGACACAAAACACAGACAATTTCATGGCCAAATAAGGAAGAAAAGAGAGGGAAAGAAGGATTAAGGTTGGCGAGGAGGAGAGAGACCTACCGGCCTGCTGGCAGGATGTTGCCCGTTGCAGCTCTTCCTCCTTCTGCTTGAGGTCCTCCCGGGTGTGGTTGGCCTCCTCCAGCGCTTCTTGGAGCCTCTCCCGGGTCCTCTGGGCCTCCTCCTGGCTCCTCCTGAGGGTCTCCCGCGTGGAGTTGAGCTCCTCTGTGGCCCGGTGCAGCCGGACCTCCATCTGGGCCAGGCTCCCTTCCTGGGCAATGCTGAGGTCCGCATGCACTTGCAATGCCCGCCGGAGCTGCCCAGAGACCTGCCAGTCTGCAAGGATTTCCCATAGTGACCATGAATTAGCTCACAGTCACTCAGAGCATGCCATGCAAATGATGTGGCAAGTGAGGAAGTGGCAGACAAGGCCATCATTGCCAAGGCAGTTCTCTCCCCCTCGCCATCCCCCGCTTTGGACCCTTCCTTGCCCTGATGGTTTGAGACAAGAATCGTATAATAGTAGTTGGAAGGGGACTCTGAAGGTCATCCAGTCCAACCCTATTCTGCCAGGTAGGAAGACACAATCCACCTCCCCCCCCCCCTACACACACACACACCAGATGGCCATCCAGCATCTTCAGAGTATTTGCAGCACAGCAGTAGTTGGATGGAAGCAGTGGAACGCAGAACGAAGAGACACTCAGAGACGTTGGTAAAACTATTTACAAAGTTTGACTGTATGCAGCAATAATCAACACAAACAGACTTGCAGACGACAGACGAACACGGGACTGCTCTGTTCTCCAACAGAACTTGACTCGAACTCTAGGCAGACAGAACTCAACTGAACTGAACTGACTCAATCATTATGCACAAACACTTGTGTCTGGATACTCCCTAGTTCCAGCCACGCATCAAGGTCATCATAGCTTCTTGGCAATTAACTCTTTCCACATTATGGTACAATCTGGATGATGCAGTCAGTTGCAATACAAGCATGGCACAAATTGCATTTAAACACTATCAATACACAAATCCCACATTAACAGTTTCTACTCTTGAACAGTTCTTATGAATTAGGAAATCAATTATAAGATGTGGAAGGGATTCTCTAAAGGCCATCCAGCCCCACTCCCTTCTTCCAGGTAGGAAGACACAATCCAAGCCCTCCCACCAGATGGCCATGCACCCTCTGCTCAAAAACCTCTGGATAAGGAGACTACACTGGACACCTAGGCAGAAGCAAATTCCACTCTTGAAGAGCTCTTATCAGTCAATCAATCAATCAATCAATCAATCAAAAGGTTTGGAAGGGACCCCCTAAAGATGATCCATTCCCCTCTCCCTCCTGGCCGATAGGAAGACACAATCCAAGCCTTTTTAAAAGATGGCCATCCAGCCTCTGCTCGAGAACTTTCAGAGTAGGAGACTACACCAGACACCTAGGCAAAAACAGATTCCACTCTTGAACAGCTCTTATCAATCAATCAATCATAAGATTTGGAAGGGACCCTCTAAAGACCATCCATCCCTTCTCCCTCCTGCTAGATAGGAAGACACAACCCAAGCCCCCCACCAGATGGGTCAAGAACCTCCAAAGAAGAAGACTGCACCGGACACCCAGACAGAAGCAGATTCCACTCTTGAACAGCTTTTATGAATGGATGGATGGATGGATGGATGGATGGAACAGGCTGAATGGCCATCTGTCAGGGGTACTTTGATTATGCTTTCCCAGCATAGCAGGATATTGGATTTGATGGTCCATGTGGTCTCTTCCAACTCTATTATTCTATGATTCAATCAATCAATCAATCAATCACTGGGCTCTCATGACCGGAGGAAATGCCACCCACATCCCTTTCACAGGGGAGTGGGCAGAGGCATGGGCTACTTACATCGGACCCCCAGTCCTACGGCCGTGGCCAGGAGAACGAGGAGGAGGAGGGTGGCGGTCAGCACAGCCAGGCCAGCTTTCCAAGTCCAGCATCCTGAGCCTGGAAGGCAAAAGGCATGGGTCGACCTGGGTTTGTCCTGGACTAGTTTCAGTCCGCAAAGCAGACCGGCTGGGGATTGCAAAATCCCTTTGGGTGCAAATATATGGCATGAAATGTGCTTATTAGGTTTATCTAGAAGGTGTATTAGCGCAGAAGAAGAAGAAATTTGCCAATATTGTTTTGTTGCAGCAAGATTAATAATAGCTAAAACATGGAAGGGGGGAGAAGAGCTTGGTATTAAAGACTGGAGAGCTAAACTGGGGGAATATATCCAAAAGGCCAAGCTGACAAATAGTAACAGAGGAGGAAATAATGAGGATTTTGTAAACAAATGGAGGCTGGCACTTGGGTATCTGGAAAAGAAGACAAAGGTAGATTTGATGATTGCCATAAAGGGGATTTAGCAAAAGAAGATACATAGGTACAGTAGGGTCTCATTTATCCAACATAAACGGGCCAGCAGAATGTTGGATAAGCGAATATGTTGGATAATAAGGAGGGATTAAGGAAAAGCCTATTAAACATCAAATTAGGTTATGATTTTACAAATTAAGCACCAAAACATCATGTTGAACAACAAATTTGACAGAAAAGGTAGTTCAGTATGCAGTAATGCTAAGTAGTAATTACTGTATTTGCGAATCTAGCACCAAAATATCACGATGTATTGAAAACATTGACTACAAAAATGCGTTGGATAATCCAGAACGTTGGATAAGTGAGGCTTGGATAAGTGAGACTCTACTGTAGTTGATGGTTGGTTACGTGATCCTTACTGAGGGGTATCGGAGGTCTAGGGGGTCGGGCTCACGGGTGAGGGCTTAGGGGGACAAGGTCAGGTTAAGGTACAATAACGGTACAGCCACTCTGTGAATATCCATTAGTCTAATGAGCGCTGGCTGGACACTACAGCGTAAACCTTTATATCTTTCTGTATTTTTTTCTCTCTGTGTCTATTTTATTTTACTTCTTGTTTTTCTCTTTCATGACTGTTTTATTTCTTTTTAAAAAAAATTAAAAAGAAAAAAAAAGAAAGGGAAGGGCACCTGGTTTGAAGGTCTGGGGTCCAAGATGCCAAGCTGGCCCCTGTTTAGTCAGAATGGGGCGAAGAAGAGGGGAGAGGGGGGCAGCACCGGGGTGCGAGGGGCTCACCTGTCTCCTCTGTGGGGGCGCTTGGGGGCTCCTCCGCCTGATGGGCCCGGGACCCATGGAGGTTCTCGTAGGTGAGCTCCCCGTCTTCGGCTCCAGTCCCTGGAAAAGGAGGAGGAGGGGGTGTTTTGGGGGGCATTATGGGGCTAATAAGACCCCCGCGTGTGGGGCCTGGCCGTGCTGGACACCTACCTTGCTGTGTGGCCTTCTTCCCAGGAGGGTTTCTCACAAACCTCAGGTCAGCGTAGGTCACTCCTTGGGCCATTGCCGGCCAGACAGAGGGCGGGAGGGAGGGGGTCTCGATGGCGGTTGCAAAGAGAAAACCCTCTGCCCGGCTGCAACCGGTGTGTCTTTTGTGCCGCAAAGGAGGTGGTTCGACCTGGGGGCAGAAAGCAGAAGTGGAACCACCCCAGCGCAGACTTTGCAAATGCACACACAGAGACACAAACCACAACTTCTGCTCCAGGACACGGATATGGTTGGCTGCCTTCTCTGCCTCCCTCCAGGACCGAAAGACGAGCCTCTCCCCCTCCGTCCGGGGCAAGACCCCGGGCACCTCTGAAGGCAGGAGAATTCCAGGGAAAGTATTATTTATTTATTTATTTATTTATTTACAGTATTTATATTCCGCCCTTCTTTCTCACCCCGAAGGGGACTCAGGGCGGATCACATTATGGACATATAAGGCAAACATTGAATGCCCATAAACACATCGAACAGAGACAGACAGACAGACAGACAGACACAGAGGCAATTTAACCTTCTCCTGAGGGGATGTTCGATTCTGGCCACAGGGGAGAGCAGCTGCTTCATCGTCCACTCTGACGGCACTTCCTCACTCCCTCATGCCAATGTTGTAAATTAGTTAAACTTGCCTCCTGTGATGACTCATGGGCCATGTAGTCCCGTTCCTAGTACTATTGTGGCAGATGAAGAGGAAAACTTGGGTTTCCCACCGTTTCTGCCAGATTTGGAGCCCTTGCACCTGCAAGATGTTTGCCCACCAGAAGTCAGCCAAACAAGCCTTGAGCAGAAATCTCCCCCATTTTCTCGCCGGGATTATTATAATCAAAATAGAGGCGCTCGAGAGGCGACTCACCGGAGCGCCAGGATAGCTGCCAGACAATTAGCTGATTAAGTCTGTTTCCCTTGGGAAACTTTAAGGAGTCATGCATCTGGACACAGTATAGGTTTCGTTTCTTGTTCCCCAGAGAAAGTGTTCCTTGGCGGGAAAACAAGATCCTATATAGGTGTTTGCCCGCAAAGAAATCCTTGCGGAGTCAATTCGTCGGCTTGAGGAGTGAGATCGTGTGTAGACTACGTACTCCAGTTCCCAGTTCCCGGATCAAGTTTCCTGCCCAGCCTTGTACCATGGACTTCTATGGACTCAGTTCTTGATTCATGTTTGCCTTGCTTTAAGTTTGATCTTGCCAAGTTTCAAGTCTTGCCTCGTCTTGCGTTTTAAACCACGGACCTTGCTTCTCTGATTCAAGCCTTGTTTTCCAGTTTCCTTCGGATTTACCTTAAGCCTCAAAGACTATGGACAGTTCCCCACACTATTGCTTGCCAAATAGTGTGTGTTTCGGTGAAGTGGATTATAACTTTAATATCACATATTGGACATTGTTTTACTGGACTATATTTGACCTTTCCTGAAAGGACTACTTCTGAACTATATTCTACACTTGTTTTTATTGACTTTATATATTTCCTTAATAAAGATATTAGATAGATTCTGGTCTCTGCGCATGGTTATTGGTGTTCTGCAGCCTGGGTCCTGACACCTCCCCACTTTTATAAGTGGTACCTTATTTTCTACTTGATAGATGCAACTATCTTTCGGGTTGCTAGGTCAGCAACGAGCAGGGGCTATTTTTTATTTTTAATTGACAGGTGCTCACCCCGCCACGGGCTGGCCTCGAACTCATGACCTCATGTTCAGAGTGATTTATTGCAGCAGCTGCTTACCAGCCTGCGCCACAGCCCGGCGGATTGTGCAGGAGTCTGTCTGAAAGGAATTGAGGACAGTGCCGTGGGGCTGGCATGGGTTTGCCAAGGAAAAAACTTGCCAAACTAATCTTATATCAGAGTTGTTGTATGTCTTTCGGGCTGTGTGGCCATGTTCCAGAAGTATTCTCTCCTGATGTTTTGCCCACATCTATGGCAGGCATCCTCAGAGGTTGTGAGGTATGGAGAAACTAGGCAAGGAAGGTAAAAATATATACGTCAGGAGAGAATACTTCTGGAACATGACCAGACAGCCCGAAAGACATACAACAACCCTGTGATCCCGGCCATGAAAGCCTTTGACAACACATTAATCTTATATCAGTCTTTCACCAGGTCTCTGGTTTAGTGGAGAGTGGGACTGCTGTATATGTCACTTACCTGTGTTTCAGCCAAGCATTTGATAAGGTCACCCATGATGTTTTGATTAGCAAACTGATCAAATGTGGAATATTATTTATTTATTTATTTATTTATTTATTTATTTATTTATTTATTTCATTTATATACCGCTTTTCTCACCCCTGGGGGGACTCAAAGCAGTTCACATCAAATAAATGGCAAAAATTCAATGCCTCACGTACGATTATAAACAGTATTATCACACATCTAAAACAAAAACATAGGACTATAAATTAAACCATTAAAACTATAAACCATCAAACATAAACATGTTACAAGCAATATTTACATATATAAAAGGGTAATGAAATTTCGGCCTAGGACAAAACAACAAAACTACACATCCCAGAAACACTAAACTTGGCAGCACAACCCCTCATCCATGCCTCTACGTTCATACAACAAAAAGCTCCAGCTACTCCAGAAAACGGCCAGGCTTTGAGACTGCAAGGCTATTCACTGCTATTCCACCTGGCCAACAAAGGATTCCCATAAGCCACAGGAATGCGTGGCCGGGCAAAGCTAGTATTTACATAAAGTTCATGATGAAGGTTTGGGAATTAGGTATTTTCAATATGCTAACAGCAGGTTATCTTTGCCACCTGAGTCAGAAGTGTTGCAATAATATTTGGGAACAATAAAAAGACTGGGTGAAATTCAATTGAGACACACCAGAGGCACTGTTGGTAGATCACTTGCCTATCCTGGAAGGTAAACATTGGGGAGAGCAATGTTACTCTCCATTGACTTCATAAAGAATCAAATACAGTCAGTCCAAGCATGCTATTAAATTATGTGAATCATTAAAGATCCAAACACTGCCATATCGACCAATCATTGATCGGAAAACCATGCACTCAGTATCAATAGTTTTTATTTATTTATTAGTAAAGGTAAAGGTTTCCCCTGACGTTAAGTCCAGTCGTGTCCAATGACTCTGGGGGTTGGTGCTCATCTCCATTTCTAAGCCGAAGAGCCGGCGTTGTCCGTAGACACCTCCAAGGTCATGTGGCCACTGGCATGAGTGCATGGAGCGCCCTTACCTTCCCGCTGGAGCGGTACCTATTGATCTACTCACACTCTGGGGGTTGGTGCTCATCTCCATTTCTAAGCCGAAGAGCCGGCGTTGTCCGTAGACACCTCCAAGGTCATGTGGCCACTGGCATGAGTGCATGGAGCGCCATTACCTTCCCGCCGGAGCGGTACCTATTGATCTACTCACACTCTGGGGGTTGGAGCTCATCTCCATTTCTAAGCCCAAGAGCCGGCGTTGTCCGTAGACACCTCCAAGGTCATGTGGCCACTGGCATGAGTGCATGGAGCGCCATTACCTTCCCGCTGGAGAGGTACCTATTGATCTACTCACACTCTGGGGGTTGGAGCTCATCTCCATTTCTAAGCCGAAGAGCCGGCGTTGTCCGCAGACACCTCCAAGGTCATGTGGCCACTGGCATGACTGCATGGAGCTCCATTACCTTCCCGCCGGAGCGGTACCTATTGATCTACTCACACTCTGGGGGTTGGAGCTCATCTCCATTTCTAAGCCGAAGAGCCGGCGTTGTCCGTAGACACCTCCAAGGTCATGTGGCCACTGGCATGAGTGCATGGAGCGCCGTTACCTTCCCGCTGGAGAGGTACCTATTGATCTACTCACACTCTGGGGGTTGGAGCTCATCTCCATTTCTAAGCCGAAGAGCCGGCGTTGTCCATAGACACCTCCAAGATCATGTGGCCACTGGCATGAGTGCATGGAGCGCCATTACCTTCCCGCCGGAGCGGTACCTATTGATCTACTCACATTGGCATGTTTTCAAACTGCTAGGTTGGCAGGAGCTGGGGCTAACAGCGGGCGCTCATTCCGCTCCCAGGATTTGAACCTGGGACCTTTTGGTCCACAAGTTCAGCAGCTCAGCGCTTTAACACACTGTGCTACCAGGGGCCCCATTTATTTTTTGACAGTATTTATATTCCACCCTTCTCACTCCAAAGGGAACTCAGGGCAGATCACAGAACATACATATGCAGCAAACATTCAATGCCATTTATACACTTGATAAGACAGTCAATTCTACATAGACAGAAGTATATAGGCTGTTTTCCAATCTTCGGCATCCTGGAGGCTTGTGCTTCGATCTGGCCATGGTGGGTGCTGTCCCTCCATCTCCCTCCCAAAGAGATTTGTTCATAAACTTCCTCCTTTTTTATCAATTGCCTTTAAAATGCCTTCCAGCTTTTAAGCAGTTCCTATTTATCTACTCACTTTTTGCTTTCGAATCGCTAGGTAGGTGGAAGCTGGGCTAAAGGCCAGGATCTCACCCTGACCCAGGCTTCCAACTGTCAACCTCCCAATTGAGAAGATTTATTGCAGCGGGGGGTTTACCTTCTGTGCTAAAGCCTAGCAGTTTGTGCTAAAGTTGCGCTTCAAACGGGAATTGGATTAAATCCTGGGAAGTCCTGATTTGGAATTAACACTTATCAATACTTTTATCAATGACTGAGGCTGCACCTACGCTGCAGAATGAGTGCAATTTAATACACTCCATATTATAGAACCCAGGCAGTTTTAATGATGAACTTTAAGCTTCCATTCTATGTCTAATTTTTATTTTGTGTATTTTAATATGTATTTTATGGAAATATGTTTTAATATGTAGCAGTAGTGCAGTGGGTTAAACCGCTAGCTGCGGAAAATCTGCTGACTGGAGGGTTGTCAGTTCAAAGCCACAAGTCAGAGTGAGCTCCCACTGTCAGCCCCAGCTTTTGCCAACCTAGCAGTTCGAAAGCATGCAATGTGAATAGATCAATAGGTATCGTCTCACCTGCAGATATGCAAACACGCTGGCAACATGATTGGAGATATCGACAGATCACAGTCTCCTGGATGGAAAAATGGAACAAGAGATCCTCCCATGGCCAGAATTGAGCATCACCTCCAGACGCCGGAGATGAAAAAGTGAGGAAGACCTTTACCTTTGTCTGTGTATTGAATGTCGTTGTGTAAAAGGCATTGAATGGCTGCCTTATATGTGTTCCTATATTCTGCTCTGATTCCCTCGGGGGAGATAAAGTGGAATATAAAGAAAGTGTATTACAGTAGAGTCCCACTTATCCAAGCCTCGCTTATCCAAGTTTCTGGATTATCCAAGCCATTTTTGTAGTCAATGTTTTCAATATATCGTGATATTTTGGTGCTAAATTCGTAAATACAGTACAGTAGAGTCTCACTTATCCAACATAAACGGGCCGGCAGAATGTTGGATAAGCAAATATGTTGGATAATAAGGAGAGATCAAGGAGAAGCCTATTAAACATCAAATTTGGTTATGATTTTACAAATTAAGCACCAAAACATCACGTTACACAACAAATTTGACAGAAAAAGTAGTTCAATATGCAGTAATTCTACGTAGTAATTACTGTATTTACGAATTTAGCACCAAAATATCATGATGTATTGAAAACATTGACTACAAAAATGCATTGGATAATCCAGAACGTTGGATAAGTGAATGTTGGATAAGTGAGACTCTACTGTAATTATAACATAACATTACTGTGTATTGAACTGCTTTTTCTGTCAAATTTGTTGTATAACATGATGTTTTGGCACTTAATTTGTAAAATCAGAACCTAATTTGATGTTTAATAGGCTTTTCCTTAATCCCTCCTTATTATCCAAGTTATTCGCTTATCCAAGCTTCTGCCGGCCCGTTTAGCTTGGATAAGTGAGACTCTCCTGTATTATTATTTATTATTCTACTGAGTTTTTAAAAATGATTATGTACTTAGATTATGTGTTTTAGCAATGTTGTAACCTGCCTCAAACCAGCCAGTAAATCAACATAATCCATTGTTTATGTATGCAGAGATAGACCGTTTCCCGTGTCAGCCCAGATAAGCCAGCAGATATTTGCTTAATTAAATAGTCCACTTGGGCTGAGAGATTGCTGACTGTAGAAACAGAGGTTCAGAGCATGCACATTTGTGAAACCTTTTTATTTAAAACCCAACCCTTGATCTCCGAGATCATCACCTTTTGTCTCCAGAGCCTTGCACCTTTGATAAGGTCAGAACTGGACAGCGGACCTCATCAAGGCTCAATATTATTTCAACTGATTGGTTCCCGGCCGGTGAATATTTGACTATTGACATTTCTCTGTGAAAGGGAATCCCCGTCTGGAGCTGTCAATGTCAGCAGCACCCTCAGCCAATCAGGGCACGGATCCAGACCGGCCCCCCTCTCTCAACCAATCAGGGAAGGGAGCGGGAGTTTTGAAGAGCTGTCATGTGTATAAGAAGTATCATTTGTATGTTTATGCTTGTTCATTTTGAAGCATTCACTTATGCTTCTCTCCTTTTTAGCCATTCAACCAGGTGAGGGTTTCTTTGTCCTGGCCCATTTGGTTTAGCTTGTGCTTGCCGGGCATGGATCCTCTTTATCCGCAGTCCTAGTTATCCATGTCAGAACCACGGCAGCACAGCGTTTCCGATTCCCAACACCCTTTCAGGTGTTCCAGAAGGAGACCCTGGTTGATGGCATCAAAAGCTACTGAGTGGTCTAGATGCACACACCCCTTGTCAGTGTTAAGATGAAGATCACTCACAAAGGTGACCAGAGCAGTCTCAACTCCGTATCCTGCTCTGAAGCTGGTTTGAAATGGGTCAAGGAAGCAAGTGTCCTCCAAGAATGCATGGAGCTGAAGGACAACTACAGCTTCACGGTTCTCCAAGACAAATATTGGATTTAGGGGATGATCCTTCACGTCCTTCTGTTCCCAGAAGGCATATTTTCTCTAAATTGCTTCTTTCATTCTTTGGCTCTGCCCTGAAGTCCCTTTCTCCGTATGTGCTTTGCCCGGTCATACTCTCATAAGATGCTTGGAGTCCTGAAATGGGAGAAAAGGAGGAAAGAGTAGGCAATTTGGGGTGCTTCTGGCCCCGTCTCTAAACTTCCATCCCAACCTGCTTCTCTACGTCCAGCAAGTCAACTCTGGAAAAGGCCAAACACTACTAGGCGTTCAGACAGTCTTGGGTGAGTGTGATGGGACCAAAGGTCCTGCCCAGCTGGCCGGCCCTCAGAGCCTTTGGTCAGCCTGGCCAGTGGACCATGGTCAAGGTAACCACCAGGCCACAAGGGGGCAGAGTACTCCTTGGCTGCAGCCTAGTAAGGCAAGGCAATCCCTAAGGCCAAGAAAAGCCAGTGCCCAGCTTGTATCAAGAGTACATGGGAATCATGGCAGGTGAAAGGGAGGCTGACCTAGATGACACCCTGAGGACCCTCTGGTTGGGAAGCCCAGCATCTCCCCTACAGCCCACCATGAAACATTTAGAACATAGTAGTAACATGATTTCTGTATTGAGGTATGAATTGTTGGTTTACAGATGTTATGTTTAATTGTGTGTTTGTGTTTTAAAAGGGCAAGTATTACAGTTATTGCATCTCAGCACTCAGAGGCTGGTTGCCATGGAGAAGTAGGCGGAGTTTTGTTGAAGAAGTGCAGAGTTTAAAAAAAGATTCAGTCTGTGCTCTGATGAGGCACAGGGAAGATTGATCCTAGGTTGAGGGGATCAAGGAGACTCAATTGTTCATTTTTGAGTCGGTTTAAAATAAGTTCGGTGACTTATTTAATGTAGTCTGTGTCCTGGTAAGGAACAGAGAATCTGTGATCGTATATCACAGGGTGACTGTGGTTTTAAAGTGGTAGAGGAAGAAGTTCTAACTACTTTAAGCAAAAGAAGTGACACTTTAGGGAGTTTGACTCACCTCATTCTAGTATTGTAACTGTTAATAAAAGTGCCTCTAAGTGAGAAACAACAATTGTAACCACTAAGCTCTGTGCCTGAATAAACTTGTTATTGTTCCTCCAACATCTAAGCCTCTATCGCATATATTATAAACCAAGTTGCGTTGCCATCTAAAGTAACTAAGAAGAAGAAAGGGGAAAAATATTAAAATGTCTCCTTTCTGAGTCTTTGGTGGTTGCATCTTCGCAAATTGGTGGCAACGGTGGGATAAAAAGATTCCCCCTGCCTGAAAGAAACTTAGTCATTCTTAGTCCTTTACAAATTCGTGGCAGTCATTATAAATTCTTTACAATTTCTATTATTCTTGAAAAAGTATTGAAAACTTTAATTTGTTTGTTAGTTTGTTGAAGACTAGACTTGACATCAGGGAAAAACCCTTTACCTTTACTATAAAGGTTTTGTATTAGTTTGTCTAAATAAAAAATAAAAAGAGAGGCATAAGAAGGTGGGGGAGTCTCTCAAGGGCATCAATGCAAATCTCCTGTGCTGGCCTCGGGTGGGGGGTGGCGGCCTGAATGGACCTTTGGGACCCCCCCCCCCCGCCCCTGCACCCCACCACTGACCTGGTCACCAGGAGGTCGAGTAGCAGCAGCAGCAGTGCGGCCAGGACCAGGGCCAGCTGGACGGAGATCACAATGAGGGGCACTTCTCCCCTGTCCGGCTGGGCATCTTCTGAAAGGCAAGGCAGGCGTCAGAGGAAGCTCTATGGGACCCCAAGACACAGCGGGGGGGGGGTGCTGAGCCAAACCGGAATAAACGGAGGAAAGGGCAACCTTGGCAGGGGGACTGCGCTCTCCCAAGGGGCCACCCCCAAGCAGGCCATGGGGGGAGGGGTCTTCAGGCAGAATCCACAGCCCCTTCCCCAATCTCTTGCCAGAGGCTGAGAGATGGCATAGCAACCAGCTCAAAGGGCCCCAAGTTGAGCATCCTGCCTCCCCAAGTAAGTAAGTAAGTAAGTAAGTAAGTAAGTAAGTAAAAGTTTATTTGTATACCGTCCTCTCTCCCAAAAGGGACTCAGGGCGGTTTCCAATATAAAATCAGCATAAAACATTGTACAAGAAAACACTGAAAACACTATAAAACGCTATAAGAATACAAAAACAAAACAAAACAATTATTTACAGTATTTATATTCCGCCCTTCTTTCTCACCCCGAAGGGGACTCAGGGCGGATTACAATGAACACATATATGGCAAACATTCCATGCCAACAGACAAACAACATACATTAGACAGACTCAGAGGCATTTTTAACATTTTTCCAGCTTCACGATTCTGGCCACAGGGGGAGCTGTTGCTTCACCGTCCAGTTGTGGCTGTACTTCCTCATTCCTTTCCTCGTGTTTTGCTGGCAGTTCTTTATGGTGTTGTAAATTAGCCTCCCGCATAAAGCGTCCCTAAATTTCCCTAATTGACAGGTGCAACTGTCTTTCGGGGCTGCATAGGTCAACAGCAAGCCGGGGCTATTAATGGTCGGAGGCTTAACCCGACCCGGGCTTTGAACTCATGACCTCTCGGTCAGTAGTGATTTATAGCAGCTGGTTACTAGCCAGCTGCACCACAGCCCGGCCCCTAATTGACTAAGACAGTCACATAAACAGAAGCAATATAATCACTCAAATAACATATGAATCACAGAAGAAGAAGAGGAAGAAGAAGAAAGACCACTGGGATGGAGGAGAGGATGGCCTGGAGGGGCTACTAGAACTAAAGTGCAGTGTGGTATTCTAAGATGCTTTGGGAGGAATAAAGTGCAGTGTTTCAAGTCAAAGAGGTGGCCTGTGCAACTGCTATAGCTATGGGCTCGGTTATCCAAAGGCGCAGCGGAAGAGCCAGGTTTTAAGCAGCTTTTTGAAGGAAGCCAGGGTGGGTGCTTGCCGGATCTCCTCCGGAAGGGAATTCCAGATCCGGGGAGCAACAATAGAAAAGGCAATGCAAGCAAGGCACTCATGCAAGCAGTTACACCCAGGGCCATAGCCAGAATTTTTTTTTTGGGGGGGGGGGGGTTAAAAATTTGGGGGGGGGGTTGAACCCCTGACCCACCCACCCCCCAGGTTCAGACCTGTCAATATCTACTTGAGATAGTGCCTGGAGGGACTCTTAATTTTTTGTGTCTCATAGACTTAGCATGGGGATTTGGTTAACCAGTTAAAATTCATGAGTAAACCAGGTGTTTTTTTAAAACTTGAAAAATTTCGGGGGGGGGGGGGGGTTGAACCCTTAACCCCCCCCCCCCCCCGCTACAGGCCTGGTCACACCCCTCTGAGGGAGGAGAAAGTGAGACAAAGGTGTGGCAAAACATTTCTTAAATGCTACTACAGCCATAAGAAGAACATCAGCCCCGGCCTTGTCTGACTCAACTGCTGAGTATGCCTGTCCTGTCTGGCACAAATCTGTCCATGCGAAGCAAGTGGACATAGCACTGAATGAAACATGCAGAATCATCACGGGATGCCTTAAACCTACACCTGTTGATAAACTCTAAAGTTAGCTGGCATTGCCCCTCCTGACGTGCGATGGGAAGTTGCTGCTATCGGTGAGAGAAATAAGGTTGAACACTGTGAAAGCCACCCACTGCATGACTATCAGCCTCCTCCCACCAGACTCAAATCAAGGAAAAACTTAATGAGAACCACCTCTCCTCTTGATGTTCCTCCAGAAACAGCATGAGTGTTCCTCTGGGCTAAACTAGGAAATCCCACCTAATTGGCCCCCCATGAGGGTCTTCCTTTCTCCATGGGCAAACCAAGAATGGGCAACTTGGAGGCCCCTGAACAGACTCGGAAGCGGAGTGGGCAGATCAAAAGACAACCTGGCCAAATGGTACTGCCTAGAAGGGTTCTTGTGCAACAGACAACTCTGTTGGAAAAAAAAAATGTCATCCTGCACTGCTTAAGTCTCTATGGTTAGATAGGAAGCCTAGAAAAGAATAAGGGACACCTTCCCCAGTTCCTTGTATGCTTTTATTAGGCCATCTACACTCACCATTGTTTCCTGCTTCCCATCCTATTTAGGTCAACCCACCCTTTGATGTTTCTAGAAATGTGATCTCTCCTAGGGCTTTGACGTAACTTCCCCAATTTGGCCTTTGGAATGTTTATGGCCCTAGAGAAGAAGCAACCCACAAGGCTTGGTTGCCATTCCAGCTTCCTGCTTTGTTCCAGAGAGGACGCACCTCTGTCCTGTATTAGTCAAGATGTAGCTATCTAGAACTTTGTTATTTTAATCCGTCTATGTGTATTAGAACAGGATAGATTAGATAGTTAGCTCCAAACCTTTTCGATCCATCAATGGATTTCATTTTACCTCAATAAATGCTTTTAAACTTTAAAGCTAACTTTGCATCCCTTTGCCTTCCTGAAGACACAGAGGCCTTCCAAAACACACACTGTGCGTAAGTCTCACCGCTGCTGCAATTTTTACTCTGCTATTTTAATAGGAATTTACCTCATAAAGAGGGTGATTAGAGCTTAACGGCTCATCTATTCCCAACAAACTCTGCATCTGTATGTTTGCCCACCATGCCCTGCCTCATGCACAGAGGAAGAATTGTTTACGGCTACAGACAATGCAGTCACTGTTGCCTGTTTTTGGTCTAAAACTTTTTAGCTACTTGTGATCACTTTATTTTATTTTATCAGTTTTAAACTTATTTATTGTGCAATGCTTTTAACACCAAATAATAAAACTATGAAGAGTTGGGGGGGGGGGGAGGGTACTGTGCTGCTTACTCATGGTGAAGTCATAGGCAACGCAGCTGGAGGTCTCCTCCTGTGGAAATGCAAAAGATGATGGTGGTGATGAGTCAGTTGGCCTCCCTCTCCTCCTCTTGGACCTCCCTCCCTCTGATCTCTTGACCTCTGGCCCTGTCCATCCAGAGATGCCTCTGGATGGCCTGAGTCAAGCTCCCCTCATCCTGCTCTTCAAGGATGGACAAGTGGGACCAGAAGCTCTTCACTGCTCCCCACTCCAGGAAAAACAAAGGGGCCACCAGTAATGGTAACTGATTATCGTTAGGGTCCCAATGTCAAAAAGTAATTAATTCATGCTGGCCAGTAATAGCCCTGTTTTCACCAAAGCCTCCCCCTCTGCAAGGAAGGAAGCGCCATGAGCCAGCACTGGGACCAAGTGATCCTCCTCCTCCTCTTCCGCTGCCACTTAAGGCACATCTACACTGACCATTTAGTGTTCAAACCAGTGTTGAAGAAAGTGCAGGTGATTATATATGTAGGAAAAGCAGTTGGAAGTCCAGATGGTGGTTGCACAAACCACAAAGAAAACTCATGCACATTAAGGGCTTTCATTGGTGTACCTTCATGGGTGTTGGTTGCCTAGTTGCAGATTGAAGCTGACTTGGAACTGCATTGAATGGCCAGTGCAGATGGGGCCTTAGTGATGAGAAGGCAGCCAAACCCAGAAGACTCCCATGGAGTGACCGTGCAAAGCTATTGGAGGAAGAAGGGCTTCCTTGTGCCCAGTGACCTCTGAGCCCGGCTTGGCTGAAGGGGAAGGGGCGGTCCTACCTGGTTCCAGCGACTGACCACTCGGAGGAGGACGGTGTAGTTCCTGCCCTCGTGCAGAGGAGCATTGAAGAGGCCGTGCCGGTCCTGCCCGTCTCCGACCACAAAGCCCATCGGCCTCGTCAGGTTGGAAGCCGGGATCACGGCGGCAGCATAGGTCTCGTTGTCCATGGGGTCAAAGGGCCGGAGCTGCAGGGAGGGGCAGGCGCTGGCGTTGGGGGCCGGCTCCGGGTGGGGGGCCACAAAGAGCTGGTACTCCCTGCAAGGAGAAAGGGAGCAGATGGGGCCACGCTGGGAAACAGGGGCCAGGCCCCAGAGGACGGGGTCAGGGCCCAAAGTGACCTCCACAGGGGAGAGAGCTGAGTGGTCAAGACCCACCAAATGGATCTCAACAGGGAGAAATGCACAGAACGACGCTTTGGCAGTAAAAATGAGAGGCTCAGAGGTGGCATGGCTTGGAAGCGGTCCATTTTTTAAAGGGACCAAGGAGTCTGAGTAGATGACATGCTGAACGTGAGTCAACTGCAAATCCCATCATCCATGGTCCATCCTCCCCCAAAGCTCACCAGGACGTAAAGTGGGTCATGGGGGATCTGTGTCCAAAGTTTGGTCCACATCCATCATTGGCGGGGGTCACAGAGTTGTGTGGAAGCAGGTGAAGGTACTGCAAATCCCATCATCCATGGTCCATCTTCCCCAAGCCACACTGGGACTGGGGAGTCTGTGCCCCAAGTTTGGTCCATATGGTTAGTGGGGTTTGCAGTAGTTTCTGGAAGTGGGAGAAGGCACTGCAAATCCCATCATCCATGATCCATCTTCCCCAAGCCACACTGGGACTTAAAGTGGGGCATGAGGTGGGGGGGGGGGGGGTCTGTGTCCCAAGTTTGGTCCATATGGTTAGTGGGGTTTGCAGTAGTTTCTGGAAGTGGGAGAAGGCACTGCAAATCCCATCATCCATGATCCATCCTCTCCCTAACCTCACCAGGGCATAAAGTCCTTGGAGAAAGGCAATATAGAAATTTCCCAAATAAATAAATGAAGTAGGTCATGGGGTCTGTGTCCCAGGTTTGGTCCAGGTACCTTCACCTGCTTCTACAGATCACGGCGACCCCCACTAATGACAGACACGGACCAAACTTTGGACACAGATTCTCTCATGATGCCCAGAGAAGGGCCACCTAGATGGTCAACGGTTAGGAAGATGCAAATCCCTCTGAGGGGCGGCTGAGGGAGCTGCAGGGGATATTTAGCCTGGAGAGAAGGGGGCTGAGGGAGAGAAGGGGACGTGGAGGCCATGTCTGAAAGCTGGAAAGGCTGTGCCATGGGCGAGGAGGAGGAGGAGGAGGAGAGCTGGGTTTGCACTACTCCAGAGACTGGGAAGCAATGGCACCATGGAGTCAAAGAGCAGGACACAAAAATTCCACCTAAACCTGAGGAAGATCCTCCTAACAGTAAGTGCTATTTGGCCATGGCCTTCTCGGGGTGCCTTTAATCAGAGGCTGGGTGGCCATCTGTCGGGAGGGCTTGGGTGGTGTGTCCTTGTATAGCAGAGCCCGGGCTGGATGGCCCTTGGGGTCTTTCCTGATTCTAGGATCCTGACACCAAACTGGGGAGGCCATTGGGATGCCAAATTCATACGCAGCCTGTTGTGGTCATCTCTGAGCGGTTAGACTCAATTTACCCTCTCTGAGGGAGATTCCACCAAAAATCAGAAGAGTAGCAAAAGCAAAAGATTTCAAATGCAACAATTACTTACACGGGGCAAACAAAGAGAACTGCCTTTGAGCATTTAGGATTGCAATGGACTGCAGAGTCTCAATAAAAGTTCAAAAAGTATTTATTCAGGTAAAAAGAACTCCATTGTAGATAGAAAGGCTTGGGAGCTGTCTAGTCTACTCTAGACTGGTTTCTAAGGAAAAATAAGAAAGGAAAAATAGCAAACATCTACATAGTTACATCTTGCCAGGAGAGATGGCAGGACGTGTTGTTAGCTTGAAGAACAAAAGGAGAAGAGAGAACCAAAATGGTTCCAACCTCATGGTCCAGTTTATTGGGGCCGTAAAAGACATTCTGACCAATGGGAAGTTAGTGTCCCTGGAGATTCACATTTCTACTAACTTCAAAGTAAAGGATGTGACGTACACAGGATAGAGGGAAACACAGAAAAGCCTGTCTAGGGATGCTTTGGAAACAGGGAAAGGATTCCCTCAATCTAACTCTATCATCTATCTAACTACATCTAGACTTGAGTAGTCCAGGGGGATTCCCAACCCAGCCATCTGCAGAGGAAATGGCAACTCTGCTGCTGCGCCCTTAAGTGGGACTCAGAAGTTTGGCATTGGGCAAAGAGTCCCCTCAGCCGCAATGGAGGACTCGTGCTTGAGAAGGACACGCGTGAGGTCTTGGCCCCACGTTGCATTTGGTGTCAGGGCTTCCATGCTCTTCTCCCAAACTCCCATCGCTCCCTCCCCCCCTTCGTGCTCACCTGATGGGTCCGTGGAGGTCCGGGAGGGGCTCCAGGCGCAGGAAGACGGTCCCGTCCGAGGCTGAGATGTTGTGCACCTCCAGGGCCCTGGCGCCGGGGGGAATGAACGGCTCTGTGGGGGTCGGGGGAGCAGAGAATGCATGGCCACTAGTTGTTGTTATTGTTATTTGTTGTTATTATTAATTCATTTCTATCCCACTCTTCTCCTATGGGTGGGATTGAAAGTGTCGTCCAGCATATAAAATTCATAGAAATACATCCGAGCACAATACATAATCAGTTAAAACATCATATCCTGACATAAAATACCCAATTAACATATCAAATAGAACAATTTATTGGACTAGATGACCCTTTGAGCCCCTTCCGGCTCTGTTTGGGCTCCTTCTGTCAAGAATCTCAGAAGAGGCCTGGGCACGTTGTTTTGGTGGCTGGCAGCAAGGGGTTTGGCCCACGGGCAGCTTACCGTAGAGGTGAAAGCAAAATACAACTAGAACAATCAATGGCATATTTTGAAAATATGAGGTAAGTATGGCTTCCCCGCACCTGCGATGCCAGTCTCCATCTCCCAGCGCAGCTCCTGTCCGGGCCCCGCAGCGGTCAAGGCCTGGACGGTGACTGTGTAGTTGGTGCCGGGCCTCCAGGGCTCCTTCTGGAACTCCGTCCTGGAAGCATTGACGTGCACTTGCTCCTCCTCCAGGAACGTGGTGTTGTAGGCTCTCCTCCCGGTGATGTTCACCTGCGGGAATCAGGAGTCACCTTTCCACCTTGGAGAGACAGGTTGGGCAAGGGGAGGGGGCAGGGGCAACGCCATGCCACACGAGGCCAGTGTTGGGGTCTCCGTGGCCAGGGCTGGGCTTCGGGGGTGTGGGGCCGGCAGTGCCCTCCTACCTGGTAGCCCAGAATGGCCCCTTTGCAGGGAGAGGGAGGCCTCCACCTCAGGACCCTGGAAGACAGGTCCAGGGATTCTCTCTCTGGCGCATCTGGGACTGGAAGGAAGGAAGGCAGGAAGGGAGATCTGTCAATCAAAGTGGTTCTGGACTCCTCCCCAATGGACACAAGACTCTATTTACACCAGGCCCCTGATAAGGTTCATGCTGGGGAGCCCTGTTCCTACTCTTCAGAGAGGAAGACGAGGCAGGGAGACACGTCAGGGCCTGGTCAGGAGGACAAAGGTTGCAGATTAAGAAGAAATTGTTAATGTGGGATTTGTGTATTGTAGTGTTTAAATGAAATTTGTGTCTTGCCTGTATTGCATACTGATTGCATCATCCAGAATGTAACATAGTCTGGGAAGAGTTAATTACTGAGAAGCTGTGATGTCCTTGATGTGTGGCTGTAACCGGGGAGTGTCCAGACACAAGTGTGTGCATTGCTGATTGCCTCAGATCAGTTCAGTTCTGTTCTGTTCTGTTCTGTTCTGAGTCGAGTGCTGTCTGCTGAGAGTCAAGTCCTGTGTCCATTGTCTACAAGTCTGTTTGTCTTGATTATTACTGCTTTCAGTAAAACTTGTATATAGTTTTACCATCGGCTCTGATGTCTCTTCGTTCTGCGTTCCACTGATTCCATCCAACTACTGCTGCGCTGAAATTACTCTGACAGAAAAGAGAAGCCAGGACAGGCAGCAGGCGTGTGGTTTTGTGCCCTCCTCTCCTCTCCTTTTCCCTTGGCTGCATGAGGAAGAGGTCAAACCCCTTCTGATCCTAGGAACTCAGTTTGCAGCAATGAAAATAAGCTGAGGGCAAAGGGGGAGGAGGAGGAGGAGGAGAGAGAAAGAGGAACCTTTCAAAGGTTGTTGGGAATGTGGGAGGGCAGAGGATGGACCAAGGGGGTTCCCCTGAGACCCCATGGACCCCGGTGCTTCTGAGCACAGGGAAAAGAGACATGAAGGAAATGGCAAATTACCAAGCCAGGAAAAGGTTTAGATTGGGGGGGGGGGGGGGCTGAGCGGGAAATAGAAACTTTCAAGTGAAAGCAAGAAGGGAAGGAGTGAAGTGAAAGAGGAGAAGGTTCAAGGGCCGGAGCTGGATGACCTGCAAGCAAGGAAGAGGGGAAATGGCTGCTGTGAATTGATAGTAAGGAGGCACGAGAGGGGAACCTGTTGTGGTAATCTCTGAGCGGTTAGACTCAATTCAACCCTCTCTGGGGGAGATTCCACCAAAAATCAGCAGAGTAGCAAAAGCAAAAGCTTTCAAATGCAACAGTTACTTACACGGGGTGAGCAAGAGAAGCCTTTAATCAGTTAGGATGGCAATGGAGTGCAGAGTCTCAATAAAAGTTCAAAAAGTATTTATTCAGGTAAAAAGAACTCCATTGTAGATAGAAAGGCTTGGGAGCTGTCTAGTCTACTCTAGACTGGTTTCTAAGGAAAAATAAGAAAGGAAAAATAACAAACATCTAAATAGTTACATCTTGCCAGGAGAGATGGTGAGATGCTTCTTGTTAGCTAGAAGAACAAAGGGAGAAGAGAGAACCAAAGTGGTTCCAACCTCACGGTCCAGTTTATTGGGGCCATAAAAGACATTCTCACCAATGGGAAGTTAGTGTCCCTGGAGATTCACATTTCTACTAACTTCAAAGTAAGGGATGTGATGTACACAGGATAGAGTGAAAGACAGTAAAGCCTGTCTAGGCATGCTTTGGAAACAGGGAAAGGATTCCCTCAATCTAACTCTATCATCTATCTGACTACATCTAGGCTTGAGTCCTCCAGGGTGACTCCCAACAGAACCAAAGGGAAAGAGAGGTGTGAATGGAACACTTTGTGTGCACACGCTTTAAACCTCTGACTATGGAATACCCCCAGCTGCACCTCAGAAGTCTGGCACTTTTCCTTTGCCGACAGACAGAAAGCTTTGATCAAATACATCTGTTGTGTCTGATCTCCTCACCTCATTGGAAAGAAACCCTAGAGGTTTGGGGGTTGCCTTTTAATAAGGGACGCAGAAGTGGGTCCCAACATGCCTCCAGGTGAGTGGGTGGGCTTTCATGGGGTGAATGCTTTGAGCAGAGGGCTGTTCCACCAAACCCCCCCCCCCCCCGGACCTTGTTTACCTCCGTCTTGCATCAGGATGTCTTCCTCATACAAGAGTTGTCTGCCTTCCTTTGCATGGACTCCATAGACAATGACGTGATATGAAGAAGAAGGATCCAAGCCATCACAGTGTAAGGTCTGGTTCTGTGTGCTTGTGCTCAGCCGTCTCCCTCCGTGTCTCTTGCAGGACTCATGTGGTCGTCTGGTCAGTCGGCAGGAGCCCTGGAAGGTCCATCCCGGACAGGGTCCTGGGGGGCTGCAGCCCCATCTGAGCCTGATGCTGGAGGCCGAGGCCTGGAGATCTTCCTTGGAAACCCGGGGCTTCTCTGAGGAGCAAACACAGGAGGGATGGTCAGCAGAAAGCAGGCCCTTCCACTTGCCTCTCAGCCCAGAACCTCCAACAAGGACCTGATTATTACAGGAAGGTTTCCATGTCCACCTGAAGATGGAGAAACCAGCCTCCAAGGTCCTCTCCATCAGGAGGCCAAGCTGGGCACTGGGGTCCCTTGGGGTCCGGGCTGCAGAGAACCCACTCCAGGCTCCCTTCCTGGCTTCCATTCCTCTGTGCAAGGAACTGAGCGGATTTGGGGTGCAGGGGTTAATGTTCAGGACCTTGGACAGCTCCCTGAGACCCGGGAATAAAACCCAGAATGGAGCATCTACCCTGGGAATGCTGAGCCCCCGATGGAGTAGTGGATTAAAGCCTTGTGACTTGAAGGTTGGGCTGCTGACCTGAAGGCTGCCAGGTTCGAATCCCACCCGGGGAGAGCGCGGATGAGCTCCCTCTCTCAGCTCCAGCTCCATGCGGGGACAGGAGAGAAGCCTCCCACAAGGATGGGAAAAACATCAAAACATCCGGGCAATGTCCCCTGGGCAACGTCCTTGCAGACGGCCAATTCTCTCACTCCAGAAGCGACTTGCAGTTTCTCAAGTCACTCCTGACACAAAAAAACAAAACAAAACTGGGGACCCTGGGGTGTGTGGTTGGGTGAGGCCCAGAGGGTGAAGGCCTTGCAAAAAGGGGCCACTGACCAGCTGGAAGGGAGACCAATGTGGTCCAAGGGTGAAGCCACGGATCCTCTGAGGATCGGCCGAGGGGGCAGCGGGGGATGTTTAGCCTGAGAAAAGGAGGCCGGGAGAAGGGGGAGAGGGCCATGTTTACAGGGTGGGTGGGGTGCCGTCCTGAGGAGGAGGAGGAGGAGGGGGGGCAAGGCTTGGGTTCTGATGCTCTGGAGACTGGGACACAACGGAGTCATGGGTGCAAATGACCGGGAAAGAGATCCCGTCCCAACAGGAGGAAGGACTTCCTGGAGGTCGGAAGAGCTGCTTGGCGGTGGAATGGGCTTCCCTGGAGTCCGGTGGAGTCCCCTTCCTTCTCTGGAGGTTGTGAAGCAGAGGCTGGAGGGCCATCTGCCGAGAGGGCTTGGGTGGTGTCTTCCTGCCTGGCAGAAGGGGGCTGGACTGGATGGCCTGTAGAGACCCCTCCCAACTCTATGGTTCCATGATGCTATGACCCCCAACTCACCAACGCATTGGAGGCCACTGGTGTCCCATTCGGGGTGGCCGTCCTTCTTGAGGCACACGATCCAGCTTCTGCGTCCAGCGTATTGCTCTGAGCGACAGCTCACCCAGACCCATTCACCAATGGCAAAGGTCTCTTTGTTATATGGTTCGACAGCAGAGATGGAGGGGGGCCACTCTGCCCTCGAGCAAGACCCTCCCGGAGTGGTCAGTGGGGGGCCTGGCTCAGGGCTGGTCCAAGGAGGGGGGACACTTGACCCCTCTTCTGCCTGGCAAACGGGTGTGACGTTCCAGCCAAACCTGTTAGTCTTTTCAACACAACGGACACTCTCCGGAACAGGACGGAACCCTTCTGCGCAGGTCAGGCTCAGGGTCTCTCCGAGGGCAAAGGTCAAGGCCCGAGGTGTCCAGTCCAGGCGGCCGTCCCAGGTCTTGATCTCTTGGCATCCTTTGGGGAAGCAAGCGGAGGAGGGCTCCTGTCAGTCTGGCTCTCGCTCCAAAGGAAGGATCCTCAGCGCTAGGCTTAGGGTTAGTGTTCCGGGTTCAAAAGTTTTGGGAAGGGGAGAGCAGGGGGGATCATGGCTGTGGCGCAGCTGGTTAGTAGCCTGCTGCAATAAATCACTACTGACCACGAGGTCGTGAGTTCAAAGCCCGAGTGGATTGAGTGCCTGACAGTTAAATAGCCCCAGCTCGTTGTTTAACTAAGCAATCTGAAAGACAGTTGCATCTGTCAAGTAGGAAAATTTAGGGACCGCTTACAACACCATAAAAACATCCAGCATGTGTGCTGGATGAGGAAGTACTCCATCAAAAGGACTCATCGTCACAGTGGATGATGAAGCAGCAGCTCATCCTGTGGCTGGAATCAAGCATACCCTTACAAAGCCAGAAGCTGGAAAATGTTAAATTGCCTCTGTGTCTGTCTGTGTGTTGTTTGTCTAATGGCATTGAATGTTTGCCATATCTATGTGCATTGTGATCCGCCCTGAGTCCCCTTTGAGGTGAGAAAGAAGGGCGGAATATAAATACTGTAAATAAATCAATAACTCAATAAAGCATAGGAAACTACAGAGTCCCCAGGGAAGGTTCACCACCTGGTTGATGGTGCATCCCCACTGAAGGAAGAATGCAGCCGGACCCCACTTGAGCTGCCAGAGATCCCTACTGTGGAATCGTGGGGTTTGTAGTTTGGTGAGGGACTCACACTTTTTGCAAACTACAACTCCCAGGGTGCTGCAGCATTGAGCCATGAAGCCCAAAGGCCTGTCCGACTGCATTAACTCTAGAGTGTAGAGGCTCCCCTTGACATAATACCCGACATCACGGCTCTCGTTTTGGGAGATGGCCACTAACCAAGTCAGAAGCAAAACAAAGAACTAACAAGGGATCCCTCCTTTGGCTTTTGTCCATCTTGGAGCTTGTAACAGCTGTTTTGGTGATCTCATGGACCTTTGCTAGAAACCAAAAAATACGTCTTCCAGCAAAGGAACTGGCCATGACCTCTTTTTAACAGACCAGCAAGATATTTTCCCCGAATATCTTCTGACAAATGACAAAGGAAGAATGGGAGGTTTATCAGGATCTTCTTTCCACAAAGACAAGGGAGATCCTTGATGAGTCTGACATCTTTCATGAAGAACCAATGCGAGCATTGGCTGAAACCCAGGGTGCATTGGCACTCTAGAATGAATGCAGTTTTCCACAGCATGGAGCCATGGTGGTTCGGAAGGGTCAAACCGCATTAATTCTACAGTGTAGATGCATCCCAGAAGAGGCAGAAGGAGAGCATCTCCCTGCTTCTCATTGTCTCTTCTTCCACCTTTGTGTAGCATTTGGCCCAGCCTTGCCCAGGAGGAGCCCCAATTTCAAGAACCCACAACCCCTCTCCAGGACAAGAGCACCACTCTACTGGGGTCCCCTTCCTTAAATACACTCATGCAGGCAGGGGACGCGGCTCAAGGTCATTCTTGTTGGGAATCACCCTGGACCACTCCAGTCTAAATGTAGTCAGATAGGTGATAAAGTTAGATTGAGGGAATCCTTTCCCCGTTTCCAAAGCATGCCTAGATAGGATTCACCATTGTTTCCTGCTTCCTGTCCTATTTAGGTCAACCCACCCTTTGATGTTCCTAGAAATGTGATCTCTCCTAGGGCTTTGACGTAACTTCCCCAATTTGGTCCTTTGGAATGTTTATGGCCCTAGAGAAGAACAGACCCACGAGGCTTGGTCGCCATTCCAGCTTCCTTCCTTGTTCCAGAGAGGACGCACCTCTGTCCTCTAATAGCCAAGATGTAGCTATCTAGAGCTTTTTTATTTTAATCCGTCTATGTGTATTAGAACAGGATAGATTAGATAGTTAGGTCCAAACCTTTTCTATCCATCAATGGATTTATTTTTACCTCAATAAATGCTTTTAAACTTTAAAGCTAACTTTGCATCCCTTTGCCTTCCTGATGACACAGAGGCCTTCCAAAACTCACACCGCGTAAGTCTCACCGCTGCTGCAATTTTTACTCTGCTATTTTAATGGGAATTTGCCTCATAAAGAGGGTGATTAGAGCTTAACAGCTCGTCCATTCCCAACAAAGGGTCACAGGCCCAGAATACGTGTGAGAAGACAAAGGGTTTTAATGCCCAGGACGCGAAAGTGCTGAGTAAGGAAGAAAAGCCTATTTTTAAAAGGATTGGCATGAAAAAGGAGAAAAGATATTTGGAGGTTAATTTTTGGATTTTTGGATTCTTTTTCCTGGATTTTGGAATATTCTTGTTTGGAGCATCTTATTTTTTTGGAAGCTGAAAATGGAAAGAAGACAGGATCCTTTTGTTTCAGTCCCTCGGCTTCAGGATGATGGACAGAATTACTCAGCATGGAGGATGAGAATTGAACTGGCTTTGACTCCAAGACAATTAGAGGTTTCCATGCAGGAATCACCACCAGAAGAACCGGAACAGCACCTCCAGTGGCTTCAGGACGACAGAGCGGTGAGATCCATGGTTGCAAATGCACTACCAGATAAGATTTTCCAATTAATTAAAGGGAGTAAGACTGCGAAGTATATACTTTCGAATCTAGACTCTAATTTTGTGAGAGGATCGAGTGCCGATTTAATTTTGGCATATCAAAAATTATTTACTCTAAGAATGCAATCAGAGGCAGATCTAATTCTTTATCTGCAAGAGGTCAAATGCCTGGTTGACCAGCTAAGATCTCATGAAGAGATAATTTCTGAAAAATTGTGCATTGGAGCTGTAGCGGCTGGAATACAGTAGTTGGCCAAGGCCCAACCTTCTCTGGACGCACCTGCACAACATTAATCCTGTAGGCCTTATGGAGCCCCCCAAGGGATTTAAGGTGGTCCAAGAGCAGGAGCCAGAGCCTGATGTGTTGCACCTCAGCACTGGTTCACCTTGCTCTCAACACACACTCCGCCACAGCAGACTAGGTTTAAACAGTTTATTGATAAAAGATAGCAAAGTCTGAATCAAAAGTAGTAAAGAAGGCAAACATCCAAATGCAATGGCAGTCAGTAAAAAGCGATAATCCAAATTCAAAGACACTCAGTAAAAAGGCAATAATCCAAAGATAAAGGCAATCTGCACAATATAGTTCAAAGTCTCTGATATAGGAAATCAGTCCTGAAAACAAGACAACATGAGCTTCAAAGTATAATCCAAAACACAGGTTCCAGGCATGAACCAAAAGCAAGAATACTTTTCCATGAGCTTAGACAAGGCAGGAGCTGTGCTTCCAAAATCAACGTTGCTTCATCTGAAATCTTTCCCTGTTTCTCCCTTATTTACCCATGCTTGCTTACAAGCCAAGAAAGCATTTCTCAGTCCTTGAGTTCCCACGTGTTTACCAGCTATCCTAAGGGAACATCTGGGAAGATGAACCTTTAACCTTAACCTTGTATCTCTATCTAAAGAAGACTCCTCTAACTCACTGCCAGAGACACCTTGGACTTGTTGATGTTGTGAACTCTGTTGATGTTCCAAATCCTGTGAAAGGTCACCCTTATCACTAGTTCCTGTTTCCCTGCTAGCCTGTGGCCTCTCTAACAATTCAGAGCCTTCAACATTTCTCTCATCAGAGCCTTCGACATTTCCCTCATTAACATTGCCTTGGTCAGCCTGCATAAACCCAAACCTCCTTCATCATCAGACTGAACCACAACATGGCACCTGGACCTCATCCCCACCTCCCCATCTGCTCCTACAAAGGAGCCCCCAATCCTCTTTCCTGCACCTCCTTTGTTGCCTCCTCACAGAATGCTAAAGTTGGGAGGGACTCCAAAAGGCTGCCCAGTCCAACCCCTTCTGCCAGGCAGGAAGACACAACCAGAGCTCTCCCAACAGATGGACATCCAGCCCCTGCTTCAAAGCCCCCAGAGAAGGAGATGCCACCGGATTCCACACTCCACTTCCAAACAGCTCCTACCATCCAGAAGTTCTTTCCAATGTGCAGGCAGAATCTCCTTTCCTTCAATTTTAATCAATGGCTCATCGTGCCCTAGTGTCCAGAGGAGCAAAAAACAAACCTCCTTCCTCTTCCTTAGGACGTCCTTTCCAATATCTCAACATGGTCCTCGTGTCACCTTCTCTTGGTCTTCTCTTCTCCATGTATACCTACTCAGATCCCTCAGAGGGATCCATAGTTTCCGGACCTTGGACCATTTTTGGTTGTCCTTCTTGTTGGGAATGGACGAGCCGTTAAGCTCTAATCACCCTCTTTATGAGGTAAATTCCCATTAAAATAGCAGAGTAAAAATTGCAGCAGCGGTGAGAGACTTACGCGGTGTGAATTTTGGAAGGCCTCTGTGTCATCAGGAAGGCAAAGGGATGCAAAGTTAGCTTTAAAGTTTAAAAGCATTTATTGAGGTAAAAATAAATCCCTTGATGGATATAAAAGGTTTGGACCTAACTATCTAATCTATCCTGTTGTAATACACATAGACGGATTAAAATAACAAAGGTCTAGATAGCTACATCTTGACTAATAGAGGACAGAGGTGCGTCCTCTCTGGAACAAAGCAGGAAGCTGGAATGGCGACCAAGCCTCATGGGTCGCTTCTTCTCTAGGGATATAAACATTCCAAAGGACCAAATTGGGGAAGTTACGTTAAAGCCCTAGGAGAGATCACATTTCTAGAAACATCAAAGGGTGGGCTGACCTAAACAGGACAGGAAGCAGGAAACAATGGTGAAGCCTATCTAGGCATGCTTTGGAAATGCGGAAAGGATTCCCTCAATCTAACTCTATCATCTATCTGACTACATTTAGACCTGAGTAGTGCACATGGCACACTGGTGCTCATTTCACATTGATTCACACTGATTATGTGAAAATAAGCCATGCCAGACCCATCTGATCTCTTTTTTTGATAGAGTTACAAGCTGGGTTGATGCAGGGAATGCCAGGGATGGAGTGTATCTGGATTCCAGTAAAGCCTTCCTTTGATCCTGCCTTCTAGCCCTTCATCTAAGTCATTAATAAAGATCCTGAACAGACCCGGGCCCAGGACGAGACCCTGCTGATGGCCCTCCACTCGTCACTTCTTTCCAGGATGAAGAAAAGGAACCATTGGGGAGAATCACCCTCTGGGTTTGTTCACTTAGCCATTTCCAGATCCACCTAAGCATAGTTTTGCCTGGCCCACCTTGGACTAGTTTCCTTGCCAGAAGGTGATGGGGGACCTTGTCAAAGGAAGGCCTTCCTGAAATCCAGACACGCTCCATCCATGGCGTTTCCTGCATCAACCCAGATTGTAACTCTATCAAAAAAAAATCAGATGAGTCTGGCATCACTTGTTTTTGATAAATCCGTGTTGACTATTAGCAATGACTGCATTCCTTTCTAAGGGTTTGCAGACCATTTCCTTAATGATCTTGCCTGGTATCGACATGATGGTAATTGTTGAAATCCCATCTTATGAATAGGAAAGGGTTGTTCCCCAAATTGCTGCATCTTCTCTTGGAAACTCTCCACAGCTGCACTTTTGTCTGCAAACATCCGAACAAGGAAGTGTGTATTTAGTTGTTTCGCCACCAAGGAAACCAACGCTTGTTCCTCCCAGAAGAAAGCGAGCCCAAAAGCCCCAACAAACCACACTGAGAAACCTCAATGCCCACTCAGCATTTCTCTATCAATGAGGAAACACCCGGAAGCCTTTACCCAGAGCAACCATATGCTGGGACGTTTAGGCGGTCGGATATTTTGGAAATAAAAGCCGGACTATTTTTGCCACAACAAAATCTACTCCTATGCGATCACAAAACTATCAGGTCCTGTTCCAGCCAGCCAGCCAAGCCAATGCAATGGTCATCATCCCTTTGGTGATGGGAGATGCCCCATCCTTGCCAGGAATGGGCAGGAAGCTGGCTGAACTGCTGACAATAAGGTTGGGTGGCTGACCTGAAGGTTGCTGGTTCAAATCCGTGAGACTGGGTGAGCTCCCTTCTGTCAGCTCTAGCTTGCAGGGACATGAGAGAAGCTTCCCAGGAAGATTGTAACACATCCAGGGCCGGGCTGTGGCGCAGGCTGGTTAGCTGCCAGCTGCAATAAATCACTCTGACCAAGAGGTCATGAGTTCGAGGCCAGCCCGTGTCAGGGTGAGCACCCGACAATTAAAAATAAAATATAGCCCCTGCTCGTTGCTGACCTATGCAACCCAAAATATAGTTGCATCTATCAAGTAGGAAATTTAGGTACCACTTATATGTGGGGAGGCTAATTTACACCACCATAAAAATCATCCAGCCGCTGTTGGAATGAGGAAGCGCCATCGCAGTAGATGATGAAGCCGCTGCTCCCCCTATGACCGGAATCAAGCATACCCTCAGTAAGCTGGAAGCTGGAGAAGGTTTAAATTGCCTCTGCGTCTGTCTCTGTCTCTGTTCTAAATTATATGGCATTGAATGTTTGCCTTATATGTGTACCCACCCTGAGTCCCCTTCAATGTGAGAAAGAAGGGCGGAATATAAATAATGTAAATAAATAAATAAATGTGTATTAAAGAAAAGAGGGTTCTATAGCAAAAACAAGTTCAAAAATACATTCCAAGGCAAAGAGTATAAAAGTATTTCTAAGGTATACGTCAAAGGCAAAAGCAAAAGTACATCCAAAGTATAAGCTTCAAAAGTCACTCCAAAATCTAGGTGACAGAGTATTCTTGGGGCAGCAATAAAGAAAGTCCTGCACTGACAGGAAAGCCAAAATCCACAAAACTTTGACCAAGAACTGTATCCAAACAAGATTCCCCAGTTCCAAGCAGGAAAACAGGACATAAAGGCAAGGCCAGAATCTATGTTCACGGAACGCAAGGAAAAGGTGACTTTCTTCAGAAAATGCAAGGTTGCTCTCACACAGAGCAACCCAAGGAGCAAGCTTAGGAAACCAAACTCATTCCCATGGAGACACTAGCTATCTACCTGGAATCTCTCTGTTTATCTTTCAGACACTGAGAAAACCTTCATTGCCTCTGCCTGGCATTATCTCGCCAAGTCGCCATAACTGAAAACGCTGAGTGATGGGCAACAATCCAACACCTTCCACCTCCTGCACATCTTTCCCAGGGTCAGGAAGACCCTCTGGAAGCAGAGCCTCTGGCAGCGTTTCGTGTGAAACATCCTCACTGAAAGCAGATCTGTCTGTCTGTAAAGCCATTCCTATCATCCAGGGAAGAACGACCTTCTCCCTGAGGCAGTACAGAAGTGGTGGGCTCCAATTCAGGTTCCAATTCAGGAGCACAAAGCCCCACCAAAGGGTCCCCCCTCCCCCTTCTCAGACCAGGCCTCAAAACTGCCCCTGGTTGAGGGCGAATCCCTTCCAGACCCAGTTACAGGGATTCACGTGGCTGAAGGAGGCGGGTGTTTCTGGCCTGGAGAAGAGGCACCTCGGACGGAGACCACAAAGGCCTGCCTTGCCTTCTGCTGCTCCGGAGGAGAAGATCCCAATGGAAAGAGAAGAGATTCCACCCAAAGGTTAGGAAGAAGGAGGACAAGGAGGACAAGGCAACAGACCGCCCAGGAGGCCTTCAAGCAGAGGGTGGGTGGCCCTCTGTCAGGAATGCTTGATGGAGGCATACTCTGTGGCCATGGGGCCAGGTTGGATGGAAACTGGGGTCCTCAGCCCCACCTTGCGACCCCAAGGCAGGCACAGAACAGTTTCCCTTTTTCTTCCTGCCTCCTTCTGGGCATAAATAAGGCAACGGTCGTGGTGTTTTCACCTCCCTGAGGTTCTGAGGGACCTGCATGAGAGAGATCATGCTCTCCACTCCGAAGTGGACACAAATGGGTCTCCAGAGCAGAACTGCTCCGATGTCAGGCTCCCAAATGCAAACCCAGCAAGGCCCTCCCAACATCATCATCATCACCACCCAGCCCATCCCTGGGCCCCTACCTGGGAAGGGCTCTTCCTGGCCTGGCTCTCCCCTGGCTGAGCCTGGCACCAGCAGCATCAGGACAAGGGCCAGGAGGGCGGACGGAGCCAGAACCGGACCCATCTTGCCTCCTGCAGCCTCCCTCCAACCAGAAGAGAAGGAGGAAGCACTCTGTCTTTCTTTCTTTCTTCCTCTGGCTGCTGCTTCTCCTTCTGAAGGGCTTCCTCTTCTCTGCAGACCGAGGAAAGGGTGTGGGACGGGGGCAGCTGGCCCCGCTCTGAGCCACGCAGCCTCCTCCTCCTCCTCCCCTTCTTCTTCTTCTTCTTCTTCTTCTTCTTCTTCTTCTTCTTCTTCTTCTTCTTCTTCCTTCTTCTTCTTCCTTCTTCTTCTTCCTTCTTCTTCTTCTTCTTCTTCTTCTTCTTCTTCTTCTTCTTGTTCAGGTGGAATCTATTTTCTTGCAGAGCTTGAACCCCTTGCTCGGTTGAGCCCCATTCTCCGGAGCAGCAGAAAACAAGCTTGATCCTTCCTTCAAGCATTTCAACTTGGCTCATGTCCCTTCTCTCAGCCTCTTCGTCTCCAGGCTAAACATCTCCAGATCCCTCAGAGGGATTCTTGGCCTTCCAAGCCTTGGATCATTTTGGTTGCCCTCCTCTTCCATCTTGTCCGCTTCCTTCTTGACTCGACTTGCCCAGAACTGGACTCAGGATAATTGTTCCAGGTGAGAGGTAAAGGTAGGTAAAGGTTTTCCTCTGACGTTAAGTCCAGTCATGTTTGATTCCGGGGGTTGGTGCTCATCTCCATTTCTAAGCCGAAGAGCCGGCGTTGTCCGTAGATATCTCCAAGGTCATGTGGCTGGCAAGAGTGCGTGGAGCGCCGTTACCTTACCTTCCTATTGATCTACTCACATTGGCATGTTTTCGAACTCCTAGGTTGGCGGAAACTGGAGCTAACAGCAGGCGCTCACTCCGCTTCCCGGATTTGAACCTGGGATCTTTCGGTCTGCAAGTTCAGCAGCTCAGCGCTTTAACACACTGAGCCACCGGAGGCTCCGTACCAGCTTAGCCCCAACAATTTTAGTCGAATTTTAAGAGTTTTAAAGGATTTAAAGCAGTCGTTCTCAACCTGTGGGTCCCCAGATGTTTTTGGCCTCCAGCTCCCAAAAATCCTAAGAGCTGGTCAACTGGCTGGGATTTCTGGGAGTTGTAGGTCAAAACACCTGGGGAGGGACCTACAAGTTGAGAACCACCGATTGTTAAAGGTGTGAATGTATTATGTCTTGTTATTTAGGCTGTTTTTTGACTTGTTATTTGTAACTTCGGCATTAAATGTCTGCCAATGTGTTTTACTTTGCTGTAAGCCGCCCTGAGTCTCTTCGGGGAGATAGGGTGGGCCGTAAATAAAGCATTATGATTATTACATGAACTTATAACCTCTTGGGCAACCTCTTGAGTCATTCCAGATACTCCCTGGCCTTGTCATTGCCGCCTCCAAGAAGAAAGAAGAAGAAAGAAGTCTTTCTTCTTCCTTTACATTTTCATGTATTCTATAAAAGGTCTCCAGTCTGTGGTTTTAATATATCCTCCTGTGTTTTTTTTCCCAATAGGCATGTTAGCCTATCCATATCCATAATTTCAATTACTTTATCTAGCCAATCATCCTGAGTTGGGATTTTTGCTTGTTTCCATAATTTAGCATATGCCATTCTCGCTGCCGTAGTTAGATAAACGAATAGATTATCTTTATTTCTATCCCACTGCTCTTCTTCTTCTTCAGTCATACTTAGCAGAAAGTACTCCCGTTTTAATTGTATTTTGGTTTTAATAATCTGTTGACAGGTTGCATGGACCATTTTACAATAATTTACTGCTTTTTTTGCTGTACAAGTGTCCCTTCTGTGCAGACTGAATAAGTGCCAGTCTTTTGCCTTCAACCTGGTGACAGTCCCGATTCCTGATCCGAAACATCGGCGGTTAGCGAAGCTTGCCAGGCAGGAGTCCCTCGGCATCCGCGGGTCTTTGAGAAACCTCAAATATCCGGCATCACGTTCTTTCAGCTTTGTTTACTACCAGCCTCTGAAATGGGGAATCACCAAAGTTTTGTGCCAAAGTTTTGCAATATATTTTGCATCATTTGCACAAAAGCCCCGCCTTTGGCCACATCTCCAATTAGAGCCAGAGAAGCCATGCTGCCCCTAGAATCATAGAATAGTAGAGTTGGAAGAGACCTCGTGGGCCATCCAGTCCAACCCCATTCTGCCAAGAAGCAGGAAATCGCATTCAAAGCACCCCCAACAGATGGCCATCCAGCCTGTTTAAAAGCTTCCAAAGAAGGAGCCTCCACCACAGCCCAGGGCAGAGAGTTCCACTGCTGAACAGCCCTTCTCACAGTGAGGAAGTTCTTCCTGAGGTTCAGGTGGAATCTCCTTTTCTGTAGTTTGAAGCCATTGTTCCCTTGCGTCCTAGTCTCCAGGGCAACAGAAAACAATCTTGTTCCCTCCTCCCAGGCCTGTAGAGGGGGGGGGGGAGTTTAGGAGTTCAACCCCCCCCCCCCCCCCCCCAAATTTTTCAGGTTATTAAAAAAACCTGGTTTACTCATGAATTTTAACTGGTTAACCAAATCCCCATGCTAAGTCTATGAGACACAAAACATTAAGAGTCCCTCCAGGCACTATTTCAAGCAGATATTGACAGGTTTGTAGTGGGGAGGGGTGTGTGCTAGGGGTTCAACCCCCCCCCCCCCCCCGAAATTTTCAAAACTCCTCCCGAAATGTTTTTCTGGCTACGGCCCTGCCTCCTCCCTATGACTTCCCTTCACGTATTTGTACATGGCTATCATGTCTCAGCCTTCTCTTCTGCAGGCTAAACTTGATCATTTTAGTTGCCCTCCTCTGGACGCTTTCCAGCTTGTCAACATCTCCCTTCAACTGCGGTGCCCAAAATTGGACACAGTGTGATTCCAGGTGTGGTCTGACCAAGGCAGAATAGAATAAGGGGGAGCAGGACTTCCCTGGATCTAGACGCTATTCCCCTATTGATGCAGGCCAGAATCCCATTGGCTTTTTTAGCTGCTGCATCACATTCCTGGCTCATGTTCCCCTTCCTCCCCACGAGGACTCCAAGGTCTTTTTCGCACACACTGCTGTCAAGCCAGGCCTCGTCCCCCATTCTGTATCTTTGATTTCCATTTTTTCTGCCAAAATGAAGTATCTTGCATTTGTCCCTATTGAACTTCATTTTGTTAGTTTCGGCCAATCATCTCTCTAGTCTGTCAAGATCGTTTTGAATTCTGCTCCTGTCTTCTGGAGTGTTGGCTCTCCCTCCCAGTTTGGTGTCGTCTGCAAACTTGATGATCGTGCCTTCTGACCCTTCGTCTAAGTCGTTTATAAAGATGTTGAACAGAACCCTCTATTCTGCCTTGGTCAAACCACTTTACCTGGAATCACACTGTGTCCAATTCTGGGCACCACAGTTGAAGGGAGATGTTGACAAGCTGGAATCTGTCCAGAGGAGGGCGACTAAAATGATCAAAGGTCTGGAGAACAAGCCCTATGAGGAGCGGCTGAAAGAGCTGGGCATGTTTAGCCTGCGGAAGAGAAGGCGGAGAGGAGACATGATAGCCATGTACAAATATGTGAGGGGAAGTCATAGGGAGGAGGGAGCAAGCTTGTTTTCTGCTGCCCTGGAGACTAGGACACAAGGGAACAAGGGCTTCAAACTACAGGAAAGGAAGGAGATTCCGTCTGGACATCAGGAAGAACTTCCTCACTGTGAGAAGGGCTGTTCACCAGTGGAACTCTCTGCCAAGGACTGTGGTGGAGGCTCCTTAGAATCACAGAGACCTCATGGGCCATCCAGTCCAACCCTGTTCTGCCAAGAAGCAGGAAAACGACATCCTTCTTTGGAGGCTTTGAAGCAGAGGCTGGATGGCCATCTGTCGGGGGTGCTTCGAATGTGATTTTCCTGCTTCTTGGCAGAACAGGGTTGGACTGGATGGCCCACAAGGTCTCTTCCCACTCAGGATTCCACGATTCTATGATTCTAAGAAGATTGGGCCACCAAGGGATCCCCAGCCCTGGTGATGGGAAACGAGTGTGGCTTTAGACATTGTTGGCACTTTTCAGAAACTGCAGTTGTTGTTGTTGGGTCAATGATGCAAGAACAGCTGCCTGCGCTGCCTGGGCTCTGCAGTGCAATCCATATTCAAACTAAGGCATGTTTTTGCACTAGAAATACAGGAGTGTCCCTTCTGCTCCATTATAATATTCATTAACCATTAGGGACAGGGGCATCCTTTTGAATAATGAGGTATAAATGTCTTTTGTTACTGTAGGATTTTTGATAGGACATGCACATCCATATATGTTATGCTTCTTAGAAACATTACATCCATCCAATCATCGTTTATTATGCAAATAGATAGACGCCAGAGGTAGCCGGGCCGGGCTGTGGCGCAGCTGGCTAGTAACCAGCTGCTATAAATCACTACTGACCGAGAGGTCATGAGTTCGAAGCCCGGGTAGGGTTAAGCCTCCGACCATTAATAGCCCCAGCTTGCTGTTGACCTATGCAGCCCCGAAAGACAGTTGCATCTGTCAATTAGGGAAATTTAGGGACGCTTTATGCGGGAGGCTAATTTAACTAATTTACAACACCATAAAACTGCCAGCAAAACACAAGGAAAGGAATGAGGAAGTACAGCCACTACGGGACGGTGAAGCAACAGCTCCCCCTGTGGCCGGAATCGTGAAGCTGGAAAAATGTTAAAAATGCCTCTGAGTCTGTCTAATGTATGTTGTTTGTCTGTTGGCATTGAATGTTTGCCATATATGTGTTCATTGTAATCCGCCCTGAGTCCCCTTCGGGGTGAGAAAAAAGGGCAGAATATAAATACTGTAAATAAAATAAAAAAATAAATAGGACTCCATGGAGCCATGGGTTCAAATGGCAGGAGAGGAGATTCCCCCTGAACATTCATTCGGAAGAACTTCCCGGCTGCAAGAAGAGCTGTTCACTCGCAGAAACCTCTCCCTCGGAGTTTGATGAAGGTTCCTCATTTGGAGGCTTTTAAAGAGGCTGGATGGCCATCTAAAAGGAGTGCTTTGATTGTGTTTTTCCTTTATGGCAGAAGGGGGTTGGACTGGATGGCCTTTGGGGTCTCTTCCAAATCTATGACTGTGAATTCTACGATTGTACTTCATTCGGTGGTTCTTATTAGAGGAACAATTGTAACGACCTGTCCTTAAAAAGGCCCTTCCTATGCAGTGGTTGTACTGAATGTCTAATGGTGAGGACTGTTAATGTGGGATTTGTGTACTGATAGTGTTTAAATGCAATTTGTGCCATGCTTGTATTGCTACTGATTGCCTCATTCAGAATGTACCATAGTGTGGAAAGAGTTAATTGCTAAGAAGCTATGATGACCTTGATGTGTGGCTGGAACTAGGGAGTATCCAGACATAAGTGTGTGTGCAAACTGATTGTGTCAGTTCTGTCGAGTTCTGTCTGCCCAGAGTTTGAGTCAAGTCCTGTGTCCATCTGTTGACTGTAAGTCTGTTTGTGTTGATACAGTAAAACTTTGTAAATAGTTTTACCAACGTCTCTGAGTGTCTTTTCGTTCTGCGCTCCACTGCTCCCATCCAACTACTGCTGCGCTGCAAATACTCTGACAAGGACCATGGAGGACGAAAGTGCAATTCCAGGTCAGAGGTGGGCCACATGCGGCCTGAGGCTGTTTGTTGACTCTTGAGGCTGTTAGGAATGGTAGAAGTTGAATTCCAAAAACACCTGGAGGGCGAGCCCAAGTTTGCCCATGCCTGGAATAGATCATGGGAAGGAACGGTCCCACTTTATTATGCTTTGGTGAGACTTTGTTAGAAATAGCAACCTCCTATGTCTCTATTTGTTAATGCATATATTTGCTAACCAGTATTCTATGTGTATATTGATTTACCAGTTTGATTGTACCTCTTTGGTGTGGGATTATAGACGTGTGATTGTACCGAGCATGTTCAGACTCAGGACTCCATTTTGTAGTCAGTCTGCTTTACACCTCAGTGGAGATGGATGCATGTTGCTATTTGGATTTTAATATAGAAGTATGCTTATGGACTTCAGTGCATACAATTATACCTAAAGACTGCAGACTATTGATTAAAAATGATACCTTGTGAACACAGAGAAGCTACCATCCTATCTGTAACTAAACTTAAATAAGAAATGTGCCTGTATGGTGAATTAATACAAGATGTTTAAGAGTAAACAAGATATTATATTTTTCAAAGAAGATTTTGTTTTTTATCTCTGAGTGCATATCTTAAACTAAAAGGTTTCAAGGGAGTGTATATCTTTTGGGCAATTTCTAACAGTTGAGTTCCCTGTGTGCCATTACATGAATGCTTGTGAATATCACTTGTTCAAAGAGTTGGCTTCTAACAAGGTCATGCCTTTCTTTGACTAGAGGTTTTCAAAAGGTGGTCTCCACATGTTCATGGAGATTCGCATTTGCCAAACAAATATGTGCCCAGAGACTGGGTACAGTTAATTTTCCAAGACCTTCTCACCCGGAATAACAACCCTGTGTCCAGTTCTGGGCAGAACCATTCAAGGAGATGGACAAGATGGACGGGGTCAGAGAAGGGTGACTGAATTGGCCAAAGGTCTGGAAAGCAAGGAATGGCTGAGGGAGAGGGGTCTGTTTAACCTGGAGAAGAGGAGGCTGAAAGAAGGGGGCACGGGAGCCAGGTTGACATATCGCAAAGGAGGGCCCACTGAGGAGGAAAAGCAAGCTTGTGTTGTTGAAGGCTTTCATGGCCAGAATCACTGGGTTGCTGTGAGTTCTCCAGGCTGGATGGCTATGTTCCGGAAGCATTCTCTCCTGACATTTCCTCTGAGGTTGTGAGGTCTGTTGAAAACGAGGCAAGTGGGGTTTATATACAGTAGAGTCTCACTTATCCAAGACTTGCTTATCCAAGGTTCTGGATTATCCAAGGCATTTTTGTAGTCAATGTTTCCAATACATTGTGATATTTTGGTGCTAAATTCGTAAATACAGTAATTACAACATAGCATCACTGTGCACTGAACTACTTTTTCTGTCAAATATGTTGTATAACATGTTTTGGTGCTTAATTTGTAAAATCATAACCTAATTTGATGTTTAATAGGCTTTTCCTTAATCCCTCCTTATTATCCAACATATTCACTTATCCAAGGTTCTGCCAGCCCGTTTAGCTTGGATAAGTGAGACTACTGTATCTGTGTAATAATGCTGAACGTGGGAGAAAGAACTCTTGTCTGTTGGAGGCAAGTGGGAATGTTGCAATTAGCCAGCTTGATTAGCACTGAATGGCTTTGCAGCTTCAAGGACTGGCTGCTTACTGCCTGGGGGAATCCTTTGTTAGGAGGTGTTAGCTGGTCCTGATTGCTTTCTGTCTGGAATTCTCCTGTTTTCTTCTGCGTTGTTCTGTATTTGATGCTAATCAAGGTGATCAATTGCTACATCAATACTTTCCTCCAACAGACTTTCTTCCACCCTGGACTTTTGGCAGATATATAAACCCCTCTTGCCTAGTTTTCAACAGACCTCACAACCTCTGAGGAAATGTCAGGAGAGAATGCTTCTGGAACATGGGCATACAGCCCGGAACACTCACAGCAACCCAAGAGCAAGGTTGTTTTTTTGCTGCTCCAGAGACTGGGACACAATGGAGCCACGGATGAAAGGGATTCCTCCTGAACATAAGGAAGAACTTCCTGACGGTGTTTAGGAGCGGAATATGCTGTCGGTGGAGCCTCCTTCCTTCTCTGGAGGTTTCAAGGCAGAGGGTCAAGAGGGTTTGACTGAGCATTTCTGCCAGGAGGAAGGGACCGGGTGGCCTCTGGGGGTCTCTTCCAATTTTATAATTCAGATATTCTATGTCAGTCTGGTCCCACTTGTGTCCTTTATTCAAACTGAGTGGTTGAACACTCATGATCAACGCATTCAAAAATCCTCTTTTTGCCTGCAAAACAGTTCAAAGCCCACCCAGCTGCCCCCTCCCAGTTCCTCCCAGTTGCCCCATTTCAAAGGCAGCACATCTGGCCCAGTACAGAGAGAAACCAACTGAGTGGTCCTTCTTCCAGTGTTCAAAAGTCTCAACAGGGACGGAGGAGGAGGAGGAAGACCAAACGCCCAACGGGAGAAAGCATCAAGATTCTGCTTCATGACCTTAATCTCAGGAGAGGCTCCACATCAGGTTTCGACCAATGTACAAACATCCAAAGGCAGGAAGGCCACCTCACAGTTCATTGTGCTGAAGGCCTCGTGAGATCCTTCCGGAGATGTCCTGGAGGTGCTTCTTGACCTGAGAGCAGAGAGGAAACCCCATGTTATTCCATACGTTCCTATCCACTGTTGTCTAAGGAAGAGGCACCACTGGAGCAGCCGAGCACGTCTTTCGCATCATGGGCTTTAAAAGGTGATGTGAAGACTTAACATGAACATTGTATACTTGCTTGCTTTAGGACACAAAGGGATCTTGTAGCACCTGAGACCCTAAGTTCTCAACCTGTGGGTCCCGAGATGTTTTGGCCTTCAACTCCCACAAATCCTAACAGCTGGTAAACTGGCCGGGATTTCTGGGAGTTGTAGGCCAAAACACCTGAAGACCCACAGATTGAGAACCACGAGCAAAGACAATGGCTGTGGAACACCCTCCCCAGAGATATGCGGCAAATTCCAACTTTGTTGGGCTTCGGAAAAGCCCTACAAACATGGCTGTGCGCCCAGGCTTTCAATCAATAAACGGCAAAGATGAAATGGACTGAACTACGGACAAAGCATGAGGTTTTTTTAGGATGAACGGATCTGATTTTATGTAACTTATATTGTATTTTAATAGTTTTTAATTGTTTATGCATTGTTTTGATATTGTTTTTGCATGGGCATCGAACTGCTGCCATTTCTGTAAGCCGCCCTGAGTCCCTTTGGATGAGAAGGGCGGGATATAAATGTGAGAAATAAATAAAATAAATGAAGTGGGCAGCAGAGGGGTGCATCTACACTGCCAAACGGATGCAGTTTGACTTCCCTGGCTCAATGCTATGGGGTTGTAGTTTGGTGAGGCCCCAGAACACTTAGGTTGAGAAAGAACTTGTGAAACTACAATTCCCATGATTCCTTTAGTATTGAGCCAGTGACATCAAACTATATTCATTCTACAGTGCAGATGCAGATAGGAAAGCTGATGCTCCCATGTTGGTTCTCTCTGTGCATCTCAAAAGTACCATTTTACAGATATCCCAGAGGAATAGAGGTGTCTTTGAACTGTCTGGTTGTCTGTCGGGAGGGCTTGGGTTGTGTCTTCCTGCCTGGCAGAAGGGGGCTGGACTGGATGGCCTTCAGAGGTCCCTCCCCTCTCCAGGATGGGATGGGATGCCAAGCCCTTCTGCCCAGGCTGCCCCTCACTTCCACTGACCGTTCACCCAAGGAAGCAATTTGAGGGGACCCCCCCCCCCCCCCGCCCGCACCTTGTATCCCAGGTCCTTGGTCTTCTCCTGGAGCATGGTGTGCTTCTCCTGGTGGCGGCTGAGGTGCTCCTCGTCGCCCATCCCTTCCACGTGCTTCAGCTTCTGGTGCGAGATCTCCAGCTGCTTCTGGAAGTGCAGGTGCTTCTCCACCTTGGCCTCAAAGTGCTTCAGCTCCTCCTTTTTTCGAGGGGGGGGGGAGGTGGTCAGACACAGTTAGAACCCTCCCTTCCGCTCCATGCCCTTCCCTGCTGGACAGGCCCAAGAAGGACCCTCCACAAAGACTGTTTGTTTGGGCTGCATTTCACTTAGCCGTGGAGTCAATGCAGTCGGACATCACTTGCACCCATATGGGTATGTGGTGGAAGCTCCTTTTTTGTTGACTTTGAAACAGAGGCTGGATGGCCATCTGTTGGGGGTGCTTTGTGCTTTTCCTGAATGGCAGGCTAGGGTTGGACTGGATGGCCCATGGGGTCTCTTTCAACTCTAGGATTCTAGGATACTCTGGGCATTGCAATTTGGCTAAAGACTTTACAAAACTACTGTATTTTCTCGAATCTAACGCTCACCTTTTTTGGCTAAATCACCTTGACAAAATTAGGGTGTGTGTTAGGTTCACATAATATAATACTAATAATAGTAATAATATTTTATGGATTAGCCCTTAGGCTATATCACAATACCAAACCAAACAACAAGGCTAGATAGGAATTGATCACACTCTATGTAGTAAGTTAAAATAAGACACTTATAACAATACAGTAAATAAATATGATAAAACTGAATATATACATCTTATTTCCTTATCACCCCTACAATTTGTCCCAATCAGCCCCACATATGTGGTTCTCGAACTTTGATTACATAGTGTTATGATTGAGCCTCATGGCTCTGTTACTGACAGACGTGGGCGTAAGACTCCTCGGGAGTCAGATACTCTCGAGGAGCGAGAGAGAAAAAGACTGCGAGACATATTTGCAGCACCTTCTGACGAGGAGTCTTTCGAAGGGTTTACGGAGAGAATGGAGGAGGGGCTGGTTAGCTCAGAGGAGGATGAGATGGATTGGACTCGGGTAAGGGAGGAAGTGGGTGCCACTGGCCATGATGGGACAGAAGATGAATGGGGACCTTCAGGATTAGACCCATGGTTTAGCTGGAGGGATGGGACGGGATCCACAGCTGGAGATGCTGTTGGGCGTAGTCAGAGGTGTTCCAGCTCTGACGAGGAAAGTGATGAGGAAACGCCCGGGTTAAGGAGGACAGCTGACAGTGATGAAGATTTGTAACTGGCATAAAATGGGGCTTGGGAGCAATTGCAAATTGCGTTGGGCAAGGTAATCTGGGCAAACGCTTGGGATCCGTGTGTGTGTGGGACGCTTCCCTGAAGACTTGTGTGCTTTCCTGTGCTGTGACGTAAGTTGATTGGAATCCAGGGTCAGACGGCGGGAGGGATTGTGTGGGCATTTGTTTGTGCAAACCTGTGCTTACTCTTATTAGCTTGACCCTCCGTCGTCTTCTTGACGGACGCCATCTCCTGCTTTGAGAACTCGGACTGAACTGACTACGGCTTGTCTTCCCCCCTTCTTGGACTTGGAAAAACTACAAACGTCTGCTTCTGGCTTTGATCTACGGAACGGAACTGGTCTACTCAACTGCTACAATCCTTGGCTGATTTACTCGTGTTGGAGATCCTGTCTGCTGTGTGTGTGGGGGAGCGACGCAAGTTACTCTAAGCACAGTGTTGGCAGCAGAGAGGAATCTGCTGCCAATTAGTTGCATTCTTTGTATCTTTTGTTCCTTGGCTTTCGTTTCGTTTATACCCAGGCTGACGCAAGCAGTTTGTTTTTACCCGGATTAAACTCCGGTTTAATCCGGTTTATCTTTTGAACATTTACTTTTGCCCCTTTTTGCTCCTAAAGGCAAAAACTGCCTGGCCCTTGTGTTTTACGGGCATTTTTTGAGTTCTGTAATCTAATAAACTCTGTTACTTTGAATCTTGTGGCGTTCTGTCCTTGACAGATTGCCCAACGCCCATAAAAAGTTTATTGCAGCAATAAACCCGTCAGGAAGACGATGGATGAGTTACGGGCCAAAGTAGACCAATTGCAAACGGCTTTTACCGTTAGCCAAACAGCTCAGGCTGTGAAAGGACATGTTTTGACTCCTGAACGCTTTGACGGAACCAGGTGCAAGTTGCCAACCTTTTTGGCACAAGTGGAGCTTTATTTTTCTCAGCTCAGTGCTCATGCTTTTCCTACAGACACTAGCAAGGTGGCCTTTATTTTGAGTTTGTTGACCGGTCCCGCAGGACAATGGGCCACTAATTTAATTTTGGGAAATGACCCAGTCAAGGACAATTTGAATAATTTCAAAAAGTTGTTAACTGATACTTTTGGGGATCCTCTCCGCACGGAGAACGCTGGGTGGGCTCTGTATCGGTTGAAACAGGGAAAGGGGACTGTTTTGGATTACTTAAATAAGTTTAACCTGTATCGCCACCAGCTGGATTGGGGGGAAAATGCATTCATGCTTTTATTTACTGCCGGGTTAAGTGATATGCTCCAGGATGAATTAGCACGCTTGGAGCCGGCTGAAAGCTGGGACGCCTTAGTAGCTAAGGTGCTGCGTTTAGACGCAAGGTTCGAGGCTCGTAAACACTCAAAAGCAATGTGTGCGCCACCCATGCATGTAACCAGGACACCTGTGGTGATGGGGGAAGAGCCCATGGAGCTTGGGGTCTTTAAAAAGCTGTCTACAGAGGAAAAGAGCCGTAGGAGGCAGCTGGGCTTGTGTTTGTACTGTGGGAATGCTGGGCATTTTGCCAAAAATTGTAATGTGAAACCTTCCCAGCTTTCGGGAAAAGGCCAGCCCTAGTGCGACGTGAGTCCAACGCACTAGGGCTCCTCAAGCAGTCAACTGAGGGGAGGAAGCATGTTTTCGTACCCATTACATTATCTGTTGGGGGAAGGGAACTTGTTTCTACTTTGGCACTGCTGGACTCAGGAGCTACGGTCTCCTATGTAGATATTGAGTTTGCTAAGAAGCATGGCATTCCTAGAGTGCGCAAGGCATGCGACGTGTGGGTGGAAGGAGCAGATGGGAGACTGCTGGAGACTGGGGTGGTTAACCATGAAACCTCAGCAGTAACGTGGGAGGTGCAGGGAGTAACGGGAACGTTTGTGTGGGATATTACGAGCTTGCCTAGATATGATGTGATCCTGGGGATGGATTGGCTAGCTGTAGTAAACCCACAAGTAGATTGGGCAACACGTAAAGTGATCTTAAAGAGGCAGGATTGTTGCACTCTAAATGTTACTCATTCTGATATGGAGGGAGTGCCTGCTGAGTATGGGGAGTTCTCGGATGTATTTTGTAAAAGAGAAGCGGACAAATTACCACCGCACAGGCCATATGATTGCGCCATCAAGTTGGCAGAAGGTGCGAAACTGCCAGCAGGGAGGCTGTATGCCTTGACTGTACCGGAAAGGCAAGCTTTGCGGGAGTTTCTAGATGAAAATTTAGCCAAGGGGTTTATTCGCCCATCTAGTTCTCCAACTGCGGCACCAGTATTCTTTGTAGCCAAAAAGACTGGGGAACTTAGGCTGGTCTGTGACTATCGGATCCTAAACAAATACACCATTCGGGATAGGTACCCGCTCCCTTTAATCTCGGAACTGTTATCAAGGGTGCAAGGGGCTAAGGTCTTTACCAAGCTTGACCTGCGGGGGGCCTATAACTTAATCCGTATACGGGAAGGGGATGAATGGAAGACGGCATTTAACACGTGTTTCGGATGCCACGAGTTCCGAGTCATGCCTTTTGGGCTTTGTAATGCTCCTGCGGTATTCCAGAGGTTCATGAACGATGTGTTCAGGGACCTAATTGATCAATTTTTAGTGATTTATTTGGATGATATCTTGATTTTTTCTAAGGACGAGAAAGAACATCGTCAACATGTCAAGCAGGTTCTGCACCGACTGCGGGCTAATGGGCTTTTCGCCAAGGCTTCCAAGTGCGTCTTTCATGTGCCTGAAGTGGAGTTCCTAGGTCATGTAGTGTCAGGTAGGGAACTTAAAATGGACCCACATAAGGTTGACGCCGTCAACTCATGGCAGGAGCTGAAGACTAAGAAGGATGTACAAAGGTTCTTGGGTTTCGCTAATTACTACCGGGAGTTTATTCCGAATTTTGCAAAGCTCACGGTACCTTTGACGCAGCTTCTGCGCAAGAAACAGCCATTTGTGTGGGGGCGGGAAGCTCACGAGGCGTTTCTACAACTAAAGTCTAGTTTTCAATCGGACAACATACTAACCCATCCTGATGTTGACAGACCGTTCGTGGTAGAAGCGGACGCTTCTAGCTACGCGTTGGGGGCTGTATTGTCTCAGAAGGATTCCTCAGGGACCTTGCGTCCCTGTGGATTTTACTCGCGGCAACTAACACCCTTCGAGCAGAACTATACCATATGGGAGAAGGAGTTGTTGGCGATTAAGGTGGCGTTTGAGGTGTGGCGGCACTGGCTTGAAGGGGCACGGCACCAGATCGTGGTCAGATCTGATCACAAGAACTTAGAGCACTTGCAAACAGCAAAGAAGTTAAACCAGCGTCAAATCCGCTGGGCTTTGTTTTTCTCCAGGTTTAACTTCAAGGTGCAGTTCGTGGAGGGGAAGGCAAACTTGCGGGCCGATGCTTTATCCCGCAAGCCGGAATTTAAGACCAATGAGCAGGTAGTATGTCAGACCATCTTGCCTACTGCCTCTCTGTGTGTTGTAGATAATGAGCTTGGGTTACATGACCAGATCCTTGAGGCTCAGAAGGATGATGTGTGGACTCAGGAGCAACTGATGCTGCTCTCTGCAGGTAACCGTACCATACTGCCGCATCTCCAGGATCAAGACGGGGTATTGGTGCGTAGGGGGCAGGTTTACGTACCAGTAGGGACCCTCAGGTTGGAGGTGATTAGAGCCCACCATGACGAACCCATGGCTGGGCACTTTGGCAGGTTCAAGACCGTACAGCTTATCACCAGGAGCTACTGGTGGCCAAAGATGCGGCAAGACATTCTGCGCTTTTGTGACAGCTGCGCCGTTTGTCAGCAGAGTAAGACGCCTGTTGGGCGCCCTAGAGGGTTGTTATCGTCTTTACCTGTTCCGGAGAGGCCATGGCAAATCATTTCCATGGATTTTATTTCAGATTTGCCTAAGTCTGGGGGTTATACTTGTATTTGGGTGGTGGTGGATTTATTTAGTAAACTGGCTCATTTTATTCCTTGTTCAACCATTCCGGCGGCCCCTACGTTGGCCTTACTATTTACAAAGCACATCTATCGTTTGCACGGAGCACCCGAGGTGATTATTTCAGATAGGGCTCCGCAATTTGTGTCACGCTTTTGGAAACATTTCCATGAGTGTTTGGGGACTAAGTTAAACGTGTCTTCAGCTTTCCATCCGCAAACGGATGGACAGTCGGAACGGGTTAATGGGCTCTTAGAGCAGTATCTGCGTTGTTTTTGTTTAGATCAACCCACGGCTTGGGTAAAGTGGTTACCGGTGGCGGAATTTGCTTACAACAATGCGGTGCACACGTCTAGTCAGCATACGCCATTTGAGCTAACTTATGGTTTTCACCCACGGGGAGGTGTGGCGCCGTCGACCAATGTGGTCTCTTCGGACCCTGTGTACCGCTCTTCGGAAATGGCTGCATTGCATGATGTTGCCCGTCGCTTACTGTTGGAAGCTAAGGCAACGCAGAAGACTCAGGCTGACCGCCACAGGCAGGCAGGGGAGGAGTTGGAAGAAGGGGATTTGGTGTGGTTATCTTCCAAACATATTAAACAGGCTGGGGGAAAGTTTGCGCCTCGGTATTTGGGTCCCTTTCCTATTGTTAAAAAGATTTCTTCTGTTGCGTTTCGTTTGCGTTTACCGTCTAGTTTAAAGGTCCATCCAGTCTTTCATCGTTCACTGTTGAAACTTGATACCTCTAGTCGTCGTGGTGCTATAGCGGAGGGTATCACTGCCACTTCTCCGCCATCGGGGGAGGAGGCCTTTGTGAGAGGGGATAGTGTTATGATTGAGCCTCATGGCTCTGTTACTGACAGACGTGGGCGTAAGACTCCTCGAGAGTCAGATACTCTCGAGGAGCGAGAGAGAAAAAGACTGCGAGACATATTTGCAGCACCTTCTGACGAGGAGTCTTTCGAAGGGTTTACGGAGAGAATGGAGGAGGGGCTGGTTAGCTCAGAGGAGGATGAGATGGATTGGACTCGGGTAAGGGAGGAAGTGGGTGCCACTGGCCATGATGGGACAGAAGATGAATGGGGACCTTCAGGATTAGACCCATGGTTTAGCTGGAGGGATGGGACGGGATCCACAGCTGGAGATGCTGTTGGGCGTAGTCAGAGGTGTTCCAGCTCTGACGAGGAAAGTGATGAGGAAACGCCCGGGTTAAGGAGGACAGCTGACAGTGATGAAGATTTGTAACTGGCATAAAATGGGGCTTGGGAGCAATTGCAAATTGCGTTGGGCAAGGTAATCTGGGCAAACGCTTGGGATCCGTGTGTGTGTGGGACGCTTCCCTGAAGACTTGTGTGCTTTCCTGTGCTGTGACGTAAGTTGATTGGAATCCAGGGTCAGACGGCGGGAGGGATTGTGTGGGCATTTGTTTGTGCAAACCTGTGCTTACTCTTATTAGCTTGACCCTCCGTCGTCTTCTTGACGGACGCCATCTCCTGCTTTGAGAACTCGGACTGAACTGACTACGGCTTGTCTTCCCCCCTTCTTGGACTTGGAAAAACTACAAACGTCTGCTTCTGGCTTTGATCTACGGAACGGAACTGGTCTACTCAACTGCTACAATCCTTGGCTGATTTACTCGTGTTGGAGATCCTGTCTGCTGTGTGTGTGGGGGAGCGACGCAAGTTACTCTAAGCACAGTGTTGGCAGCAGAGAGGAATCTGCTGCCAATTAGTTGCATTCTTTGTATCTTTTGTTCCTTGGCTTTCGTTTCGTTTATACCCAGGCTGACGCAAGCAGTTTGTTTTTACCCGGATTAAACTCCGGTTTAATCCGGTTTATCTTTTGAACATTTACTTTTGCCCCTTTTTGCTCCTAAAGGCAAAAACTGCCTGGCCCTTGTGTTTTACGGGCATTTTTTGAGTTCTGTAATCTAATAAACTCTGTTACTTTGAATCTTGTGGCGTTCTGTCCTTGACACATACAGAGCTTGTTTATATGTTATTTTTGGGTCTTGCCCACACATAAAATATGTTATTTTGATGTGAGATTTTCAATACACTGTTTATTTGATATATGAACCAAGGTACACGTTTCTCACCTTTTGATACAATTTACAATCAATATGTGTGCTATATCATCAATTTCAGGTGCTCTGCGTAACATGGTCATCTTAGTGCTGAGCCAAAGCCAAAGGGGAAGTTGCTTCAGAAGAATCTGAAGCTCCTATTTGAGGGATGCCATCCCTAATTTAAGTGTCATAGATCAATGCTATGTAATCCTGGGATTTGTAGTTTGGTGAGACACCTGCATACTTTGGCAGAGAAGGCTCAAGCCCCCACGACTCCATAGGATTGAGCCAAGGCAATTAAAGTGGATTCATTCTGCAGCATAGACACACCCCAATGTTTTCTTTCCCCTTGCTGGAAGCTTTGGTGCTCTAATATTTCTGTTTTTAAAGAGGAAATTCCAAGCAGAAAGCAACTGTAATGGCCAAATTACAGAGAGTGCACCTTTTGTTGCTGGGCATTACATTTGTCAGCAAATACTTTTTTTGTTTCAGAGTTTTGAAAATTGAGGTGCACATAGATTTGATGGCATATGAAATTTGAATCAATACAGGTATAACCTGTTAGGGATTCATCCTCTGAAGAAGAGGAAGGGGAGCAGGAAAGTGTTCATGAATCTGAGGGTGAGTTGGAATCTGAGGAGGAGACTTTGCAAGTACCCACTTTTCAGTAGAGGCGAAAGGAAACAGAGCAGAGACGTTATTCAGCTAGAATAGCTGCCAGAAATGCAGCTGAATAATTAGGAACTGCCCTAGCAGCTGGGAGGGGACTCAGGGCTATAAAGCAGAAGCAGGTGCAGACAGCTCTTGCTGGTAACAAATTGACTCTTTGCTCCCCTTGTGCCTGCTCCAAGTCTGCATCTGGGAAACTGCTCCTAAGGATTTATTGCTGTTTCTCTGTCTGAAGTAAGACTGCTATTTGATTTGGGAATTTATCAGATATTAAGAACTGTATTTACCCTAAGACTTCCTTGCTTCTTTTTGCATTATTTCACTGAGTGTGCCGTACTTTATGTTTTGCTGAAGTAAAGCAGTTTTCATTTACTTCCCACAATGTTTTAAGGCTGCTCTTGAAAGACAAAACAGGACATAACTCCACGATTCCATAGCAGTTCAAGAGGTGCCCGACTGCATTACTTCTATAGTGTAGGTGCACCCCAAGATCCCCTTAGTAAAACTGTCCAGATGAACCTTAAGGCGACTCACCCGAAGCGAATCCAGCTCTTTCTCTGTGAAGTTGGTGGACTTGGCCATGTCCCACAGGTCAATCACTCGGGGCTCCTGAAATTCTGGAAAGAAAAACACGACCGTTCAGCGGAAGCCAGACAGTGCAGGGGCCTGGATGAGGGCATGTTTCCCTGAAGTCAGTACAGAACCTGGCTTTAGGATCTGCCATGCTTTACCTATTTATACTATTACATCATAGTATTACTTCATGTATGCATTGTAATACATGAGTTCTTCTATAAGTTTCCTTATAGAAGAATAGTTGTACAGCTATGTGCTTTTAATGTAAGGGCACCAATATCCATTAGTGGTGATGTCTGCTTTATATTATATTATCATTTTATTTTACTTTTATTGTGTTATACTGTATCATTGTGTTTTAATCTGTTTTATTTTATCTGTTTTGTTGATAGTGTTTACTTATGTTTTTAATTATGTTTATGTTTTGTTCTTTGGACTTGGCCCCGTGTTACGTGCCCCGAGTCCCTTCGTGGAGATGGAGGTGGAATAGAAAAATTATTATTATTTTATTATGACACAGCACACAAGATAGATATGCTGGATTTCGTATCACAAAATCACAAGTGTCTAGGACTGTGTGATGTATTTTCGGATGATGCGCGCAGATCCCAGTCGGGTGGCCTTTTGCAGTTGGCAGATCGTAATTTTTTCAATGTCGATTGTTTCCAAATGCCGGCTGAGATCTTTTGGCACAGCACCCAGTGTGCCCATCACCACCGGGACCACCTGCACTGGTTCTGCCAGAGTCTCTGAAGTTCAATCTTGAGGTCCTGAGAGCGGCTGAGTTTTTCCTGTTGTTTTCCGTCAATGCGACTGTCACCTGGGATGGCAACATCAATGATCCAAACCTTTTTCTTTTCCACAACTGTGATGTCTGGTGTGTTGTGTTCCAGAACTTTGTCAGTCTGGATTCGGACGTCCCACAGTATCTTTGCGTGCTCATTCTCCAAGACTTTTGCAGGTTTGTGATCCCACCAGTTCTTTGCTGCTGGCAGGTGGTACTTGAGGCATAAGTTCCAATGAATCCTTTGGGCCACATAGTTGTGCCTCTGTTTGTAGTCTGTCTGTGCTATTTTCTTACAGCAGCTGAGGATATGATCCATGGTTTCATCAGCTTCCTTGCACAGTCTGCACTTTGGGTCATCAGCTGATTTTTCTATCTTGGCCTTAATTGCCTTTGTTCTGATGTCTTGCTCCTGGGCTGCAAGGATCAGGCCTTCTGTCTCCTTCTTCAGGGTCCCATTCGTGAGCCAGAGCCAGGTCTTCTATTATTATTATTATTATTATTAATAGCCTTTGTTCTGATGGCTTGCTCCTGGGCTGCAAGGATCAGGCCTTCTGTCTCCTCCTTCAGGGTCCCATTCGTGAGCCAGAGCCAGGTCTTTTATTATTATTATTATTATTATTATTATTATTATTATTATTATTAATTGCCTTTGTCCTGATGTCTTGCTCCTGGGCTGCAAGGATCAGGCCTTCTGTCTCCTTCTTCAGGGTCCCATTCGTGAGCCACAGCCAGGTCTTCTCCTTATCAGCTTTTCCTTCAATTTTGTCAAGGAACTTCCCATGCAGTGTTTTGTTGTGCCAGCTGTCAGCTCTAGTTTGTAGTGTGGTTTTCTTGTACTGATATTTTGTCTGCTGTGCTTTGAAGAGTTTCTGATTTTTGACTTCAATCAAAGCAGGTTCTTCACTTTGCTTTACATATTCTGCCATATTATTTACACATTATTATATAGGAATTGGAACTAGATTCCAGAAGCTGCCAGGTGAAGCTCATTACCCAGCTGGAGGCTGGTGCAGCCAATTGCATAAACGGGCACTGGCTGACAATGGTCAGGATAAGCAGCAAATGAGCTTTGAGAACCCCAATAGCCAAAACAGTTCTCCTGTGAAAGATGGGACATGCGGGAATGAGATAACACTATATAACATCTGCAAAAAATCCTATTCTGGTTTGCAAGCGTTATTTCCTGCTTAATGGTACAGCACGTACTTTGAAAGGAGTTGTTATGATCCCAAAACTTGGGCCCTCCAGGTGTTTTGGACTCCAACTCCCACCATTCCTAACAGCCTCAGGCCCCTTCCTTTCCCCCCTCAGCCGCTTAAGCGGCTGAAGGGGGAAAGGAAAGGGCCTGAGGCTGTTAGGAATGGTGGGAGTTGGAGTCCAAAGCACACTCAGCGGAAGTCTGTCTGTCCGTCCGTGCGTACCACTGGAGGGGTCGTATCCCTGGTGGGTGACACGGCGCAGGCGCTCGAAGCCCTGGCTGATGCTGTGCAGCTTCTCCTTGAGCTCCGAGTGCTTCCGGTGCAGGCGCTCCTCCCGGAAGGGGCTCCTGTCGTCGTCCTCCTCCGCCTCGTCCTCCTGCGGGATCATGTTCTTGTGGCTGTCTGCACACAAGGAAAAGCCAGAGCAATACATGAGCGAGGAGACGGAAAAAAAAAAACCCATCTCATTTCGAGAAGGCATTTAATTGTGCCAGCAATAGAAATACAGGGTGTCCGTAAGGTCTCTTTGCCATTTCAAAAACTTATGACAAAGGCAGTGGATGAGATATATATATTTTTAAATAATTTTTATTAGAGTTTTTCACAACACATAACACCAACGTCTACAACATGAAATCAAAGAAAAGAAAAAAAAGGGAAAAAAAAGAAAATCTCTAAATACAAATACTAAAAATATAAGTAGACTTTTTTGTACTTCCATTCTTCCCTCACAGGAACCACAAAATTTATAAATTTTTATCATCTATAGTCCTGGTTGCTCTAGTGTTGTCTTATTAGTTACTTCAGTATCAAGGCTTGTTTTTTGATTCATTATTCTTATAGTCTCTAAATGAGATGAGATATATTAATCAGATTTGTTCTACGTACTCAAGTAGTTATGTAGAAATAATACAGTATTCAAAGTCAAATTTAGAATTATTAATTTTAAAAAGAGAAGATATAGTATACTAATTCAAAGTAACATCTCACTTAATGCTTATTTAACTTAGCGTTACAGGGGTAGCATTTAGTGTTTCAATGTACAGTAGAGTCTCACTTATCCAACACTCGCTTATCCAACATTCTGGATTATCCAACGCATTTTTGTCATCAATGTTTTCAATGCATTGTGATATTTTGGTGCTAAATTCTTAAATACAGTAATTACTACATAGCATTACTGTGTAATGAACTACTTTTTCTGTCAAATTTGTTGTATAACATGATGTTTTGGTGCTTAATTTATAAAATCATAACCTAATTTGATGTTTAATAGGCTTTTCCTTAATCTCTCCTTATTATCCAACATATTCGCTTATCCAACGTTCTGCCGGCCCGTTTATGTTGGATAAGTGAGACTCTACTGTATTCTACTTCAATCTTTCATCTGTTAATGGTACAAACTAATGGTATACTTGCTACTCTCTTATTTTGAACAGTCTGATTGTTTCTTGGTGTTGCCTAAAATTTATATGTTAAATAATAATAACAATAAAAAATATGGGGAAAATGCCCAATGGGACACCCCCCGCCCACCTCAAACCCTCTTGAGCCCACCCACAAAAGCCCAGGTACCTTCGGTGCGGCTCACGGTCTCCAGGAGGATGTCGTACTCCCGGACCTTCTCTTTGTGATGCTTGAACTCCCTCCAGAGCTTCTCCAGCTCCTCCTCAGAGAACTTGCCCGAGGTCTTGGCCTGCAGATTGGGGGGGGGGGGGGGACCCAAAATGGCCAGTAACAAAGTGAACAAGGTGAACTTCAGCAGGGAGAAATACACCCCATGGCACTTTGGCAGTAAAACTGAAATGCACAAATATAGCACCAGGGAGACTTGGCTTGGAAACAGTCATAAAGCCCATTATGCATATTAGAGAGCTTTTAAAGAAACAATCCAAAGAATTTTCCAACAGAATATATCGTTTTCATCAGAAATATTTTTGTTGGGACTGGCAAATGATATCATCAATAAGAAAAGTATTGCTTTCTTTCAAAATGCTATACAACAGCTGTCTGAATAGTTTCATGCCAGATACTGGAAAGAAAGCATTATTCCATCTGTAAACAAATGGTTGACCAAACTGTTAAACTTTGGCAGAATTTGATAAACTACGTTGTCTTCTTAGAAATAGAACAATACAATATTTTTTAAATAATTGGAAGCCTTTTTTGCAGAATATATAGGTAGAACATTTAAAGACTGGTTCTTAACAGCATTGAGTGACTAAAAATACAGAAAGAAGAACAAGATTATGATAAATGTACAATTAGGTTACCTTTAAATACTTTATGTAAAATTTACATACACACACACACATACACAGGACAAATAAGTAGAGTCTCACTTATCTAAGCCTCGCTTATCCAAGCCTCTGGATAATCCAAGCCATTTTTGTAGTCAATGTTTTCAATATATCGTGATATTTTGGTGCTAAATTTGTAAATACAGTAATTACAACATAACATTACTGTGTATTGAACTACGTTTTCTGTCAAATTTGTTGTAAAACATGTTTTGGTGCTTAATTTGTAAAATCATAACCTAATTTGATGTTTAATAGGCTTTTCCTTAATGTCTCCTTATTATCCAAGATATTCGGTTATCCAAGCTTCTGCCGGCCCGTTTAGCTTGGATAAGTGAGACTCTACTGTATTAGACTCTATCTCGGTGTTGGGTCAGGAAGTTTTCTTTCCAAAAAAATACATATGTTTTACCATTATTAGAAAATGTAAAATTGCTACTGTTAATTGGTGGCTTAATACACCAATAGTTACGTTATAATGTGTACAATTTGGAAATAATAATAAAAAAACAGTGGAACTCACTGCCTCAGAGTGTGAAAAGAAAGAAAAGGGATCTAGGAGTCCAAGCTGAACATGAGCCAAGAGGATGATGCGGGAACTCACAAGGCCACTGCACTTCTAGGCTGCATCAATGGGAGGAGAGTGTCAGATAAAGGGAAGCCCCAGTCCCACTCTCTTTTGCTTTAGTCATAGAATCCTAGAGTCGGAAGAGACCTCAACCAGTCCAACCCGCTTCCAAAAAGCAGGAAAATCGCTCTTCACCTGGAATAATAATCTGTGTTCAGTTCTAAGCTCCGCATTTCAGGAAAGAAATGCACAAGAGAAGAGCAACCAGCATAGAATATAGTGGAAGGATGACTTTCCTTGACTTGGGAAATATGCTTCTATTAATGCTGCAGCAATGCACTGCTGGCTCATGTTCAACTTGCACACTACAATCCCTTCCTCAATCCTGGAGACTTTACAAGCATGGGCAGACTTTGGCCCTCCCTCCAGGAGTTTTGGACTTCAACTCCCACAACTGTGGGAGCTGAAATCCAAAACAACTGGAGGGAGGGCCAACGTTTGTCCATACTTGCCTTACTTGCTCTTATTATATTGTATTGTATTGTATATATCAATCTTAAGCCTTCCAACAAACTCAATAAAAGTAAGTGCAGGAACTATTTTCCTGGTTATATTTTCTTAACATTTCCCCCTATCTACCATTCAGGCTTAATTCTGTACAGGATTGTGGTAGAAGCTTTTGTTACGGGTTTGTAGAAAAACAAACTGCATGCAGTCCTTTCCAGACTTATCCAGTCCTTTGTTGTATCCACAATGAGCAAAATAAAAACAAGCCACGAAAATGGAAGAGAAAATCAAAATTTACTCTTAAGTAGCAGAGTCAAAAATCATAATAAAACTTCCAGCAACAAAAACTCACATAGTCTCTTGCATTAAATTCATGCATCTTCATAGTAGGCTCTCAGCAAGCATTCAGTAAGTCCCCAAAAGACATTGCAAACATTTCCCAGATATCCCCCATTCAGGGAGTGGCTCAAGCCTGTTAGCCCTGATTGTTCCAATTACTCAACCATGATTTGTAATTGACCAGGTGTTTTTCTCTTAACACACACTTACACAAGTAGTGATCCCACAGAAACTTAGTCACATACATGCATATATAGTAATAGCTTTTCCCACCTCATTCAACTAAACAATATGTCACCCACTGATCAGATTCTTGTGCATTTGTGATCGACAACACATTTGGGTTTTGTGGCTCAATTCCGCCATCAGCAATTGCTTCTATTGGGTTTCATTTCATTAATTTCTACTCGGTCAGCTTCTCAAGAAGCAGCTCCCAGTCGTAGAAATAAGAGAAGACCCAGAACCCCGCCCTTCTTTCCCTTCTTGCCCCCCATTCAGATCCACCCAGACCTTGTTCCAGAGCTTGGCCAGCCGGGGGTCGTCCAGCAGGTCCTCCTCCTCCAGGCCGTCCTTGATGAAGTTGGTGGCCCCGGGGGGAGCGTCCCTCTTCCCGTTCATCCCGTATTTGGCCAGGATCACTGGGGAGGAAACACAAGCAAGAACAAGGGGTTCCCAGTGGGCCTTTCAGCCCTGATGGTGCCTATTGATGCCTCCGCAGCCTCCTTACTGGAATCAGAACACGGCAAGAGGCCACGCAAGGACCAGCCGTGGGCCAATGGCCAGTTTCTGGGCAAACCCACCCACCTGCACTATTCATGGACTTTGGGCTGGTTCAGAGGAGTCTGTATCCAAGGGCAAGCCCAGGACGACAGGTTAAGCAAGGGCCGTGCCCCGAAGAGCATGGTGTAAGCGATCCCAGTCTCTAGGAGACTGTGGTTGGAAGTCTCACTTGGCTATGGAGACCCACCGGGTGATCTTGGGAAAGTCACACTCTCACAGCCTCAGAGGAAGGCAAATGCAACCCTCCTCTGAGCAAAGATTGCCAAAAAGACGCTGCTGTTAAGTCTGCCTTGTATATGTATATCTATATATATAAAAGGGTAATGAAATTTCGGCTAGGACAAAACAACAAAACTACACATCCCAGAAACACTAAACTTGGCAGCACAACCCCTCATCCATGCCTCTACGTTCATACAACAAAAAGAAAAAAAAAATAAAGTCCTAATTAGAGGGAGAGGAATAATTGTTTTTATCCGATTGCTGCCAGTTAGAAGGCTAAGCTCCGCCCACTTGGTCTCCTAGCAACCCACTCGTCCCAGGGGACAGGCAGAGTTAGGCCTCACTTAGGCCTCTTCCACACTGCCTATAAAATACAGATTATCTGATTTGAACTGGATTATATGGCAGTGTAGACTCAAAGCCCTTCCACACAGCTATATAACCCATTTAGAATCTTATATTATCTGCTTTGAACTGGATTATCTTGACTCCACACAGCCATATAATCCACTTCAGTGTGCATTTTATACAGCTGTGGGCCTCATACTTCGCCACAGCAATGCGTGGCCGGGCACAGCTAGTATATATATATATATACACACACACACATACTGTAGTCTCTCGCTTATCCAACCTTCACTTACCCAATGTTCTGTATTATCCAACGCAATCTGCCTTTTAATAGTCAATGTTTTGTAGTCAGTGTTTTTAATATATATCGTGATATTTTGGTGCTAAATTCGTAAATACAGTAATTACTACATAATGTTACCGGGTATTGAACTGTTTTTTCTGTCGATTTGTTGTAAAACATGACGCTTTGGCGCTTAATTTGTAAAATCATAATGTAATTTGATGTTTCATAGGCTTTCCCTTAACCCCTCTTTATTATCCAACATTTTCCCTTACCCAACGTTCTGTTGGCCTGTTTACGTTGGATAAGTGAGATATGTTTGCACTTTGTGCTCTTGCCCCAAAGCACTTTATAACCATACTATTGCACTTTAGTCTAAATGGCCTCTCCATGCTATCCCCCCTCCACCAAATTGGTGGTCCATCTTATTTTATTATATTGTTACTCATTTTATGTTTTAAATAAGCTTTTATGGATTGATGTATTGTTCTGCATAATGTCGTTTTATTGTGGTTTTACTCTTTGTAATGTTTTAATTGTTGTACTTTGGTTATTGTTTTCGGGCCTTTGTCCTGTATTAGCCGCCCCGAGTCCCAGCCGGGAGATGGTGGCGGGATAGAAAAATAAAGTTACTTATTTACTTACAGTAGAGTCTCACTTATCCAACGTTCTGGATTATCCAACACATTTTTGTAGTCAATGTTTTCAATATATCATGATATTTTGGTGCTAAATTCATAAATACAGTAATTACTACATAGCATTAATGTGTAATGAACTACTTTTTCTGTTAAATTTGTTGTGGCGCAGCTGGCTAGTAACCAGCTGCTATAAATCACTACTGACCAAGAGGTCATGAGTTCGAAGCCCGGGTCGGGTTAAGCCTCCGACCATTAATAGCCCCGGCTTGCTGTTGACCTAGGCAGCCCCGAAAGACAGTTGCACCTGTCAATTAGGGAAATTTAGGGACGCTTTATGCAGGAGGCTAATTTACAACACCATAAAACTGCCAGCAAAACACGAGGAAAGGAATGAGGAAGTACAGCCACTACTGGACGGTGAAGCAACAGCTCCCCCTGTGGCCGGAATCGTGAAGCTGGAAAAATGTTAAAAATGCCTCTGAGTCTGTCTAATGTATGTTGTTTGTCTGTTGGCATTGAATGTTTGCCATATATGTGTTCATTGTAATCCGCCCTGAGTCCCCTTCGGGGTGAGAAAGAAGGGCGGAATATAAATACTGTAAATAAATAAATATAACATGATGTTTTGGTGCTTAATTTGTAAAAGCATAACCTATTTTGATGTTTAATAGGCTTTTTCTTCATCTCTCCTTATTATCCAACATATTCACTTATCCAACGTTCTGCTGGCCCATTTATGTTGGATAAGTGGGACTCTACTGTACTTACTGTACTGTATATACACACACATGCAGACACACACTTTATTTATTTGCCAAATGCCCGCAATTCCAGGCTCCGCAAGACTTTGCTTGGTGCTGACAAAAGGCAAACACCCCACTGCTATAGGACGGCACAGGGACACAGAACACAAAGTCTTTGGAGGATGGACCCCAGGCAGCCTTCCTTCACGGCAGAAGCCAGGACCAGGCCTCCGAAGAAGCCCTCCCGGCCCCCTCCTGCAAGGGAAATATGTGCCTGTTGATCATTAGCAAGCATGGCATTCCTTTCTAGGAGCTGACACGTTGTCTGCTTAATGATCTGCTCCAGAAACATTCCTGGTATCGATGTCAGGTTGACTGGAAAACGGCAGGGAAAGAGATCCCACCACCTAAGCATGAGGAAGAACTTCCTAATAGTATTTGGCATTAGTCAACTTATTCACCCCCAATGAATTATGTCGGCTCTGGGAATTGATGCTTCTGTTTGATGTTTGGTTTTTATGTTGATATAATGTATCTGATAAAAGGTAAAGGTTTCCTCTGACATTAAGTCCAGTCATGTCTGACTCTGGGGGTTGGTGCTCAATGTGAGTAGATCAATAGGTACCGCTCCAGCGGGAAGGTAACGGTGCTCCATGCAGTCATGCCAGTGGCTACATGACCTTGGAGGTGTCTACGGACAATGCCGGCTCTTCGGCCTAGAAATGGAGATGAGCACCAACCCCCGGAGTCAGACATGACTGGACTTAATGTCAGGGGAAACCTTTGCCTTTACCTTATTTTGAGAGTAGCTGTGATATTCCATAAACTTCCTTTTTGTGGCTGGCACAAACTATGTTGAATTGGTTAAGACATTATTTATTATTATTTATTATTTACAGCATTTATATTCCGCCCTTCTCACCCCGAAGGGGACTCAGGACGGATCACATTACACATATATGCAAACATTCAATGCCTTTTAACATAGAACATAGAACAAAGGCCTAGCGGGCCTCGAACTCATGACCTCCTGGTCAGAGTGATTCATTGCAGTGATTCATTGCAGCTGCTCTCCAGCCTGCGCCACAGCCCGAGCCGTGATGAAATATTCATTGGAAAAGTAGAGCAAAAGGTGCTGCAGGATGATGTCCCCCCCACCACAAAAAACAAAGTTTGTGCAGTTTAACAAACTTTTTCCCCATATTGTTATCATAGAGCCATTTAGGAAATGACATTGATAACCCAGGAACAAAAACCATAGTGTTACATAGTGTAATAAATATTTTAGCAATAGAATAAAAGCAGGGGAACTATGGCAAAGGGAGCTCCCCACATCACCCTTCCTTCGGAGGGGCAGCAGCAGCCCTCTCCCTGAGGCAGGAGGGGTCACATCATTGGGCAAGAGGTCACAAAACCTCTTTTGCCTTTGGAGATTATGGCCAGGTTAATGAAGTTAAGACAGGAGGGCTTCCCAGGCCAGGGGCACAATAGCTGTGAGAGAGGAAAGTCAACAATGGCTAACTGGGAGAAATACCCAATGCCAATGTTCACAACAAGGCCCTGTGGCCAAAACTGCCTCCATCAAAGGCCCTGTGAACCCTGGAGGCTAAATGATCCCACACCACTGACCGCAGGGCCCCAAAGGGCCTTGGGGGGAGGCATGGTTGTGAACCCTCCTCCCGTCCTCTTACCATTCAGGTTGCGCCTGAGCTTGGCCTCCTTCTCCCCGTCTTCGTCCAGGCCCTCGGCCTTCAGCTTCTTCCACTGCAGCTCATCCTTCTCCTGGATCTTCAGGTCGCTGTGCAGCTCTGCCAGTTTCACAGCTGAGAGGTGGAGCTGCCAAAAGAGAAGAAAGCCAAGTCAGTTTGCACAGAAAAAGGGGGTCCAGACCCTTCATGGCAATGAGCTACAGTGGGCCTGGGCAAACTTTGTTCCTCCAGGTGTTTTGGACTTCAACTCCCACAATTCCTAACAGCCGGTAGGCTGTTAGGAATTGTGGGAGTTGAAGTCCAAAACACCTGGAGGAACAAAGTTTGCCCAATCCTTCTTACAGCTTTGCGCTTTAGAGAGATTTTATTGAGCACTCTCCGAGGGCTAATATATTCTAGTTAATTATCGAGCGCACAAATCATTGCAAGGATGAAAGGGTCTGAGTGAGTGAAGCACTTCAAATGGCCAGAAGGTCACCCAGCTCCCAGGCTTTGGAGAGACGGAGGCCCACCAATCTGACCTTTGGACTTTGCTCTGAATCTCATGCCTACATCTCTACAAACCAAGCACGACCCCTAAATAACCCTGGCCATTATCCTGCTGTAGCACATTTTGCTAGTTCTTCCCCTGAATATCTCAACCAATTCAACCTAGTTTGTGGCAGCCGTGAAAACAAAATTTCTGGAGTAGAACAGCTACTTTCAAAGTAAGGGCTGCCCCATTAAACAGGAAATAACACTTTTAAACCAGGAATAATAATAATAATAATAATAATAATAATAATAATAACAACAACAACAACAACTTTATTTTTATACCCCGCCCCATCTCCCCGAAGGGACTCGGGGCGGCTTACATGGGGCCTAGCCCGATAAAACAATCAAATATCAATGATACAACAATAAAACAATTATACCAATAAAACCTCAATTATCAGTAAAACAATCGATAAAATCGACATGAAGCATACAATATTAAAACAGGAGAATAATTCATAAAACCCAGTACAGAATGTGCCGGAATGGGGAAGGTATTTCACGGTTGAAATGGACAATAAAGTGCAAAATAACATTGGCAACACCTCAAGAATGAGGCTATTATAAAATGGGCAGATACTATTTTTCAGAACTATTTCAGGAACAGAACTATTTTTCTAATGTTCTTACACAACAGAAGACTCTGGATTACAACACTGCACCAAGTGAAAGAATTCTACGGCAATCACAAACACGCTTCGAAAGAAGAGAAACTGGAAGGATTTGAACAAATTAAAGTATTCTCTTAAAGTAAAATCAACACACTGACTTTTAAAAAAATTGAATCTCTGTGGAAAAAATGAGTAGGGTATTTAAAGAGTGGCCTATAGCATTGTTTAGTCACTAAAAAACATTGATAGAAAGACAATATTATACAAATGTAAAGACAGCAAAAATGTTATTCATTTACTATAAGTAAATATATTCATTTTCATCTGCTTTCGTATGATACACTGTTGGTTTAGAGTGTTGATAATAATATAACACGTTGTATGATACTATCCTGGAGTAGGGTCAGGGAGTTTTCTCCAAAATATAATATATAGTTGTTTATCATTATTATTATTATTAGGTTTACAATTACCAGTGTTAGAATGTGTTGTTCTATGGAGGAAGCAATATTTGCTTATATATGTTGTGCTCCATCCTGAGTCCCCTTCGGGATGAGAAGGCGGAATATAAATGTTTTACATAAATAAATAAATAATATTAGAAGGTCTGAAGAATACTACAATGTAGTAGCAGTAGATACTGTACAGACACATGATCAGGGAGTTATATATATCATTCGTGTGTTTTATTTTGTATTTTTCTTGAGATATATGTGTGTGTGTGTACACACTCACAAATATATATACATATAAAGACCAGGAAGCCATTAACCCCTTGAAGGAAGGTCTGAGGGAGTGTTTAGCTTGGGGAAGAGAAGGAACACAATGGGGCCATGGATTCAAATTGCAGGAAAAGAGATTCCACCTAAATAGTAAGAAAAATGTGCAAAATACAAAAAGTGCAAAAACAATAACAAAACAATAAGCAGCCAACATAAGAAATCACAACTTCACACTGGCCCCTGATTAAAAGCAGTAAAATACAGCAAATGCTACAGGTAAGAACAGTAACCGATCTCATTCTTGTAAAGTGCTTGATAAAGAATCTGTAGATCCACATATATATTCGTAAAGAATCTAAATATGGTCAAAGGCTTGTTGGAAAAGCCATGTCCTCAATTGTGTGCGGAAGGCTTGGAGGGTGGGGGCTAGCCAAAATACGCTGACTCCATCAGTTCTTGGACAGGTGTTGACTTTTCCTTAAGTGATAATTGGTTTTCCTTCTCAAGGAGCCTTGTTTGACTTCCTCAGGTGACGTTGGTTTTTATTCTTGAACATACAGAAGGTGCCACTGTGCTGACTTCCTGACTTAAAAGAGCCATTGTCTTTGGTAATGTAAACATGTTGTTTCCCCCACAGAGTTAATCATTTGTCTCTGGTCATCTCAGCAGTTCAGCAACTTTTAATTACAGTTCATGAGTTCAGTAGTTTTCCAGGCTTCAATCCTTCAGAATTGTGTCTTCAGCCCAATGAGGCCCCATTCATACCCCTTTCACGCAAACCAAACATCATCTTTCATGACATCTGCCTGACTCTTTCTCCTTTTAGGGCAGGCATGGCTCATGCCTGTTTTTAGGGAGTCAGTCTGGATGGCCTTTGGGGGGACCCCTCCCAACTTTGGGATTCTACCACCTCTCTCTTCATAGAGATAGAGATACAAAGATGGGTAGAGAGAGATGCCTATCTTCCTATCGCGTTCTTTCAGGGGTCAGACTGGATGGCTTCTGGGAGTCTCCAACAACTTTGGGATTGCATCATCTCCCCCTCCTTCCTCCCTCCCTCCATAGAGAAAGAAAGATAGGTAGAGAGGGAGACCTATCCTCCCTGCCTCCACCTACCTGTCTCTATCTCCTTTTAGCTTTATTGTCACTGTACATTGTACACCGGAATTAAATGCCTTCCCCAGCATAACACACATCACAAAACAACACCCCATCCCTTCACATTCCAATTACTATGGCACAGTCCCCCACACCACTTCAATGCAAAACCAGAGTTCAATATAGCTACAGCTCTAGGATAAAAGCTATCTCTCAGGCTGGATTGCAGTGAGTTTTTCGGGCTGTATGGCCATGTTCCAGTAGCATTCTCTTCTCATGTTTTGCCTGCATCTGTGGCTGGCATCCTCAGAGGTTGTGAGGTCTTTTGGAAATGAGGCAAGTGGTGTGTATACAGTATATATACAGTATATATCTGTGGAATAATATCCAAGGTGGGAGAAATAACTCTTGTCTGTTTGAGGCAAGTGCGAATGTTGCAACTGGCCAGTTTGATTAGCATTGAATGACCTTGCAGCTTCGAAGCCTGGCTGCTTCCTAACTGGGGGGAGTCCTTTGTTGGGAGGTGTTAGCTTGCCCTGATGGTTTGCTGCCTGGAATTTCTCTGTTTTCTGAGTGTTGTTCCTTATTTATTGTCCTGATTTTAGAGTTTTTTTAAAATACTGATAGTTTGTGTGCTTTTCCATGAGTTCCTCCACTCTGTTGAAATTCACCACCTGCTTCTTGGGGATTTCTTTTTTTTTTTTTTTTTTTTTTTTTTTATAAATGTTTTTTTATTATTATACAATTATTGGTTCTATTACATTTTATACAGCACACTCTTTTATAGTTTGCTTAAACATTTTCACCCCACCACGGTGCTCCCCTCCCCCCGTCTCAAGCCACAATTCTTACATATCATCTGTCCAAAACCTCATTTCCTCTTGTGACGGTAACTTTCCTTCCTTGTTTTTTAAACCTTTTACAACAAATTTTCCCCACACAGCATCATAATCGCTTTGTTTCCATATACCTTTTTTAACCTTTAATATACATGTTAGTTTATCATTTATTGCTAATTTCCATGCTTCTTTATACCACTCCTCTATTTGTATGTTCATTTCTTTTTTCCAATTCCTTGCTATAAGTAATCTTGCTATTGTTACTAGATTTGTTATCGCATCTTTCTCCTCCTTTTTCCATTGTTTATTATTATATAATGATAATAATGCTATGCTAGGACTTTTATCAATTTTCATATTCATTATATCTTCTATTTCCCTAAAAACTTTCCCCCAAAATTTGTTTACATATTTGCATTGCCACCACATGTGTATATAAGTTCCTGGTTCTTGGCACCCTCTCCAGCAATTTTTTGAATTATTTTTATTCATATATGCTATTCTTACTGGTGTCAGATACCACTTCCATATTAACTTGTAGTAATTTTCTTTAACCCGTATTGATAAATTTTTTAAGTGTCTTTGTCCCCATAACTGTTGCCATTCTATTTCGCTTATTTTTATCCCTAAGTCTTCTTCCCAAGACTCCTTAAGGGTATTCTTATTTATTTTCCCCTCCTTCGTTTCGATTAATATCTTATAAATTCTACTAATTATACCTCTCAAGTTTTCCTGTTCCTCTACAGCCCTTCCCTTCTGTATTGTTAGCTCAAATTGACTAAGTTGGCTTCCATTTCTATTGTTTTTTTCCCAATTTTTAAACCATTGTTCTAATTGTATACAGTGGAACCATGTCAATTTTATTTCTTTAAACTCTTCCAACATCATTTCCTTCTTCATTCTCACCTTCAGCCAATCCTCTATCCTATCTAATTTTTTCTCCCTTAATTTTTTATCCATTACTTTTTTTAAATTTTTAGGGAATTTTTTTTCCATCACTATTGGGGTTATGATTGACCCCTCCCCTATTAACTTCCTCCTATATTTATTCCACACTTCTAATATATTGCTCAACATTGGGTTTCTAATTTCCCTCATTTCTTTTTTAGTAAACTGTTTAAAAAATATATTCCAAATTTCATCCTCCACTTTTCCTGAATCATTACTAAGCCAATCTATTCCCTCTCTTTTAACCATTCCTTCTATCACCCAGCTTAATCTGCTTGCTTCATAATATTTTTTAATATTAGGTAGTGCTAGTCCTCCCTCTTTTTGCGATCTATACCATAACTGTTTAGTTAATCTATTTCTTTTACTTCCATTACAATACTTGTTAATCATTTGTTGCCATCTGTTTAGTTCTTCTTCTGTGATTTGAAGTGGTAGCATTCTAAATATAAAATTTATCTTTGGAAGTATTTTCATTTTTACTAATGCTATTCTTCCAAACCAGGATAGGCGTATGTCTTCATATTCTATTAATTTTTTCTGAACCTCTTTCCTTAATGTTACTACATTTAGTTCTTCCATTTTTTTTAAATCCTTTGTTATTAATATTCCTAAGTATTTTAATTCATTCTTAATTCTTATTCCCATTTTACTCTGCTCTATAAAATCTTTCTCTTCTTCCTTTGTATAATTTATTAACATCATTTCTGACTTATTCCAATTAACTTGTAATCCTGTCGTTTTCCCAAATATCTCCAAATGTTCTTTTATTTTGTCCATTTTCTCTATTATATTTTCTATAAATAGCAATGTATCGTCAGCAAATAAGCTCACCTTATGTTTCTCCTCTTTTCCTAGCCCCTCTAGATTCTTATCATTCCTTATACCGTTTGCAAACATTTCTATCACCATAGCAAATAATATCGGCGACAAAGGGCACCCTTGCCTCGTTCCTCTGGACACTTTTATTTCCTTAGTCACTCCATCATTTATAGTTATCTCTGCTGAATTCCTTGAATAAAATTGTTCTAAGATTCCTTTTATTCTATTTCCCATTCCGAATTTATTCAGGATTTCCCTTAATGCCTCCCATTCCACACAATCAAACGCTTTAAAAATATCTAGTGATAATATCCCTGCTTTTTCCTTCCCCTCTTTAGCCAAATAAATTTTTTTTAGTACTCTCCCTATCAAATTTGACATTAGTCTTCCCTTCACAAACCCACACTGATCTTTTTTTATATACTTATACATGCATTTATTCATTCTATTAGCTATTATCGCAGACAGAATTTTTGCGTCCTGATTAACTAACGATATGGGCCTATATGACCCCGGGTCTGTTAAATCTTTATCAGGTTTGGGTATTAATATTATTAGTGATTTCCTCCATGATTCTGGTATTTTATCTCCCTCCATTATCCCATTATACATTTTTAATAATTTTGGAGTTAAAACTTCTCTGAAGCTTTTATAATATTCTGTCCCTAGACCATCCAGGCCTGGAGCTTTCCCCACTTTTAATTTCTTAATAACTTCCTCTATTTCTATCCTCTTAATGGGTTGTTCCAATAGCTCTTTATCCCTCTCCTCCAGCTTGCACTCCCAATTTTCCTCCACATATTTCCTAATTACTTCTATAGAGCTAGCTTTAGTTTGATATAATTCTTTATAAAATTCTTCAAATACCTTCAGTTTTTCTTTCATAGTTCTACATAATTTACCTGTTTTATCTTTTATCATATTTATCATTCCTTCCATTTTCTTTTTTTGTGTTGATTTGGCTAGCATCTTGGAGTTCCTATCACTAAACTCAAAGTATTCCCTCCTTAAATAAATTAAATTCTCTTGTACTTCATCTATTTCCATTTTATCCAGTTCCTCTTTTTTTGCTCTCAGCCTTGCATAAGTTCGTATATCTCTCTTTATTACATATGTTTTTTCGATCTCTTCTATTTCTCTTTCTAAATTCCTTTTCCTTTCTTCTTGCCTTTTTTTTAGATTAATTGTCTCTTTTATGCATAACCCTCTAGTCACTGCTTTCATGGTGTCCCATAGAACTCCTTTTGTCACCCCCTTTTCATTAAAGCCCCATATTTCTTGCCATTCTACTTGCATTCTGTCTACTATCTCTTTATAATTCAATATTTTCGTATTTAACCTCCACCTCTTCATTTTGTCATAATCACATTTCAGCACCAACTCAATCGATACCAGAGCATGATCCGAAATCTTAATTATCCCAATATCAGCATTTAACACTTTACTTAACATATTTTTGGAGACAAAAATATAATCTATTCTTGTATACACCTTATGCACCGATGAATAATATGTATATCTGCTTTCATTCCCTTTTACCAATCTCCACACATCCTTCAGTTGCCATTTATTCATTACTCTACTTAAGTCCGTTATTTCGATATTTCTTGTTTTTGATGCTAACATTGTTTTATCCTTCTTTGGGTCCATATAACAATTACAATCTCCTCCAAATATTACATTCTGTTGGTGATAATTCTCTATTTGCTCTAATACTTTTTCGTAAAATTCTTGCTGTTTAACATTTGGTGCATATACATTTACTAATACATATTTTTCTTCCCCTATTTCACCATATATTATTATGTATCTTCCCTCTTCATCTTTCAATACCTTATTTATACCCAAATTGCATTTCTTTGCTATTATTATAGCTACACCTCTTGACTTTGATGACCCAAAAGATTTCTCATAATTCCTTATCCAGCTCGACTTTAGTTCATTTGAGCCCAGTTTATTCTGATGCGTTTCCTGTAGGAAGATGACATCCGCCGCGTCCTTCTTCAGTAGGGCTTCAATCCGCCTTCTCTTAATTACCGTCCCCAACCCTCTCACATTAAGTGTTGAAATTCTTAATTTATGAGACATCATTTCCATTTCCCTTTAAAAGCTTTTTTGTGGCTTGAACCAATGTGAACCCTTGACCCTTACCCTCCCCTACCCTTGCCCACCCTTCCCCCCTCCTCCCCCTTGATCCCCCCCTTCCCTCATTCCCCCCTTCCTCCCCTTCCATTCTTCGGGACTCCTCGTCCCAATCATGGCCCCCGGCCTTCCCAATTGGGGAGGGGGAAGGCGAAGTCATCCCATGGCCCAGAGTCTCCCTCCCCCCGAGTGCTCATTTTAAATTCAATAATAAATTTAATTGCAGTGTTACGCTTTCTTCTTACATCCCGATTCCTCCAGTGGCGCCAAATAATTCCTCCGTTACTCCTGCTTCCGAACCCTTCTCCTCCTCCTCCTTTCGATCTCTCTCTTGTTTTCTTATTATACCGAGCTCCTCCAATAGTTGATGTCCTTGCTCCAATGAGTCTATTCTATATCTCTTGCCTTTCCATTGGAATTTGAGAAAGATAGGATATCCCCAAGTGTACAAAATTCCGGCCTTCATTAATTGGATCGTAATAGGCTTCATTGAATATCTCCAATTCTTAGTTTCAGTACAATAGTCATTGAATATCTCCAATTTTGAGTCGCCCATCTTTAAATATTCTGGGTTCTTCTTTAATATTTTCATCAAATTTTCTTTCTTTACGAAGTTTTGAAATCGGATTATTATATTCCTAGGAATTATTTTATTTCTTCCACTCGGAAGGCGATGAACTCTCTCGATATCTAATTCTGACCAGTTTAATATCGGCGTGATCTTTTGCAACCACTTCAAAATCTCGGTTTTCAGATCTTCTTTCTTATTCCCTTCTGGGTAGTTTCTAATTATTGCGTTGTTTCTTCTTTGATTATCTTGCATATACACGAACTTTCTTTCCACATCTGAAAGCCTATTTTCATTTTTTTGCGTTTGTTGTTTGAGTACAAGTTGTTCCTGTTTATTTTTCCCGATTTCAGATTTATTTGTTTGTATCTCTCCATGTGCTGTTTTCAAACTTTCTCTTATTGTCTGAAATTTTTCATCTGAGCTTTTCCTTTCTGCCTCCAATTGTGCTTTTATTTCTTTGTTGCTGGTCAGAATTTCTTGCTTCAAAACCTGGATCTCGCTCTTCCTCATTTCTCTTTCTTTATCAAACATCAAATTCAAATTCAAATTCATTTCCTTTGTTTGTCTTTCACTCTCCTCTTTGATCAATTCCGCTATTTTATTTAACAATTGGCCACTGCCCATTTCATTCCCCATTTCTTTCCTCTCTCTGCTCTCACTGCTTCCTTTTAGTTCTGCTGATAAACATGGCAGAGAGGTAGAAATGCCTCCTCCTCCTATTGCCCCCTCCGCTTGAGGGGGGGTCCGTTTTAATTGTTTCCCCTCCTTAATTGAGGTGGGGGGACTTCTTTTAACAATGCTCATTTCCTTGGGGATCTGAGAAACCCTTTCCAATCTAGAAAAAGATCTGTCCGAAGGCCTTGTGCGTGACCAAAGAGGATTTTTTGGGATATCCTGACTTTGTTTATTCCTTCTCATTCACCTCCCTTCAGTTGCTCCTTCCGTATTTATCAATTTTTTTTTTTTATAAGTACTTAGTTCCCCCTTTCGACGCAGTCCAAAAAAAAACAACCCTAGTACGCCTTGCAAGGCCTTGCAAGGCCTTGTAACATTATTTCCTTTGGAGCCTTTGGAACCAGGGGATTCGCTTTTAATCTGATGAGGAAAGCTCACTCCTTCCTCAAAGGAGGCTTCCAGATGATTATATTCAATCTTGCTAATTATTTTAATGCTTATTTGAGCTACAGACTATTTTTCTTCTCCGGCTTCGCACGCGTTCGCACTCATCATGTTACTTTCGCTTTTGCTTTCAGCCTGCTTTCAGCCTGCTTCGGCCAGCTTCCAGCTTCCCCTCACTTCTGCCAAAGCTCATAAATCAAAGCAATTAAGTGGTAATAGATTACCTTTTCAGGTTTCTTGTATGCTCAACACTCTCATCTCCCTTTTAATCCATAAAGATCCTTCCTCGATCCCTTTTTCACTGCTTTTCGCTTTGTTTTCTCAAGAGCTGAAAGGAAAGACGTCTTTACCCAGCCATAGCTGACTCCGCCTCCCTTATTCACCCCCAATGAATTATGTCGGCTCTGGGAATTGATGCTTCTGTTTGATGTTTGGTTTTTATGTTGATATAATGTATCTGATAAAAGGTAAAGGTTTCCTCTGACATTAAGTCCAGTCATGTCTGACTCTGGGGGTTGGTGCTCAATGTGAGTAGATCAATAGGTACCGCTCCAGCGGGAAGGTAACGGTGCTCCATGCAGTCATGCCAGTGGCTACATGACCTTGGAGGTGTCTACGGACAATGCCGGCTCTTCGGCCTAGAAATGGAGATGAGCACCAACCCCCGGAGTCAGACATGACTGGACTTAATGTCAGGGGAAACCTTTGCCTTTACCTTATTTTGAGAGTAGCTGTGATATTCCATAAACTTCCTTTTTGTGGCTGGCACAAACTATGTTGAATTGGTTAAGACATTATTTATTATTATTTATTATTTACAGCATTTATATTCCGCCCTTCTCACCCCGAAGGGGACTCAGGACGGATCACATTACACATATATGCAAACATTCAATGCCTTTTAACATAGAACATAGAACAAAGGCCTAGCGGGCCTCGAACTCATGACCTCCTGGTCAGAGTGATTCATTGCAGTGATTCATTGCAGCTGCTCTCCAGCCTGCGCCACAGCCCGAGCCGTGATGAAATATTCATTGGAAAAGTAGAGCAAAAGGTGCTGCAGGATGATGTCCCCCCCACCACAAAAAACAAAGTTTGTGCAGTTTAACAAACTTTTTCCCCATATTGTTATCATAGAGCCATTTAGGAAATGACATTGATAACCCAGGAACAAAAACCATAGTGTTACATAGTGTAATAAATATTTTAGCAATAGAATAAAAGCAGGGGAACTATGGCAAAGGGAGCTCCCCACATCACCCTTCCTTCGGAGGGGCAGCAGCAGCCCTCTCCCTGAGGCAGGAGGGGTCACATCATTGGGCAAGAGGTCACAAAACCTCTTTTGCCTTTGGAGATTATGGCCAGGTTAATGAAGTTAAGACAGGAGGGCTTCCCAGGCCAGGGGCACAATAGCTGTGAGAGAGGAAAGTCAACAATGGCTAACTGGGAGAAATACCCAATGCCAATGTTCACAACAAGGCCCTGTGGCCAAAACTGCCTCCATCAAAGGCCCTGTGAACCCTGGAGGCTAAATGATCCCACACCACTGACCGCAGGGCCCCAAAGGGCCTTGGGGGGAGGCATGGTTGTGAACCCTCCTCCCGTCCTCTTACCATTCAGGTTGCGCCTGAGCTTGGCCTCCTTCTCCCCGTCTTCGTCCAGGCCCTCGGCCTTCAGCTTCTTCCACTGCAGCTCATCCTTCTCCTGGATCTTCAGGTCGCTGTGCAGCTCTGCCAGTTTCACAGCTGAGAGGTGGAGCTGCCAAAAGAGAAGAAAGCCAAGTCAGTTTGCACAGAAAAAGGGGGTCCAGACCCTTCATGGCAATGAGCTACAGTGGGCCTGGGCAAACTTTGTTCCTCCAGGTGTTTTGGACTTCAACTCCCACAATTCCTAACAGCCGGTAGGCTGTTAGGAATTGTGGGAGTTGAAGTCCAAAACACCTGGAGGAACAAAGTTTGCCCAATCCTTCTTACAGCTTTGCGCTTTAGAGAGATTTTATTGAGCACTCTCCGAGGGCTAATATATTCTAGTTAATTATCGAGCGCACAAATCATTGCAAGGATGAAAGGGTCTGAGTGAGTGAAGCACTTCAAATGGCCAGAAGGTCACCCAGCTCCCAGGCTTTGGAGAGACGGAGGCCCACCAATCTGACCTTTGGACTTTGCTCTGAATCTCATGCCTACATCTCTACAAACCAAGCACGACCCCTAAATAACCCTGGCCATTATCCTGCTGTAGCACATTTTGCTAGTTCTTCCCCTGAATATCTCAACCAATTCAACCTAGTTTGTGGCAGCCGTGAAAACAAAATTTCTGGAGTAGAACAGCTACTTTCAAAGTAAGGGCTGCCCCATTAAACAGGAAATAACACTTTTAAACCAGGAATAATAATAATAATAATAATAATAATAATAATAATAACAACAACAACAACAACTTTATTTTTATACCCCGCCCCATCTCCCCGAAGGGACTCGGGGCGGCTTACATGGGGCCTAGCCCGATAAAACAATCAAATATCAATGATACAACAATAAAACAATTATACCAATAAAACCTCAATTATCAGTAAAACAATCGATAAAATCGACATGAAGCATACAATATTAAAACAGGAGAATAATTCATAAAACCCAGTACAGAATGTGCCGGAATGGGGAAGGTATTTCACGGTTGAAATGGACAATAAAGTGCAAAATAACATTGGCAACACCTCAAGAATGAGGCTATTATAAAATGGGCAGATACTATTTTTCAGAACTATTTCAGGAACAGAACTATTTTTCTAATGTTCTTACACAACAGAAGACTCTGGATTACAACACTGCACCAAGTGAAAGAATTCTACGGCAATCACAAACACGCTTCGAAAGAAGAGAAACTGGAAGGATTTGAACAAATTAAAGTATTCTCTTAAAGTAAAATCAACACACTGACTTTTAAAAAAATTGAATCTCTGTGGAAAAAATGAGTAGGGTATTTAAAGAGTGGCCTATAGCATTGTTTAGTCACTAAAAAACATTGATAGAAAGACAATATTATACAAATGTAAAGACAGCAAAAATGTTATTCATTTACTATAAGTAAATATATTCATTTTCATCTGCTTTCGTATGATACACTGTTGGTTTAGAGTGTTGATAATAATATAACACGTTGTATGATACTATCCTGGAGTAGGGTCAGGGAGTTTTCTCCAAAATATAATATATAGTTGTTTATCATTATTATTATTATTAGGTTTACAATTACCAGTGTTAGAATGTGTTGTTCTATGGAGGAAGCAATATTTGCTTATATATGTTGTGCTCCATCCTGAGTCCCCTTCGGGATGAGAAGGCGGAATATAAATGTTTTACATAAATAAATAAATAATATTAGAAGGTCTGAAGAATACTACAATGTAGTAGCAGTAGATACTGTACAGACACATGATCAGGGAGTTATATATATCATTCGTGTGTTTTATTTTGTATTTTTCTTGAGATATATGTGTGTGTGTGTACACACTCACAAATATATATACATATAAAGACCAGGAAGCCATTAACCCCTTGAAGGAAGGTCTGAGGGAGTGTTTAGCTTGGGGAAGAGAAGGAACACAATGGGGCCATGGATTCAAATTGCAGGAAAAGAGATTCCACCTAAATAGTAAGAAAAATGTGCAAAATACAAAAAGTGCAAAAACAATAACAAAACAATAAGCAGCCAACATAAGAAATCACAACTTCACACTGGCCCCTGATTAAAAGCAGTAAAATACAGCAAATGCTACAGGTAAGAACAGTAACCGATCTCATTCTTGTAAAGTGCTTGATAAAGAATCTGTAGATCCACATATATATTCGTAAAGAATCTAAATATGGTCAAAGGCTTGTTGGAAAAGCCATGTCCTCAATTGTGTGCGGAAGGCTTGGAGGGTGGGGGCTAGCCAAAATACGCTGACTCCATCAGTTCTTGGACAGGTGTTGACTTTTCCTTAAGTGATAATTGGTTTTCCTTCTCAAGGAGCCTTGTTTGACTTCCTCAGGTGACGTTGGTTTTTATTCTTGAACATACAGAAGGTGCCACTGTGCTGACTTCCTGACTTAAAAGAGCCATTGTCTTTGGTAATGTAAACATGTTGTTTCCCCCACAGAGTTAATCATTTGTCTCTGGTCATCTCAGCAGTTCAGCAACTTTTAATTACAGTTCATGAGTTCAGTAGTTTTCCAGGCTTCAATCCTTCAGAATTGTGTCTTCAGCCCAATGAGGCCCCATTCATACCCCTTTCACGCAAACCAAACATCATCTTTCATGACATCTGCCTGACTCTTTCTCCTTTTAGGGCAGGCATGGCTCATGCCTGTTTTTAGGGAGTCAGTCTGGATGGCCTTTGGGGGGACCCCTCCCAACTTTGGGATTCTACCACCTCTCTCTTCATAGAGATAGAGATACAAAGATGGGTAGAGAGAGATGCCTATCTTCCTATCGCGTTCTTTCAGGGGTCAGACTGGATGGCTTCTGGGAGTCTCCAACAACTTTGGGATTGCATCATCTCCCCCTCCTTCCTCCCTCCCTCCATAGAGAAAGAAAGATAGGTAGAGAGGGAGACCTATCCTCCCTGCCTCCACCTACCTGTCTCTATCTCCTTTTAGCTTTATTGTCACTGTACATTGTACACCGGAATTAAATGCCTTCCCCAGCATAACACACATCACAAAACAACACCCCATCCCTTCACATTCCAATTACTATGGCACAGTCCCCCACACCACTTCAATGCAAAACCAGAGTTCAATATAGCTACAGCTCTAGGATAAAAGCTATCTCTCAGGCTGGATTGCAGTGAGTTTTTCGGGCTGTATGGCCATGTTCCAGTAGCATTCTCTTCTCATGTTTTGCCTGCATCTGTGGCTGGCATCCTCAGAGGTTGTGAGGTCTTTTGGAAATGAGGCAAGTGGTGTGTATACAGTATATATACAGTATATATCTGTGGAATAATATCCAAGGTGGGAGAAATAACTCTTGTCTGTTTGAGGCAAGTGCGAATGTTGCAACTGGCCAGTTTGATTAGCATTGAATGACCTTGCAGCTTCGAAGCCTGGCTGCTTCCTAACTGGGGGGAGTCCTTTGTTGGGAGGTGTTAGCTTGCCCTGATGGTTTGCTGCCTGGAATTTCTCTGTTTTCTGAGTGTTGTTCCTTATTTATTGTCCTGATTTTAGAGTTTTTTTAAAATACTGATAGTTTGTGTGCTTTTCCATGAGTTCCTCCACTCTGTTGAAATTCACCACCTGCTTCTTGGGGATTTCAATGGCTTCTCTGTGTCATCTGACATGGTGGTTGTGAGAGTAGTCCAACATTTCTGTGTTCTCAAGTAGTATTCTGTGTTCAGGTTGGTTCATCTAACATTCTGCTATAGCTGACTTCTCTGGTTGAATCTGTCTGCAGTGCCCTTCATGTTCCTTGATTTGTGTCTGGGCAATGCTGCGTTTGGGGGTTCCTATGTAGACTTGTCCACAGTTGTATGATAGGTGATGTTTTATTTATTTATTATATTTATGTACCGCTTTTCTCACCCCTAAGTGGACCCAAAGCAATTCACAACATAATCCATGGCAAAATCCAATACCTAACATGTATAAAACATCACATATCAAATTAGCCATATATAACAATAGATTAAAACCATTACTACTATCAAACTAAATAACAATCACAAAACACAACATAAAGCATTTATGGAGATCAGGTTGGCGCCCTCTCTATCCTCCTTTAAGAAACAACTGAAAACTTGGATGTTTAGGTTGGCCTTTGGAGAGACAGCCATTGGATGACCAGTCTCATTATAATTCTATTCTGAATTTTACTAGGTCCCTCTTATCTGGGTATTTTAATCTAATGATTCTATCTTTATATTGCTGCTGCAGTCTCTCCACCGATGAAGTTTGACTGAATTGTAATGGTGGTTGTTTGATATTATTACTGTTGTATTAACTTTTGTTTTAACTTTTGTTTTATTACCTTATTGTGTTTTAACCTTTGTATATTGTGCTAATGTATTTGTGTTGTTACTTTTGTAACAACGTGAGCCGTCCCAAGTCCCCACGGGGAGATGGTGGTGGGGTATAGATAAAGTTTTATTATTATTATTTTTATTATTATTATTATTATTATTGTCTTGCATCGATCCCGAGATTATCTTAACGATAGACTTCTGCAGTTGTGAGAGGGTCACCCATGTCCTTTGCAGAAACAATCAAGTGCCAGTTAACACCTCCCAAACAAAGGACCCCCACCACCCCCCAGGCAGCAACACCAAGGCTTTGAAGCTGCAAGGCTATTCAATGCTAATCAAGCTGGCCAATTGCAATACTCACACTTGCCTCCAACAGACATGACTTCTTTCTCCCACCCTGGACATTATAACACAGATATATATATATACACATGCTCCACTTGCCTCACTTCCAACAGACCTCTGAGGATGCCATTAGCCACAGATGCAGACGAAACGTCAGGAGAGAATGCTGCTGGAACATGGCCAGGCAGCCCGAGCAACCCAGAGAGGCCTATCTTCCTGTTTCTAACTCTTTTAAGGCGTCAGTCTAGATGGCCTTTGGGGCCCCGTCCTCTTACCCGCTGGGCCTTCTCCCAGGCCTGGTTGAGGCGGGCCAGGCGGAAGGCGGCGGCTTCGGGAGCGGGGCTCTCGTTGGCCTCCCGCGAGTATTTGCCGCCCGAGGCCGGCTCCAGAGCCACGAGCAGCGCCAGCGTCGCCCACAAGGCCCGCATCTCGCTCCGAATGACGCCTCCTGCACTGTAGGACGAAATCTCGGGTCACATGATAAAGGACGCTCCTATTGGCCGCCTGCGTTGCCTGGGAAACCGAGACTCTCCGCGATTGGCTGGGCCACTTTCTCTGTTGACGAATAGGAGGACAGACTGTGGGGACGAACGCTCCTATTGGCCGTCCACGTCGGTTGGGAAACCGAAGCCCAACACCATTGGCTGGACCGTATCCGTTGCTGACGAATAGGAGGCGAGACAGTGGAAACGGAGGCTCCTATTGGCCATCCGCGTCGCCTAGGAAACCGAAGCCCGACGCCATTGGCTGGGCCGATGAATAGGAGGCGATGCTATGGGACAGGACGCCCTTATTGGCCGCTGGCGCATTGCCTAGGAAAGTGACGCCCAACGCCATTGGCTGGGCCATTTCCAGTGCTGACGAATAGGAGGGGGGACTGTGGGGACGGACGCTCCTATTGGCCGTCCACGTCGGTTGGGAAACCGAAGCCCAACACTATTGGCTGGACCGTTTCCGTTGCTGACGAATAGGAGGTGAGACTGTGGAAACGGATGCTCCTATTGGTCGTCTGCGTCGCCTGGGAAACCGAAGCCCGACGCCATTGGCTGGGCCGATGAATAGGAGGCGAGACTGTTGTTTTCCTTCAGGGAAAAAGGGGCGGTGCCACTGAAGGGCTCTGAAAGATCCCATTGGCTACTGCAATCCCACCCCTATACAGAGCGAGCGGCGATTGGTCCGTTTTACACATCTCCGAGGCAACCACAAGCCCCGCCCCGTGTCCTATTATTTGACAGGTAGGCCCCGCTCAGGCTTCTGAATAGAGTTGGGACTGCAACTCCTATCATCCCCTGATATATTCTAAATTGCATGCTAATGTTTCTATGTTAAGCTGCTGAGAGCTGGCGTGGGACAACTTGGGCCTTCTTTCCATGTGTTTTGGACTTCAACTCCCAGAATTCCTGGCCTCAGCGGCTGAGGGGGGAAAGGAAAGGGCCTGAGGCCAGGAATTCTGGGAGTTGAAGTCCAAAACACATGGAAAGAAGGCCCAAGTTGGCCCATGCCTGGCTTAGATAGAAAGCAGAGAATAAATTATTATTATTATTATTATTATTCAACTACCCTGGCTCAGTGCTATGGGATGCTGTGAAATGTAGTTCCTCAAGGTTCTTTAGCCTTTTCTCCAACTCTACAATTCCCAGGACACTATTGCTTACTTACTTACTTACTTAGGCGATCCCTCGTAGTTCAAGGATGATGGTCCTCCATTTCTGTTGTCTTGGGGATGGATCCGTAGATGGCTGAAGAGACCTATTCTTGACCCGCATGTTCTTCCTTCCGCAGTGAGGAAGGCGGTCCCGGTCAGGGTTGGCTTGACGCTCCTTCCTCTTGGCACGTTTCTCCCTTGAGCCCTCCATTTGTGTCTCTTCGAACTCCGCAGCACTGCTGGTCACAGCTGACCTCCAATTAGAGCGCTCAAGGGCCAGGGCTTCCCAGTTCTCAGTGTCTAGGCCACAGTTTTTAAGGTTGGCTTTGAGCCCATCTTTCAATCTCTTTTCCTGCCCAACAACATTACGTTTCCCATTCTCGAGTTCGGAGTAGAGGAGCTGCTTTGGGAGACTGATCTTTGGGCATTCGGACGACGTGGCCTTCAGTCCAGCGGAGTTGATGGCATAGGAGCATGGCTTCAATGCTGGTGGTCTTTGCTTCCTCAAGCACGCTGACATTTGTCCGCCTGTCTTCCCAAGAGATTGGCAGGATTTTCCTGAGGCAACGCTGATGGAAACGCTCCAGGAGTTGGGTGTGATGTCTGTAGACCGTCCACGTTTTGCAGGCGTAGAGCAGGGTTGGGAGGGGAATGGCTTTGTAAACAAGCACCTTGGTCTCTCTACGGATGTCCCGGTCATCAAACACTCTCTGCTTCATACGGAAAAATGCTGCACTCGCAGAGCTCAGGCGGTGTTGTATTTCAGTGTCGTCTGTAGACCGTCCACGTTTTGCAGGCGTAGAGCAGGGTTGGGAGGGGAATGGCTTTGTAAACAAGCACCTTGGTATCTCTACGGATGTCCCGGTCATCAAACACTCTCTGCTTCATTCGGAGAAATGCTGCACTTGCAGAGCTCAGGCGGTGTTGTATTTCAGTGTCATCTGTAGACCGTCCACGTTTTGCAGGCGTAGAGCAGGGTTGGGAGGGGAATGGCTTTGTAAACAAGCACCTTGGTATCTCTACGGATGTCCCGGTCATCAAACACTCTCTGCTTCATTCGGAGAAATGCTGCACTTGCAGAGCTCAGGCGGTGTTGTATTTCAGTGTCGATGTTGACTTTAGTGGAGAGGTGGCTGCCAAGAGAGCGGAAGTGGTCAACATTTTCTAATGTGACACCGTTAAGCTCTATTCCTGGCTTTGCAGAGGGATGAGCTGGCGCCTGTTGGAAGAGCACTTTGGTTTTCTCGATGTTCAGTGAGAGGCCGAGCTTCTCGTCTGCTTCTGCGAAGGTGTTTTGCATTGAGCCATGGCAGTTTAATGGATTAATTTGCCTATGCGATTCATCACACATTTTATTGGTACGCATGAGTTCAAATCTAAAGGGTTCGGGACCGGCCTGTCTTCATGTCCGCATCTTCCCCTACGAACCTGCACGATCTCCAAGATCTTCTGGAGAGATCCCGCCTCCGTCACAAGCACGGCTGGTGTGGACGAGAGAGAGGGCCTTCTCGGTGGTGGCCCCTCAGCTCTGGAATTCCTTCCCCAGGGAGATTAGGTTAGCACCCACCCTGTCCATCTTGCGTAAAGAAGTACGAGGGTTGAATGAAAAGTAATGCCTCCACCTTGGTAACTCCTCAACAGATGGCAGTCCTGGTCTGCGGCAGGTCCCGGCTTGTTCAGTAGACTCTCCTCTACAGTTCCATTTGCCGGGAAGCCTTAGCATTGAACGGTTGTGTTGTTAAAGTGCAAAGTATGGAACCCTGCGCAGACGGAGAAGCCTGAGCATTGAACGGTTGTGTTGTTAAAGTGCCAAGTATGGGATCCCGCGCAGACAGGGAAGCCTGAGCATTGAACGGTTGTGTTGTTAAAGTGCGAAGGATGAAACCCTGCGCAGACGGGGAAACCTTAGCATTGAACGGTTGTATTGTTAAAGTGCGAAGTATGGAACCCTGTGCAGACGGGGAAGCCTTAGCATTGAACAGTTGTGTTGTTAAAGTGCCAAGTATGGAACCCTGCGCAGACGGGGAAGCCTTAGCATTGAACGGTTGTATTGTTAAAGTGCGAAGTATGGAACCCTGTGCAGACGGGGAAGCCTTAGCATTGAGCGGTTGTGTAGATAAAGTGCGAAGTATGGAACCCTGCGCAGACGGGGAAGCCTTAGCATTGAACGGTTGTATTGTTAAAGTGCGAAGTATGGAACCCTGCGCAGACGGGGAAGCCTTAGCATTGAACGGTTGTATTGTTAAAGTGCGAAGTATGGAACCCTGCGCAGACGGGGAAGCCTTAGCATTGAACGGTTGTATTGTTAAAGTGCGAAGTATGGAACCCTGTGCAGACGGGGAAGCCTTAGCATTGAGCGGTTGTGTAGATAAAGTGCGAAGTATGGAACCCTGCGCAGACGGGGAAGCCTTAGCATTGAGCGGTTGTGTTGTTAAAGTGCGAAGTATGGAACCCTGTGCAGACGGGGAAGCCTTAGCATTGAACAGTTGTGTTGTTAAAGTGCCAAGTATGGAACCCTGCGCAGACGGGGAAGCCTTAGCATTGAACGGTTGTATTGTTAAAGTGCGAAGTATGGAACCCTGCGCAGACGGGGAAGCCTTAGCATTGAACAGTTGTGTTGTTAAAGTGTCAAGTATGGAACCCTGCGCAGACGGGGAAGCCTTAGCATTGAACGGTTGTATTGTTAAAGTGCGAAGTATGGAACCCTGCGCAGATGGGGAAGCCTTAGCATTGAACAGTTGTGTTGTTAAAGTGTCAAGTATGGAACCCTGCGCAGACGGGGAAGCCTTAGCATTGAACGGTTGTATTGTTAAAGTGCCAAGTATGGAACCCTGCGCAGACGGGGAAGCCTTAGCATTGAGCGGTTGTGTAGATAAAGTGCGAAGTATGGAACCCTGCGCAGACGGGGAAGCCTTAGCATTGAACGGTTGTATTGTTAAAGTGCGAAGTATGGAACCCTGCGCAGACGGGGAAGCCTTAGCATTGAACGGTTGCATTGTTAAAGTGCGAAGTATGGAACCCTGCGCAGACGGGGAAGCCTTAGCATTGAACGGTTGTATTGTTAAAGTGCGAAGTATGGAACCCTGTGCAGACGGGGAAGCCTTAGCATTGAACGGTTGTGTAGATAAAGTGCGAAGTATGGAACCCTGCGCAGACGGGGAAGCCTTAGCATTGAACGGTTGTGTAGATAAAGTGCGAAGTATGGAACCCTGTGCAGACGGGGAAGCCTTAGCATTGAATGGTTGTGTTGTTAAAGTGCGAAGCATGGAACCCTGCGCAGACGGGGAAGCCTTAGCATTGAACGGTTGTGTTGTTCAAGTGCAAGGTATGCATAGACGTCGGTCAGTGCGACTTAAGCAATGTGCAGCCATTGAATTCTTGACAGCAGAAGGTGTCACCCCAAAGGAGAAAGGTGTCACCTTCATTCTCGTAATGCGAGAGGAGTTCCTGGAAAAATTCAAGTCTGTTCGCTTTCATTTCAGACATCAGCATCCTGGATCCCCATCGTGCACAGATCTTCCGATAGCCAAGCAGCTATAATGTGACCCACACATTCTTGTGAAATGCCGATGATGCTTGAAATTTCTGTCTGAGTGATACGACGACTGTCCTGAATCAATCTGTCAACCTTTTGCTTGTGAAACTCAGAGGTTGCTGTCACAGGACGTCCAACTCTTTGTTTGCCACGCAAGTCAGATGTTTCCACCTCAACAGCTTTAAACTTGCCCAACAACGCACAGGACTCACATCAACATAATCCCCATAAGCAGCTTGCACTCTCTGATGAATCTCCTTTGGGGTGACACCTTCTGCGGTCAAGTATTCAGTGACTGCACGTCGCTTAAGTCTCATTGACCGACTGTCTGCACAGGGTTCCATACTTCATACTTTAACAACACAACCGTTCAAAGCTAAGGCTTCCCCGTCTGCGCAGGGTTCCATACTTCGCACTTTAACAACACAACCGTTCAATGCTAAGGCTTCCCCGTCTGCGCAGGGTTCCATACTTCATACTTTAACAACACAACCGTTCAATGCTAAGGCTTCCCCGCCTGCACAGGGTTCCATACTTCATACTTTAACAACACAACCGTTCAATGCTAAGGCTTCCCCGTCTGCGTAGGGTTCCATACTTCGCACTTTAACAACACAACCGTTCAATGCTAAGGCTTCCCCGTCTGCACAGGGTTCCATACTTCATACTTTAACAACACAACCGTTCAGTGCTAAGGCTTCCCCGTCTGCGCAGGGTTCCATACTTCGCACTTTAACAACTCAACCGTTCAATGCTAAGGCTTCCCCGTCTGCACAGGGTTCCATACTTCACACTTTAACAACACAACCGTTCAGTGCTAAGGCTTCCCCGTCTGCGTAGGGTTCCATACTTCGCACTTTAACAACACAACCGTTCAATACTAAGGCTTCCCCGTCTGCACAGGGTTCCATACTTCATACTTTAACAACACAACCGTTCAGTGCTAAGGCTTCCCCGTCTGCGTAGGGTTCCATACTTCACACTTTAACAACACAACCGTTCAATGCTAAGGCTTCCCCGTCTGCACAGGGTTCCATACTTCATACTTTAACAACACAACCGTTCAGTGCTAAGGCTTCCCCGTCTGCGCAAGGGTCCATACTTCGCACTTTAACAACACAACCGTTCAATACTAAGGCTTCCCCGTCTGCACAGGGTTCCATACTTCGCACTTTAACAACACAACCGTTCAATGCTAAGGCGTCCGCCAAATGGAACTGTAGAGGAGAGTCTCCTGAACAAGCCAGGACCTGCCGCAGACCAGGACTGCTATCTGTTGAGGAGTTACCAAGGTGGAGGCATTACTTTTCATTCAACCCTCGTAAAAACGTGGATGTTCAGCTGTGCATTTGACTAGACAGTCCCCTAAATAACCTGGCTCCAATTAGGACTTGAAATCTATCCTTGCACCTTACTATTGTCCTGCACTGAACAGTCAAGAATTTGAGTTGGAATGATCCACCTGAAGGCCCAGCTGGTCAAAATTAACCTGCATTTTTCTTTTCCCACTTCAAGTAACGTTTGGCGTGTTTTCCAAGAATCTTCCATAATAGGTCAAAGGAGATGCTGAACGTCCCACTAAGAAAACATTATGTGCAATACGTGATTTGGCCCTACACATAGTGGGCTAAAATAAATGTTTATGGTGGAATTCAATCATTTTTGAGCCCCTTAGGACAGGCAAGGGCCAACTTTGGCCGTCGAGGTGTTTTGGACTTCAATTCTCACCATTCCTAACAGCCGATAGGCTGTTAGGAATGGTGAGAATTGAAGTCCAAAACACCTCGACGGCCAAAGTTGGCCCATGCCTGATCTACACTGTGCAGTGAATGCAGTTTGATACCTTTGAAATTGGGGTCCTTCAGGGCTTGCTGCCTTTGACCCAGATGGATTTGCAGTCCGTGTTAGCTTCTATTAGTTTATTTGTGGATCAGACAGGATACAAATCTAAATTCAAATAAAAAATAAACCGCTTCCTTTCTGTGTTTGGGTGGCGTGGCTGCCCTTTGGGCCGGCTCCCTGGAGGAGTACAAGCCTGGCCCCGACCCGTCCCTCTGGCCAATGAAAGGGGGTTGTGGCCCCACAGATGCCGCTTTGTGATGGTGACGATTCCAGCATCCGACAGAGTCCTGGGATTTGTAGTTGGCACTAGAGCCCTGTATGCAGAGAAGTCTGGATATCTCATGGAAGTGTATATCCCGGGAAGGAGGGAGCTGCAGCAATTCAAGTATTCTCACTGTGTAGTGTGGAAGAGCATCAGGCAGGGCTCTGGGGGGCAGTTCTGGGGTGTGTAAAATCAAGTGTCTGTGCATAAGAGAGAGAGAGGCCTGTGCATGTGTGTGCGTGTGAGAGAGAGATATGTATATTGAGGCGGGAGGTTAAAGAACCCCAGGAAATACCATATATGGGCAGAGATGGCGACGGCTAGCGACCCGGGTGCATAAACTCACAGAAACATGTGATTTCTGGGAAATCATGTGTTTCTGAAGAAATGAAAGATAAAGATAAACAAACAGCGCATGCGCACGCAGGCGCTCTGAATGATTGTGAACACGGCACAGAAAGAGTGCGGCCGGACCGCTGGTCAGCGCTGATTGGGTCCAAGTCAAGCAGCGTCACAACTCTAAGCCAATGAATTTGCTTGTGGGCGGGCATAACCCGAACCCTGTAGTGTGTATAAATATTTACTCAGCTCGCCGCTGGGGTTCTCCTTGGGATAGCACTTATTTTGTGCGAGGGGGAACCCTAGTGGCCACTTGCCAAATAAAACTGCTTTCTTGGAATTACTCCAGTTGTCCGTCTCCAATCCCTCCACTGCGCTCAACAAGGACCGTAGCACAAAGGTTCCGCTACAATATGAAATCATTGGTTTGGGATTTCTAGTGTAGTGTGGGAGGGGATTTCCTCCCCAAGGGCCTTTCTTACCTGGCCTCTGAGTAACCCTCTCTTTTCGGCCACTGTGGGTTTGCCTGCACACATCTGGGGGTGTCTGCCAACCCCACACTTACTTCCTCCAGCTGGACATTTCCTCTGCCAGCAGAGCAACCCCAAGAAGGGCAAAGAGGCCCCGCAAAGCCTTCTTTGCCATCCTGGGCAGGGGCTGCTTGCCCTTGTGGCTTCGCATGTACCTTTGCACCTTCTTCCTCCTCCGGCCCTTTCCCAGGTAAGGGGTCAGCCAGAGACTGCCTGCCTGTGTGAAGGCTTCCTTGGAGTGGCTGCATTCGATTCCTGGGTCCCTCCAAAAGGAGAAGAGATCACTGGGTCTAACAGGGGTGTTGTGTAGTTTCTGGGCTGTACATACAGCTGGGAAACCACATACAGTAGAGGCTCACTTATCCAACCTTCGCTTATCCAACATTCTGTATTATCCAACGGCCTCCTGTCCAGATCCACAGCTGCTTCTCTTGGCAGCAATGCTCAGCAGGCCAACACACCCAACAACACAAGTGCAGCCACGCTCCCAAACAAGTGGCAGACTTAAAACATGTTTTGGTACTTGATTTGTAAAATCATAAAGTAACTTGACGTTCAGAGGCCTCTGGTAGCGCAGTGTGTCAAAGCACTGAGCTGCTGAACTGCTGAACTTGCGGACCAAAAGGTCACAGTTCGAATCCGGGGAGTGCTGTTAGCCCCAGCTTCTGCCAACCTAGCAGTTCGAAAACATGCAAATGTGAGTAGATCAATAGGTACCACTCCGGTGGGAAGGTAATGGCACTCCATGCAGTCATGCCTATGGCCACATGACCTTGGAGGTGTCTACGGACAACGCCGGCTCTTTGGCTTAGAAATGGAGATGAGCACCAACTCCCAGAGTCAGACCTGAGTGGACTTAACGTCAGGGGAAAACCTTTACCTTCTATACCTTTAACTTGATGTTTAATAGGCTTTTCCTTAATCCCTCCTTATTATCCAACATGTTCACTTATCCACCGTTCTGCCAGCCCATTTATGTTGGATGAGTGAGACTCTACTGTAACACCCCAGTGATGCTGGCTGTGAAAGCCGACCATACATTGAACATTTCTGCTGGGTCTAACACCTTGGTCCTCCACCTGTTTTGCACTTCAGCTCCCAGAAGCCCCAGTCATTTAAGCTAACAGTCAGGAATTTCGGAGCGGAAGTCCAAAACGGCTGGAAAAGCAGTCTGGGAAGCACTACTAGATGGTTTTTCCTGGGCTGTAAATCCTATGCACCCCTCCAGATGTGGCTGGACTCCAACTCCCAGCATCCCCTCTGCATGGGCTGTGGTGGCTCTAAGGCGCCACAGGATTCCCAGCCCAGATCTAAGGCATAAATAGGATCTGTGGATGTGTATATGTATAGATACTGGGGCTTATTGTACATTGTCCTGTGGGCACGTTCAGTGGTAAGGATGGCACCAGAGCAGGGGCACATGGGGCTGCTGCTTCATGGGGAGGCATTTCCCCTGCATTTACCGCAATGCCTGCTGTGCCCCTTGTGCTGGCTGTTCTGACAATCTCTGTGTTGCTTGAAACCCCAATGACAGCTCCTAGCACCTGGAAAAGGCCACTTTGGAGTGTCCAAATGCCTCTTAGAAGAGCTCTTGGAAGGACGTCCAGCGCTGCAGCCAGGAACTGCTTGGTGTCCCTTCTTCTCCCCCAAATCTTTTTCTCTTGCACCCCAAACACACACTTATCCCTTCTCTTGCTGCCTCTGGAAGAAACCCACTCTCAGACATCCCTGGCCGGACCCTCCTCAGGGACATGAAGGGCCACTCGGCTGCTCCTGGTGACCCAAGGCAGAGGGGTCAAGGGAGACTGGCCAGAGACCCCACCGGACACAGGTGCAGCAGGGGTTGGGTCCAGCAGCTAAGGAGCCTGGGACCAAGAGGGAGGGGTGAAGATAAGGCCCCACTTTACCCCAAGGGCCTCCCGGAACCCTCTCCAGGGAGCCTTGCATAGCTTCAGCCTGGAAGTGCCCACCAGCCCTACCCACCCAGCCAGGCCTCCTGCCCCAGACAGGAGCTGGGCGAAGGAAGGGCCGGTCAGGCCTTCCATCCATCGTGCAAATGGGGAAACAGTCCAGAGTCTGGTCTGGAAAGACAGAAGGGAGATTGCTCCCAAAATACAAGGGAGCAGGTTGACGCACCCGGCAAAGGCTGGGACTATCCTTGGTGTCCTGGGTCCCATTCCGGTTTGGGAACGCTTTGTCCCTTGAGCCAAGGGCCAGGATGGTCACCGGTCAGTGGGCCACCTCCATCCTTGGGGCGGATCCACCTGTTGCAGGATCAGTTTGTGTTTGAGACACAGAACAGCTGGAAAGAGGGCGAGAGCTCCTCCTCCGGGATTGTGGGCCTCACTCAGGAACCCTCACATCTGGGCTCCCCTGTTCCCTCCATCTGAATGCCTTCTACGCAGAAGGGCACGGAGAGTCCGGCAGCGGCTGTGTCTCCGGCCGCAGGGGCTTGTGGCCGTGGCCCCTGCCAGAATCCGCCCAGAGTCCCCCGCAGCCCCTCCGCCGGCCATCAGCTGGTGCAGACGCTGGTGACGGAGACACCGGCCCCGGGGTCCACCAGGCCCAGCTCCTCCTGTTCGTTGATGCAAAGCTGGTAGCCGCAGCCCTTCCGGCGGGGAGGGGGCAACGGGCCGGCCAGGGGACCCCCACCCGAGGCGGCCTCGGCCTTGGCCCGCGGGGGGAGCAGGAAGCCCACGCTGCCGGCGATCAGCATGTGCCAGATGCTGTGGATGTAGAAGTAGTTCTCCTCGGTCTCGACGAAGGCATAGAGCAGGACGGCCGAGGCCGCGATCAGGGCGCCGGGAAGCAGGTAGAAGAGCCAGCGCTGCCAGGTGGGCGGGTAGCAGTGCCGGCGGCGGATGCTGCGGGCCGTCTGCGGGGAGAGAAGGAGCCCCGGAAGTACTGTCTGGCCCTTACTTTGAAAGCACCTATATACTCGAGTATAAGCCGAGTTTTTCCATCCTTTTTTATGGCTGAAAAAGCCCCTCTCGGCTTATACTCTAGTGTGGGTCCTGGGCAGCTTATATTTGGGTCGACCTATACTCGAGTATATAGGTAAACTGAGTTGGACAGTCTTGGTTAGATAGGAAGCCTAGAAAAGAGTTAGGGACACCTTCCCCAGTTCCATGCATGCTTTGATTAGGCTTTACTATTGTTTCCTCCCTCATGTCCTGGTTAGGTCAACCCCTCCCTTTGATGTTACTAGAAATGTGATCTCTCCTAGGGCTTTGACATAACTTCCCCAATTTGGCCTTTGGAATGTTTATGGCCCTAGAGAAGAAGCGACACACGAGGTTTGGTCGCCATTCCTTCCAGCTTCCTGCTTTGTTCCAGAGAGGACGCACCTCTGTCTTCTATTAGTCAAGATGTAGCTATCTAGAGCTTTGTTATTTTAATCCCTCTATGTGTGTTAGAACAGGATAGACTAGATAGTTAGGTCCAAACTTTTTCTATCCGTCAATGGATTTCTTTTTACCTCAATAAATGTTTTTAAACTTTAAAGCTGACTTTGCATCCCTTTGCCTTCCTGATGACACAGAGGCCTTCCAAAACTCACACCGCGTAAGTCTCACGCTGCTGCAATTTTTTACTCTGCTATTTTAATGAGAATTTGCCTCATAAAGAGGGTGATTAGAGCTTAACAGCTCATCCATTCCCAACAATATTCAGGTTGGCTTATACTCGAGGATATAGGTAAACTGGGTTGGACAGTCTTATCTTATTGAAGTCTTGTTATTATCCTAAATTACATTTTAATGTAAATATTCAAAAACATTTAACACTGATGCCTACATTTTATATAATTTTCTTGGCATCTATTTTTATTTTTGAAATTACCCAGTAGATGCTGCATTTCCCACCCTCGGCTTATACTCGAGTCAATAAGTTTTCAATTTTTTTTGTGGTAAAATTAGATGACTCAGCTTATATTCAGTTCGGCTTATACTTGAGTATATACGGTAGTTGTTCTACTTTGTGGCTGACACAAAGTAGGTTGAATTGATTGGGACTCTATAATAGACATGGGCCAACTTATGATAGAACCAATTAAGAAATGACATTCATAACCCAGGAACAAAATCATGTTACATAGTGTAATGGTAGGGTTGGACCTCCATCACAACCTCATTACTCTCCCCTTCAAGCAGAGGCAGTTCTAGTATCTGGACGGGGGGGGGGGGGGGACACTTCACCAACGGCACGCTCCCAACCCACAGGAGTCTGCAAAAGCGGGCATTAAGTGGCAAAGGAGACGGGCCCTGTCCATGCCTCTCCGCCTGCAAGACTCCATGGGGATCAGCCACCATTGCTGCCCAGGGCCAAGATGCCAAGGTACCCCCCGGAAAGACCCAGCCACAGGGTCTTTCCTGTCAGCCTGTCAATCACAATGTAGCTGCTTTGGTGTCCCAAAGGGGTGAGGAACGAGGGCATGTTTCCTTCCTTGTTTGTTGTGCGCTTACCCAGGCGATGGCCATGATCCCCAAGGCGAAGAGGCTGGGTCCCAGCAGGTTCCAGAGGCCGTGGCGGTCCAGCTGCAGCGCCATGGAGAGCAGCATGGCACCCAACAGGTACAGCACCTGCCCAGGTGGGAGCGGGGAGAGAGGCAAGGAAGGATTACAATATCATTAATATTATTAATGTGATTATGTTTATGTTCCAGAGATTGGAATGACTGCACACATACAGTATATATTATATCACCTGATCCCATTGAATATTCTAACAGTGTTTACAGAGCTGGCCCTAGGTATTTTTCAAGTGTAGGCGAACAGAATTTTGGCGCGCCCCCCCAAAAAACCAATCACTGAAAAATAAAAGCGTTTGGATAAGCGAAAATGTTTGATAATAAGGAGGGATTAAGGAAAAGCCTATTAAACATCAAATTAGACTAAGATTTTACAAATTAAGCACCAAAACATCATGTTTTACAACAAATCAACAAAAAAGCAGTTCAATACTTTGCGGAGGCAGGCCGCAGGAGACAGGAGTTGCCTCGATGGCGCCCCCAAACAAGATGGCGCCACAGGCAACTGCCTAGTTGGCCTGGTGGTTGAACCGCCTCTGGTGCTTTGTCTACTGTTCATTACGTTTTACTGTTTATATGCTTGTTTTATATGCTTGTTCTATGTGTTCTTGTTTTAAATATTGATACTGTATTTTATGATGTACCGGGCTTTCTCCTCATGTGAGCCGCCCGGAGTCCCTCCGGGGAGATGGGTCGGGATACAAAAATAAGTTGTTGTTGTTATTATTATTATTATTATTATTATTAATACATAAACATGACTTCCCAGGAAGACCTCCCTCGCCTTGGCCAGGAACCAACACCGTATGTGAGCAAAGCAAGCACCGGGCTCAGGCCCTGATGTTACCTTTTGTTTTCTTTTTAATAGGTTATGGGCCCAGGGAGAAGCGAAACTGAAGGAACTCTGAGCTGCAAGCAGAGCCATCCTTAGGTAATTTTCTGTAGTAGGCAAAGGTAATTTTGGTGCCCACGCGGGGGCAGGGCCAGGCTGCACGGCGCGGTGTGGGGGGCGGGGGTAGGCGGCGCGGTGCAGGGGGCGGGGCCAGGCCGAGTGGGCCGCAATGGGAAAGCCTAGCCAGCCTGGCTGGGCCTTCCCGCCGTGTGGCCTGCCTCCCCGTAGCCCCGCCCCCTGCATGCCCCCCCCCGCGGGAAGGCCCAGAAAGGAGGAGAAGAAGGCGGGGATGGCACCATCCTCCCAGGGCCTCAACAGCGCCCCTGGTACGATGGCGCCACAGGCAAAAGCCTAATTTGCCTGGCGGTTGGACCGCCTCTGGCTACAAGGCATCTGGCCATTGGGAGCACCGCTCAGATTTCCCTGCTGCAGTTTCAGCATCAGGAGAATGGCAGCACTTTGTGCCAGGGAGTAGCTTGGAGCTCATCGCTTTGCCCAGGGCCCTCACCCTCATCATCTTCTCCAGGACTTGCTTGCTGGAGAAGATGGACTCTGTCCCCATAGTCTTAGAGCAGGCATGGGCAAACTTCGTCCCTCCCTCCAGTTGTTTTGGATTCCAACTCCCACAATTCCTAACAGCCTACCAACGGAAGAGCTGAAGTCCAAAACACCTAGAGGAGGGCCAAAGTTTACCCATGCCTGCCTTAGGGGAACATCCCTCTCTCCTCTTTGATCTTGGCGCTTAAGCACTTCCTCAGCTGACCCTCCCCTCTGCCTCTTTCACCCCCACCCCTCCCTCACCTGCTTGATGACCGGCTGGAGTCTGGCCATAGCGATGACGGTCACCCAGACGGACATGAGGGACCCCAGGAAGTCACAGAACTGCAGCACATCGTAGTCCATGATGCAGAAGACCACGATGCCGGGCTGGTCGCAGGCATGGTAGAACTGGGGGAGGGGAGTGACCAACAGAAAAGGTCAGTCCTCTCACACAGGTGACCCTTCGGCCACTGTCACAAACACACCAACCCCAGGGTATGCTGGGAGATAGAGGACAGCCCTGACCCCCTTTCCTCCAACACACCGTGGAGAAGAACATGGTGAAGATGTAGACGGCGGCTTCCAAGAGGTAGTTGCTCCGCAGGGCGATGGCCACGGGAGGGACGAACATGAGGTTGCTGAGGCAGAGGAGCAGCGTGGAGAGCAGCTGGAAGCCGTAGGAGAAGGCGTCCGCGTTGTCCGTGCAGCCCCAGCCGCTCCAGCCTGGACCAGGGAAGGACAGATTGGAATTATCATCACTGTACATCGTACAACAGAATTGAATGCCATCCCCATTTTTATATTATACATGTACAATACACAAACAAAGCACTCCTCCTTCCACATTGTAATCGCTCTTGCACAACCCCTAACGCCACATCTGTGTGAAACCAGCTAATTCACCTCATCCCAATTGGCAGACTCATTCCCTTCAGAGATAAGCCCCACTGTTGTATCATCTGCAGATTTAACAATGATACTACTATGGCAAACGGGGGTGCAGTCATATGTGTAAAGAGTATAAAGTAGAGGACGCCACACAGAGTCTTGAGGCATACCAGTGTTAAGAATAAGAGCTGAAGAGATATGATTACCTAGTCTAATCCTCTGGGAATGTTCAGAGAAGTCAGGGGTACAGAGGAGAGGAGGGGGCTTCAGGGGCCAGGGCCTGGGTCCTCCTGCCCAGACAAGGGGCCCTCCCAGGCAAGCAGCCAGGCAGGCAGGTAGGAACCCCTCAAAGGGGAGAGGCAAAGCCCTCGCCACACAGATTCTGAAAGGTTGATAATGCACTGTTAAGTAGAAATGCATTGTCTGTAACCCCATTGTGCATTACTGGTTGGAAAATACAGTTCTAATGGACATGTGGTCACACACATCCACTGAAGGGTTAAGCAAGTGGTGATGTGGAACTGGAGGGATCATCATCATCATCATCAGTCAAGAAGAAGAACATTCCCTGGCAGAATATGTAAAGCAAAGTGAAGAACTTGCTTTGATTGAAGTCAAAAATCAGAAACTCCTCAAAGCACAGCAGACAAAAAAACAGTACAAGAAAACTGCACTACAAACTAGAGCTGACAGCTGGCACAACAAAACATTGTGAATATATCTCTGTATATACCGATAGGAGATCAGGGGATCCTGATGTGTGTATATAGCTGTACATAAGCAACATGTCCAGATTAAAGCCTCCACTGTGAGTTTGGATGAAAACCAGACTCAAAGTGTTTTCTTAAAACAGTGAGTAGCAACAAGGTCAGAGGCTGTGCAGTAAATATTATACATGCACAATACAAAAACACTCATCCTTCCACATCGCTCTTGAACAACCCCTAAGTCTGACTTCTGATAAAAGACTCTGCAATGTTTGAGTTGACTGCTATAGCTAGCCCTGAGACAATTGGTCCAGTGCACAGCCCAATGAGGTGGTCGGTGAAGGCGTCAGGGGTCCCAAGGGTAGAAGAGTGGCCCTTGGGGGCTTCATGTTGGAAAAATGTCATCCTGTACTGCTTAAGTCTCTATGGTTAGATAGGAAGCCTAGAAACGAGTTAGGGGAAGGTGTTCCATGCATGCTTTGATTAGGCTTTACTATTGTTTCCTCCCTCATGTCCTGTTTAGGTCAACCCCACTCTTTGATGCTTTAGAAATGTGATCTCTCCTAGGGATTTGACGTAATTTCCCCCAATTTGGCCTTTTGGAATGTTTATGGCCCTAGAGAAGAAGCGACCCACAAGGCCTGGTCGCCATTCCTGCTTCCTGCTTTGTTCCAGAGAGGACGCATATTGTCCCCTCTACTAGCAAGATGTAGCTATCTATACCTTTGTTATTTTGATCCGTCTATGTGTATTAGAACAAGATAGATTAGCTAGTTAGCTCCAAACCTTTTCTATCCATCAATGGATTTCCTTTTACCTCAATAAATGCTTTTAAACTTTAAAGCTAACTTTGCGTTCCTTTGCCTTCCTGAATACACAAAGGCCTTCCAAAACTCACACTGCGCGTAAGTCTCACTGCTGCATTTTACTCTGCTATTTTAATGGGAATTTACCTCATAAAGGGGGTGATTAAAGCTTAACAGCTCGTCAATTCCCAACACTTCAGAGCAACCTCCAACCTGAAAGCAAGCACATAGCCACTGGCTCCATAGGTTTGCATCTGGTACTGCCCTGTCATGGTAGCCATCAGCCTGAAACACGCAAACCCCCTTCCCAACTCACCGGCTTTGCACTCGCAGGCCGCATACAGGTAGTTGTTGGTGCGCATGAGCTTGCACTGTCCGAAGGGGCCGCAGTCGTTGATGCAGGGCGAGAGGTACGTGCGCAGGTACACCTCGGCCGTCATGTTGCCACACGGCTCCAGCCTGCAATTGGGGGGGGGGAGAGGGGAAGGGGGCCAGGAGCACATGTTGAAGGTGCGGATGCACAGCAGGTGCAAAGCGAGATTGGGGAGAAGGGTCTCTTCTACTGCCCAATCCCACTGCTCTGCAGGCCAGGACTTGGAGCCATGGATTCAACATCGCAGAGGAACAGATTAAGTGGCTGAGGGGGAAAAGGAAGGGGCTTGGGGCCAGGAATTGTGGGAGTTGAAGTCCAAAACACCTGGAGGGAGGGCCCAAGTTTGCCCATGCCTGCTGTAGAATGAATCCACTTTAACTTGAATAAGAGCTCCAGGAGCTCCTGAAGCAGCTTCCCCTTTTGCTTTGGCTCAGCACTAAGATACTACTACTACTACTACTAATAATAATAATAATAATAATAATAATAATAATAATAATACAAATGCAATAATAATAATAATAATAATAATAATAATCCCCCCCGCAGGTGCCACCTTGACGTGGTGGGGGGGCTTAACTGCTCCAATGATGACTGAGGGCTGTGCTGGCGGTAGTGTAACTACCGGCAGGTCCAACCAAGCCAGAGAGGCCTCAGCTGAGGAGCACAACCAAGAGCACCTAACCCATTAGCATTATGGAGAATCAAACCCAAACGAAGTCTATACTGGCTCGGTCGTCGCCCAGGATAAAAAGGACCGCGGTGGATGCTGCTGATTCTGGACATCCATCGACAAGTGGGCTACGGAATCATCAAAACCCAAATGAACAGTCACAGAAGCGGCAGAAACTCTGGCAGAAACCAGTGCAGGTGGTCCCGGTGGTGATCGGCACATTGGGTGCCGTGCCAAAAGATCTCAGCCGGCATTTGGAAACAATAGACATTGACAAAATCACCATCTGCCAACTGCAAAAGGCCACCCTACTGGGATCTGCACACATCATCAGAAAATACATCACACAGTCCTAGACACTTGGGAAGTGTTCGACTTGTGGTTTTGCAAAACGAAATCCAGCATGTCTATCTTGTTTGCTGTGCCATACAACATCGTTGTGTTGATAATAATAATAATAATAATAATAATAATAATACAAATGCAATTAAGGCCAAGATCGAAAAATCAGCTGATGACCCAAAATGCAGACTGTGCAAGGAAGCTGATGAAACCATGGATCATATCCTCAGCTGCTGTAAGAAAATCGCACAGACAGACTACAAACAGAGGCACAACTCTGTGGCCCAAATGATCCATTGGAACTTATGCCTCAAGTACCACCTGCCAGCAGCAAAGAACTGGTGGGATCACAAACCTGCAAAAGTATTGGAGAATGAGCATGCAAAGATACTGTGGGACTTCCGAATCCAGACTGACAAAGTTCTGGAACACAACACACCAGACATCACAGTTGTGGAAAAGAACAAGGTTTGGATCATTGATGTCGCCATCCCAGGTGACAGTCGCATTGACAAAAAACAACAGGAAAAACTCAGCCGCTCTCAGGACCTCAAGATTGAACTTCAAAGACTCTGGCAGAAACCAGTGCAGGTGGTCCCGGTGGTGATCGGCACATTGGGTGCCGGGCCAAAAGCTGGCATTTGGAAACAATAGACATATACAAAATTACGATCTGCCAACTGCAAAAGGCCACCCTGCTGGGATCTGCACGCATCATCCGAAAATACATCACACAGTCCTAGACACTTGGGAAGCGTTCGACTTGTGGTTTTGTGAAACGAAATCCAGCATATCTATCTTGTTTGCTGTGACATAATAAAATAATAATAATAATAATAATAATAATGAGATAACTGAGGGGGATCCATCCTGCCACTTCCAAGGAATCTCTTCTCCTCTTCTTCCCCGTTGCCTTAACGCATAGCAGAACATGTCATGTTCGTGCCTTCTCCGCCCACGGAAACCATGGCCTGCAGCGCAAGTGAGTGAGAATTCCCTCCGTGGCAGGGGGCAGATGGAGCCCCACGTTCCCTGCCACGCTTTTGCAGCCTCGCTTCCCTTCTCAAAAGAGACAGAGAGAGAGGCCGGCTCTTGGCAGGAGGACGCAGCAGGCGCATAGCGACAGGCAGGCAGAAAGGGGCTGTGGTCATCCTGAACACATCAAGATCTCAGCTGTGGAACAGCCCCCCCCCCACCTCCAGTACATCCTACCTTGGGAGTGGGGGCTGCAAGAGAGGAGAAATAATGCCAAGAGAAGCCCAATAAACCCTTTGTGAGGGGAAAACCAAGGAACATGGATGCAACATTTCTGCTGTGGGTTTCCAAGAATGCAGAATGGATGCATGTTGATGCATCCATCCATTCTGGTTGGAAGAGGCCACCTGGCCCATCTCCACCAGCCCCAATCTGTCACGCGGGAAAAACTCAATCAAAGCATTGTCAAAGGCTTTCATGTCCAGAATCACAGGGTTGTTGTGTGTGTTTCCGGGCTGTATGGCCATGTTCCAGAAGTATTCTGGAACCTCTGAGGATGCCTGCCATAGATGTGGGTGAAACATCAGGAGAGAATACTCTGGAACATGACCAGACAGCCTGGAAAACACACCATAACCATCAATCAAAGCACCCCAAGAGATGGCCATCCAGCCGTACTAATCTTCTATATATATAAAAGGGTAATGAAATTTCGGCCTAGGACAAAACAACAAAACTACACATCCCAGAAACACTAAACTTGGCAACACTACCCCTCATCCATGCCTCTACGTTCATACAACAAAAAGAAAAGAAAAATAAAGTCCTAATTACAGGGAGAGGAATAATTGTTTTTATCCAATTGCTGCCACTTAGAAGGCTAAGCTCTGCCCACTTGGTCTCCTAGCAACCGACTCAGCCCAACAGATGGCCACCCAGCCTCATAATAATAATAATAATAATAATAATAATAATAATAATAATAATAATAATGCAATCCTAAGGTTAGCAGATACCCCTAAGGATCATCCAGTTCAACTTCCTTATATCATGCAGGAGGACACAATCCAACCACTCCTGACAGATGGCCATCCAATATTTGCACAATAATAATACACATCAAATCATAGCATCAGACAGTTAGGAGACACCCCTAAAGGCCATCCAGTCCAACCCAATTCTGCCATGCAGGACACAATCCAAGCACTCCCAACAGATGGCCACCCAGCCTCTCAATAATAATAATAATAATAATAATAATAATAATAATAATAATAATAATAATAATAATAATAAGATACTGTGGGACTTCCGAATCCAGACTGACAAAGTTCTGGAACACAACACACCAGACATCACAGTTGTGGAAAAGAACAAGGTTTGGATCATTGATGTCGCCATCCCAGGTGACAGTCGCATAGATGAAAAACAACAGGAAAAACTCAGCCGCTATCAGGACCTCAAGATTGAACTTCAGAGACTCTGGCAGAAACCAGTGCAGGTGGTCCCGGTGGTGATGGGCACACTGGGTGCCGTGCCAAAAGATCTCAGCCGGCATTTGGAAACAATAGACATTGACAAAATCACCATCTGCCAACTGCAAAAGGCCACCCTACTGGGATCTGCACACATCATCAGAAAATATATCACACAGTCCTAGACACTTGGGAAGTGTTTGACTTGTGGTTTTGCGAAACAAAATCCAGCATATCTATCTTGTTTGCTGTGTCATACAACGTCGTTGTGTTGATAACAACAACAACAACAACAACAACAACAACAACAACATCATACAGTCCTAAGGTTTGGAGTGACCCCTAAGGATCATCCAGATCAACTTCCTTCTACCATGTAGGAGGACACAATCCAAGCACTCCTGACAAATGGCCATCCAGCCTCAACAAGTTCTCACCAACACCACCAGACAAGCCACAGCAACGCGTGGCTGGGCACAGCTAGTAGTAATAATAATAATAATAATAATAATAATAATAATAATAATTGCCTGGACCCCATCGGGATTAGTAAAAACACTGGCACCTTTACTGAAAACATGATGGAGCCTTGGAAAAGTGAACTGTTTGTTGGAAATGAAAGCTATGGACTTGTCAACATCAGGAGAGGAATTTTCCAGGGATATTCATTGTTCCCTCTGCTTTTCATTATTGCCATGATCCCTCTGTCAACAATCTTACAAAAAAAAAAAAAACCTCGGCTATCAAACCTCCAAGAAATCTCACAAAATTTCACATCTGATGTACATGGATGACCTGAAGCTGTGTGGGAAAATGGAAACTGAAATCCAGTCTCTGACTAAAACTGTCCGAATTTTTAGCACTGATATCAGCATGGAGTTTGGTTTGGACAAATGTTTGACAGTGGCATTGAAGAAGGGAAAAATCATTGAAAGTGAGGGCATCAATATGCCCAATGGCCAAACAATAAAGTGTCACCAGCCAGAGGCCTATAAATATTTGGGCATATTACAGCTGGACAACATCAAGCATGAACAGGTGAAAACTGTGGTCAGCAAAGAATACACACAAAGGGTCAGAAAAATTCTCAAAAGCAAGCTCAATGGAGGCAACACCATCAAGGCCATAAACACCTGGGCCATACCTGTCATAAGATATACTGCTGGCATTATAAACTGGACACAGATGGAACTGGACAATTTGGACAGAAAAACAAAAAAACTCATGACCATTCATCATTCACTGCACCCTCGCAGTGATGTTGACCAGCTCTATCTGCCTAGAAGATCAGGAGGCAGAGGACTCTTACAAGTAAAACAAGCAGTCAAAGAAGAAGAACATGCCCTGGCAGAATATGTCAAGCAAAGTGAAGAACCTGCTTTGATTGAAGTCAAAAATCAGAAACTCCTCAAAGTACAGCAGACAAAAAACCAGTACAAGAAAACCGCACTACAAACTAGAGCTGACAGCTGGCACAACAAAACACTGCATGGAAAGTTCCTTGACAAAATTGAAGGAAAAGCTGACAAGGAGAAGACCTGGCTTTGGCTCACGAATGGGACCCTGAAGAAGGAGACAGAAGGCCTGATCCTTGCAGCCCAAGAGCAAGACATCAGGACAAAGGCCATTCAGGCCAAGATCGAAAAATAGGCAGTGAGTTGTTGTTGCTGTTGTTATGTTTATTTATATCCCGCTTTTTCTCCCCATAAGGAGACTCAGAGCGGCTAACATTAAAAGCATTACAACACAATTTAAAATATATGAATACTGAAACAATATTAAATGTCATTAGTATTAAAAACAATTCATATTAAATCCATAAAAACTTATAAAACCACAGTGGAAGAGATCTCCCTTACAGTTCAGCTAGAATCTCCTTTCCTGTCATTTGAAACCACGGCCCTATTGAGTCAGAGTTTCCTTCCACACTGCCCTGTATCCCAGGATCTGATCCCAGGTTTGAACTGGAATATACGAGTCTCCACTGCCAGATAATCTGGGATCAGATCCTGGGTTATAGGGGCAGTGTGGAAGGGTCTCTAATTGCTCCAAACTGTAACAAGCATGACTCAATGCATTGAGCCCTGTCAGTCAAACTGCATTCCTTCTACAGTGTAGACCAGGCACAGGCCAGCTTGGGCATTCCAGGTGTTTTGGACTTCAGTTCCCACAATCCCTAACAGCCTGTTAGGAATTGTGGGTGTTGCAATCCAAAACACCTGGAGGGCCCAAGTTGGACGGAAGTAACCTATTCATTTTGTTGTGTAGGTGGGTCTGCTCTGCCTGTGGGCTGCCAATCTTTTTACAGCTCTGCATTTAGAGAGATTGCATTAAGCACTCCCCGAGGGCCAATATCCTAGTTAATTAATGAGCACACAAATCACTGCTGGGATGAAAGGTCTGAGTGAGCACAGGACTTAAAATGGCCAGGAGGGCAGCCAGCTCCCAGGCTTTGCACGAGATGGATGCCCATCAGTCTGACCTTTGGCCGTTGCTCCACGTCTTATGCCTCCTCTCTGCAAACCAAGCAAGACCATCATCCTGCAGCACATTTTGCTCTAGTTTTTCAATGAATATATCATTGAGTCTCAACCAATTTAACATAGTTTGTGGCACCCACAAAACATTATGGGATTTGAAGTCCAAAACACCTGGAGGGCTCAAGTTTGCCCATGCCTGGTGTAGGTACATGCCAGGACCTCAGCCCCCCCTTGAGAGGTCCCAGGGTCTCCTTCTCACCAGAACCATCCCGAGGTAATTTTGGGGAGTAGGTGACCAGAATTTTGCCTCCCCCCGAAGAACCAGAGAGAAGATGAGGAAGGGGATTTTGGGTTTCAGATGCAGGAGCCAGATGATGGGATGCAAGATGTCATGGGGCTGAGAAATCATGGAGTTACACAGGCTGGTTCAGAAGGGCAAGAAGCGCAGCCTGTGGATGAACTCCTAAACCAGCCTGCCATAGATAACAACCAGGGAGACATTCCCATGGGAAATAATGAGCTGGATTTGTCTCAGGCTCCTATTCAGGTGCAGGAGAATGAATTAGTTGACCTTGACAATCAAGGAGCGCCATTGCTATCTAGAGCAGATCGTTTGCAAGGGAAAGGAATGCCTAGGCGCAGCCTGAGATTAGCTGGAAAACGGGAGGCCTCTGAAGGGAAGAGAAATGCATTTTTGGGTTGCTTTTAAAACTGTGTGTTTAGAGACAATTCTTTGTCAAAGCAAATTCTTGCTTCATCAGAGTGGATGTGTCTTCATGCCTTGGAATTTCTCCTGTTCTTGAATCCTTGCAACCAATGGATTAATGTTTCTTTGGAAATGGACTCATGCTTTGTGACTAAAGACTTTTGGATTTACTAACTCTTTTTTGCAACTTCTGAGGTGCGACACCGTCCGCGGGGGCAATTGGAAGACCTGTGCACGCGCACAGGCCCATTGACCATGCTTTTTGGGCGATGGGCCTGTGCGTGTGCGCAGGCCTTCCAATTGACCATGCGGACACGGAAGGCAGTGCGGAATGATTGCTTTGGCCTGGCGATGCGCGGAGCAGCCTAGGCAGACTGGGACTCCCGGCAAACGTGGGGTAATAATGCGCCATAGGCGACCACCTAATTGGCCTCTCCGGTGGACTGCCTTTGCTTTTCACCCGTACGTCTGACTTACCCCCGGTCTGTGTTGCAGAGGGAGCGGAGGCTCAGGTACCAGCTTCCTGTCTGTGGGTAAGGGATGCGCAGGCGGGCCAGGGGCACCGTGGCGTTGAGGGAGAGCAGGAACCCCGCCAGGTGCTCTGCGGAGAAAGGTCAGCAGGTGAGGGTGTTGAACACAAGGGCACCCCCCCCCCGACACCTGCCTGCTAGGGAGCCTATTTACCTCCCTCTCCCACCAGCTGAAAGGGCAGCCCCTGTTGTAGCTCAGCAAGTGGCTGAGGATATTTCTGATTTCTCTGACAAGTTAGAGGACGAGGGATTTGATGTGTTTCAATGTGAAGAATCTGTTTCAATGTGAGAGAATTGCAGCCAGATGAGGCCTATGTTTTGGAAAGTAAAAGAACCAGGTCCCTTGGGAAATGACCTTTGGCGGATGGGGAGTTTTCACTAGAAGATAGATTAGGCTTGAGAATGGAGGGAGTGAAAAGTAGACTAATTAGATGCTCTGAGAGACTCCGTGAGAAGATCTTGAAACCCAGATGTGTTCGACGTGATATGGCTACTTGGTCGGGCTTAAATTAAGGAGTGCTGGCGTCATGCCTTTCAGAGGAGACAATGCTGCCATAGGGATGGCTCTCCTGTCTCTGCTCTCAAGTTCATGCCAGGTATTCTTAAATTACCTGGTTTATGCCTTTGCTTCCTTGAAGGGTTTACCTCGGAAAAGTTCTTGCTTTATGGTTTATGAATTTATGTTTGAAGTACTGCTGTGGATATCGGTTCTCCTGATTTTATGTACTTTGGTATTTTTGGATTACTGCTATTTTGCATTCCCTGTTCTGCTGACCCCTTCTGAAATTGCCTTTTCCCCCTTTTTATCTGCTTTCTTCAAGAAACATTTTTAGATAGAACTACTGGACTCTGGTGTTATCAGTGCTAGAGTGCAAGAGGCCCTTTGACTCCTTCCCTTCCAGGAGGTGCGAGTGCAGAGAGGGGCCCAGGCCTTCCTTACCTGTCTCGCAGGTGACGGAGGAGTTCTCTTCGGAGGCCAAGGGGACTTCGTGGTTCAAGCAGGCAAAGACCGTGGCGTTCTCCCCTCTCAGAGAGGACTGTGGGCATAAAAACAACCCTGTTTATGTTCTGATTGGAACTGGAAGGTGGAGGGAGTTGCAAGGATGGAAGCCTTGTCCTGGCACGGCTGCAATTTGGGTGAGTGGACAGAGAGGGAGGTTGAAACAAGAGTGAAGAGGGCTCTTTTCCTCCACTGCCCGTCTCCCCTCGCCTGTCCTGCGGAGGCTTCCCTTTCCTCCCCAACAGCCCAGCTTTGCTCCTGAAAGGGATTATAACGTCATAAGAACTAAGTTTTGAGAAAGTGAAAGAAAGAAGGGATGAGGGGATGGAGGGGTGAGAAGGATTGTTGTGACTCAGCCTTTGCCTTTGTGTGACTCTAATGAGGATTCTGGGATGCAAGTGCATAATGTTGGGATTCAGATTCAGGATCAGTTTCAAGATGACTTTAATGGGAATGATGGGATTCAGGTGCAGAGTGTTCCTTCTGTGGGAGATGAAGAGCAGTGTTGTGACTCAGCCACAGGCTAGCCAGAGTCAGGATGAAGAAGGGGATTCTGGGTTTCAGATACAAGAGCCAGTAGAGTCAGAAGTTGATGGCATGGAAATGCAGGCTGAATCAGAGGCTGGAGAATTGCAGTTTGAGCAGAATAAACTGTTGACCCCAGAAACTATAGATAACAGACAGGCTGGCATTCCCATGGGAAATAATGAGCGAGAGAACTCTCAAGTCCTGGTTAATGAGCGAGAGAGCTCAGTCCCGTCTCAGGTGCATGATAACAATAGTGCAAGCATTGATTTATCTAGGGAGGACCGTCTGTTTTGGAGAGGTTCTCAGGTCCGAAGGAATGAAAGACTGGCGGGAAAGAAAGAGGCCAGTTCTGGGAAAAGAAATGCTTTTCTTGGGTGCTTTTAAAAGTGTCTGTTGCAGATAGCTCTTTGTCAAAGCAAATCCTCGCTTCATCTGTGTGGATGTTCCTGTTTCATGCTTGGGAAGAGTTTTCCTGGATCTTTGTACTTTTGGGCCTTGTTTTTGGGATCTACTAGCTACAGCCTTGCTTTATGGATTCTTAGTTTTGCTATGGTTATGGACTATTGGATTTTTTATGACTTATGAACTATTTGGATTCTTATTGACTCTTTTATTGCAACTTTGAAAAACCCTTTCAACTGCCTGTTTTGATTTATATATTTGCTTTGCTGAATAAAAACTTCAAAAGTTTGACTGGGTATCAATAGCAAGGTGAACTAATCTGAGGTGCGACAAGCAGGGAGTTTTTTCCATGGGAAGAAATGATGTTGTTTCTGATGATGGTTTTCAGGTGCAAGAAGCAGAAGAGGAGAGTAGCTCTGATAACACTAACGAGCTCAGTGGCCTTGACGGCCTTGACACTGGGGCCACTGAGCTCGATCACGCTAGTCGGCTGGAATTTCGGGGGTTGCGCAGAAGCCTCCGAATAGCAAATAAGAGGGAGGTCAAAGGGCAAAGAAATGCCTTCATGTTATGCTATTAAAACAGTCTGCTGAGAGAGAGATCTTTGTCAAAAGCAACTTCTTAGCTTGAGTCAAGAACCAGGTCTGCTTTCCTGTATCAAGGCTGAGTTCCTGTATTACCTCGTAGCCTGGATATATGCTCGTTGCTGGGACTTTGGCTTCCTTTGAAAGGATCTTGTTTCATGCCTATGCTTCTATGGATTTGATGATCACAGCCTTGTTTTTTAACTATATTTTGGAACTGAACTTTTACCTTTTATGAACTATTTTTCTGCTTATTTCCTAATAAACTACAAAAGACTACGTCTTGTGTGCAGCCTGGTGTCTTTAGCAAGGGGAAGCTAACCTGAGGTGTGACAAGGATAGCGTTGCTAGGCACAGATTATCTGCATTGAATTGAGTTATATGACGTTGTAGACCAGGCATGGGCCAACTTCGGCCCTCCAGGTGTCTTAGACTTCAACTCCCACCCTTCCTAACAACGAGTAGGAAAGTTGGCCCATGCCTGGTGTAGACTCATATAGTCCCGTTCAATGCAGATCATGTGAATTGTTGTCTTTGATAATCTGGATTATATGTCAGTGTAGATCAGGCATGGGCCAACGTTGGCCCTCCAGGTGTTTTGGACTTCAACTCCCACCATTCCTAACAACGGGTAGGAAAGTTGGCCCATGTCTGATGTAGAGTCATATAGTCCAATGCAGATAATGTGAATTGTTGTCTTTGATAATCTGGATTATATGTCAGTGTAGATCAGGCATGGGCCAATATCGGCCTTCCAGGTGTTTTGGACTTCAACTCCCACAATTCCTAACAACGGGTAGGAAAGTTGGACCATGCCTGGTGTAGACTCATATAGTCCAATGCAGATCATGTGTATTGTTGTCTTTGAAAATCTGGATTATAGGGCAGTGTAGAAGGGATCTCAGAGAGATTAGAATGACCTGAAAGAGATGAAAGAGGGGAAGCACAGAATAATTGTTTTGGAAGAGAGAGGCATCTAATTGAAGGACAGAACTGGAGAAGGGAGAAGTGAAAAAAGGAAAGGGAGAAAGGTTTGGTTTGTGAATGTGGGCATGTTTACTCCACTCTGGTCAACTATGAAACCCACAATGCAGAACACGCAAACTTGGCACACAACTATGACACACCCACCTCTTAGTGTTTTTCTGCAGATTTAGTTTTCTGCAGATTAAACTATTGTATTTTGAATCTCCTCATCTCTAGATACTAGAGGTTTAGTGGGAAGCCATCCTCAACCCTGGTGTCTCCAGACCTCCACCCTTCCCAGCCCGGCCACCCTCCCGCAACTGGTCAGTGGGTCAGCCTTCCTACCACGTTCAGCCTGAGCTCCAGGTTGAGGATGCCCCCGCTGTCCAGCACCGGCAGGAGGTGGATGGCGAAGATGGCCGGACGGTCGGGGGGCACCGAGACGTTGGGCCCGAAGAAGATGTAGAAGTGGACGGAGAAGGTGTCCAGCTCGTTCCGCAAGGTGGGCCGGATGGGCCAGCAGCGCTCACCGGGTGCCGGGACCGAGAGGGCGGCCGGAGGGGGGGTCTGCGTGCCATTGTAGGGGGAGGGGGTCAAGGTGTCCGCAATGGCCAGCCCCCCCACGGAGCCAAAGGAGTGCGGCATGTTCAGGTTGGAGCCCGGCGACTGGGAGGGGGTCCGGCTCAGCCCCGTCCGGGAACAGTCTGCAGGAAGGGAAGGAACGGAGGGGGCATCAGCATGGCTGGATCTCCCTGACATGGACCGATAGCCCCCACCCCATTTTGGCCCTTCACAAACGCTCTGCTATCCCAACTACAGCCATGACATGTTTTCAAACTGTATAAGCCAGAGATTCCTAGAGTTAGAAGGGACCTCGAAGGCCATGCAGTGCAACCCCCTTCTGTCACACAGGAATATCCCGGATGAGCCCCCAAAAGGCCATTTCTGGCGCCTAACATGGGGCTTGAGGCCAGACCATTTTTTGGTCTGGTCTCAAGCCCCATGTTAGGTGCCAGGAATCCAAGCCCTCCCAAGAGATGACCATCCAGCATCTTTTTAAAATCCTCTAGGGACGGAAACACCACCCAACTCCCAGCCAGCAGCATATTTTTAAAGCTGAAGAGCTCTGAATGTCAAGAAGTTCTTCCTAATGTTCAACTAGTACCTTCAGACTCTATACTGTCATAGACTTCTAGAGTTAGAAAGAACTCCAAAAACTGATGCAACCCCCTTCTGCCACACAGGAAGACACCATCCAATCTCTCCAAAGAGATGACCATCCAGCATCTGTTTAAAATTGTCTAGGGATGGAAACTCTACCCGAATCCCAGCAATCAGCATATTTTAAAGCTGAAGAGCTCTGAATGTCAAGAAGTTCTTCCTAATGTTCAACTGGCATCTTCTTTCCTGAAATTAGCATCTATTGCTCCATTGTGTCCTAGTCCCCTTCTACACTGGATATGCTCCAGATTATCTGCTTTATGCTGGACTACAAGGCAATGTAGACTCATATAATCCAGTCCAAAGCAGATAATGTGGTTTATCGTGTTTGATAATCTGGATTATATGGCAGTGTAGAAGAGGCCCTAGTTTCCAGAGCTTGCTCATTCCTCCTCAATGGGACATATCTTATATTCCAATATTGAAACATTGCTCTTATGGCTCCTTTTCTCCAAGATAAACATTCTCAGATGCTCTTCAGAGGGATTCACGGTTTCCAAATATTTGACCATTTTGGTGTCATGGTGCATCTGGTCAATATCCATATTTTGGATGATTTTGCCCAGAACTGGACACAAGATGATTCCAGGTGAGGCCTGACAAGAGCAAAAGAGAGTGGCACCAGGACTTCCCTCAGTCTGGAGACTAGATGCCTATGGATCACATCGGCTTTCCCAATTGAGGATGCTACACGCTTTCAAGCTGTGCATTTTGTGTCCAACATCTCACTAAAAACAACAGCAATCACCGCTATGTTACCCCATGTGCAGAGCCGGCCCTTGGAGGTTTTCAAGTGTAGGCAAACAGAATTTTGGCGCCCCCCCCCCCCCAAAACCAATAACTGAAAAATAAAAGCGTTGTATAAGCGAAAATGTTTCATAATAAGGAGGGATTAAGGAAAAGTCTATTAAACATCAAATTATTATTATTATTAATAATAATAATAATAATAATAATAATAATAATAATAGTTTATTCTTGTACCCCGCCCCATCTCCCCGAAGGGACTCGGGGCGGCTCACATGGGGCCTTGCCCAACATCACAATATAAAATCAAAACAAAAACACAAATTTACAACAATAAATCAGCAATATCGGTAAAACAATCGAAAAGGACAATAAAATGTTAAAACAGATATATCAAACACAAGTCTGGGCCGAAAGGTGAATGTGTCAAATCGGGAGGAGATAGTTACATAATTGACAGTCAATTACATTAAGATTTTACAAATTAAGCACTAAAACCTCATGTTTTACAACAAATCAACAGAAAAAGCAGTACAATACTTTGCGGAGGCAGGCCGCAGGAGACAGGAGTTGCCTCGATGACGCCCCCAACAAGATGGCGCCACAGGCAACTGCCTAGTTGGCCTGGTGGTTGAACCGCCTCTGCCCATGTGCATGCACATACATGCACATCCAAACATGGGTGCTTGACACACATGCATGAATTTGCCCCTTGCGCTCGCTCACCTTTGAGCTGGACCACGAGCTGGAAGCTGAGGTTGGCAGTGTGGCCGGGGAGCCTCTCCAGGAGCAGGAAGTACCAGCTCTGCCAGAAGGGCAGATCCAGGATGAGGCGGCAGGGGGGGCGCCCGGCCCGGCAGTCCACGGCGGAGGAGGCGTTGTGCAGCGGGGGGGCCTTGCCACGCAGCTTCAGCCACAGCGGGCAGCCCTCCCCACTTGGGACGGACGGGCGGCAGTTGCGCACCTGCACCTGCACCTGGAAGGTGTGGCTGGGCACAAAGAATCTCCAAAAGCAGAGGGAGAAGGAGAGGGTTACCTGGCGCTTTGGGCCTCCACCTGAACCCCACTCTCACCTAGGGGCGGCTCAAGCGGTAAGTAAGTAAGTAAGTAAATAAGTAAAAGTTTATTTGTATCCCGCCCTCTCTCCCGAAAGGGACTCAGGGCGGTTTCCAATATAAAATCAGCATAAAACATTGTACAATAAAACACTGAAAACCCTATAAAACGCTATAAGAATTAAAAACAATAACAAAACATAACAATTGACTAAAACAATCACATAAACAGAAGGAATATAATCACTCAAATAACATATGAATCTGCAAAGAAGAAAGAAAAAAGACCACTGGGATGGAGGAGAGGATGGCCTGGAGGGACCACTAGAACTAATATACAATGTTATATTCTAAGATACTTTGGGGCAGAGGAATATAGTGCAATGTTTCAAGTCAAAGAGATGGCCTGTGCAACTGCTATAGCTATGGGCTCGGTTATCCAAAGGCGCAGCGGAAGAGCCAGGTTTTAAGCAGCTTTTTGAAGGAAGCCAGGGTGGGTGCTTGCCGGATCTCCTCCGGAAGGGAATTCCAGATCCAGGGAGCAACAATAAGCCAACTACGCATTTGCGGAAGGCGCCATCCTCTAGGGGGCGCAGTTGAGGCGCATTCAGGCGCCCCGACTCCAGCTGCAAAAAGAGGGAGGGAAACGCCGCTTCTCTCCTCCCCAAAGTGCTGGCCTCCTTCCTTGTTGCAAGGGAGGAGGCTGGGGCTTGATGAAGAGAGAAGTGATTGGTTTTGGGGGGGGGCATAAATACTGCTTGCTTACACTTGAAAATTACCTAGGGCCGGCTCTGACTGACAGATTGTTTGGCCAGCCTGAAACATTCTGGCTTCATCTCAGTTTCCTGGCAGATGTTGATTCTTCTTCTTATTTATTTATTCATTATTTTATTTAAAACATTCTCCTATGCTTCAAGTGTCCATCCACCACCATTCCCCAGGATCTGCCATTTTTACTCAGCATTCACACACATGTATATGCATTCATCCTCATACATCCAAATATTGCCATATCCTTTTCTCCCTCCATGGAGAAGCACCTGCTTAGGCCAGACCCTGCTTTCCTTGCAAATCTGCCAACACATTGTTCCAAAACGCCAAAAGGCCAAAAGTTCTTCTTTCCTTAAGAACAATGCCAAGGATCAGACACCTGTTTTGCATACAGCAGAACCTGACTACTTGCAATACATATCATGACTCCAAAATGCATTCCTTCGTCTTCCTTTGAGAAAAGGAGCCCAAAGTGACCAGACTCTGCGTTTCATTGCAGATCTCACACTCCCTATGCACCATCTCTGCTGAGCATGGTGGGTGAACAGCTTGCTGTCTGTCACACTTTTGGATTGTCATAAGGTCTATTATATAGCAATACTTTTTTGATGTTGTCCACAAGTTCTAAACTACTGACAACAGGGGCGGCTCAAGCGGTAAGCGAACTGCACATTTGCGGAAGGCGCCATCCTCTAGGGGGCGCAGTTGAGGCGCATTCAGGCGCCCAAACTCCCGCTGCAAAAAGAGGGAGGGAAACGCAGCTTCTCTCCTCCCCAAAGCACCAGCCCCCTTCCTTCTTGCAAGAAAGGAGCCCGGCGCTTTGGAGAGTGAAACACCGCTTCTCTCCTCCTCAAAGCACCGGACTCCTTCCTTGCTGCAAGGGAGGAGGCCGGGGGCTCGACGAAGAGAGAAGTGGCGAGTGATTGGTTTGGGGGGGGGGCATTACTTTTCATTCAACACTCAAACATGGCCAAACTTGTCTGCGCAGATGGCCATGCAGCCTCTATAACCCAGGAATGGAACTCATACAATAATTCACATATTCGTATCTTAAGTTTCTTTTAAAAAACCTCTGAAATTTCTCGAAGACGTCTCGCAGTAGTCATCTTGGGAGCCTCTAAATCTTGGAACAAAGCAGCAAGTGTGGACAATGGAGGCAGAAATCCTGTGACCAACAGGTCTGTATGTGGACATCTTTTTTGCCCCTGACTAAAACCCGTGATTTGATGCTGCCTGGAAGAGTTGGAAAAATTTCATCCTGTACTGCTTAAGTCTCTATGGTTAGATAGGAAGCCTAGAAAAGAGTTAGGGACACCTTCCCCAGTTCTATGCATGCTCTGATTAGGCTTTACTATTGTTTCCGCCTTCCTGTCCTATTTAGGTCAATCCACCCTTTGATGCTTTAGAAATGTGATCTCTCCTAGGGTTGATGTAACTTCCCAATTTGGCCTTTGGAATGTTTATGGCCCTAGAGAAGAAGCGACCCACGAGCTTGGTCGCCATTCCATCTTCCTGCTTTGTTCCAGAGAGAGGACGCACTTTGTCCCTCTCCTAGCCAAGATGTAGCTATCTAGATCTTTGTTATTTCGATCCGTCTATGTGTATTAGATCTGATTAGATTAGATAGTTAGCTCCAAGCCTTTTCTATCCATCAATGGATTTCTTTTTACCTCAATAAATGCTTTTAAACTTTGAAGCTAACTTTGCGGTCCTTTGCCGTCCTGAATACACAAAGGTTTTCAAGACTCACACCGCGTAAGTCTCACTGCTGCATTGGAAGAAATGCTTCCATTTACTCTGCTATTTTAATGGGAATTTACCTCATAAAGGAGGTGATTTGAGCTTGACGGCTCATCAATTCCCAACAGGAAGCGCCATTAGACACACCTTAGACACAATGCTATCCCTTCCCAATTCCTTCACTACTTTTCACTCTCTCCTCCCTGCTCTTAAACCTATTCTCAAAGCTTTCTTCTTACAACATCCACACTTTTAAAATCTCAGCCTCTTCAATGCCATTCGAATGAGATGGCTGTTGTTCTTCCCCAAAGGTCCATGGGGAAGGATGCCCCTTGCACAGCCTTCCCTTGGGGTCCCACCCGTGGCCTTGGGGCCCCGACTCACTTGTAGAGGAGGGAGCGGTTGTGTGGGGAGAGGAGGTGCTCGGTCACGTATCCCGGGTACAGGACGCCGATGCCCAGCAGGCGCTGGACGATCAGCTGCGGCTGGAAGAGGTACTGGCAGTCCTTGGCCAGGCCCTGCAGTGGGGCAGAAGAAGAGGGGGACACAGTCAGAAGACTCCCAGAGTTGGACACACAAGGACGATCCAGCCCAACCCCATCCTGCCATGCAAAGAGACCCCCTTCCCCACTGCCTCGGCTTCAAACGGACTCCAAGGCAGCAGCACATCCGACAGCTGAACAGCTCTCACTGTCAAGATGTTCTTCCTAATGTTGACCCCTTGGTCTGTAACGTAGTTGAAAACAAACTTGACAGTAGAGTCTCACTTATCCAAGCTAAACGGGCCAGCAGAAACTTGGATAAGCGAATATTTTGGATAATAAGGAGGGATTAAGGAAAAGCCTATTAAACATCAAATTAGGTTATGATTTTACAAATTAAGCACCAAAACATCATGTTATACAACAAATTTGACAGAAAAAGTAGTTCAATGTGCAGTAATGTTATGTAGTAATCACTGCATTTATGAATTTAGCACCAAAATATCACAATATATTGAAAACATTGACTACAAAAATGCATTGGATAATCCAGAACCTTGGATAAGCGAAGCTTGGATAAGTGAGACTCTACTGTATTATTAACTGCATTTCTATACCGCTTTTCTTACCCCTGGGGAGACTCAAAGTGGTTTACAACATAATAAATGGCCAAATTCAGTGCCTCACATATATATAAAATTATATCACATATCAAAATCAAAATCATATAACTGTAGATTAGACCATTAAAACTATAAAAACATCAAACATAAACATAAGCATGAAACGTGTTGCCCAGAATTGCAAAAAAAAAAAAAAGCAACCAAACAAACCATGAACAACAAAATAAAGCTAATTTCACTCATTTAAGCCTCTAATATTGTTGTTGCTTTTATTGTTGCTTTTATTGTTTTTATTGTTATTTTAAAGCCAAGTGTATTGTTTTAATCTATTTTTGTAAACCGCTCCGAGCCAAACCGGGAGTAGCGGTATATAAGTTTAATAATAAATAAAAATTAAAAAATAATAATAATAAAAGCAGTGCTAGAAGGTCTGAATTAAGGTTTACGCACGAGGTTCCGGATGAATGGATTTAATTATTATATGTTTTAAAGTTTTATATGGTATTTTAATAGTATTATTAAATTGATTTGTATGTATTGTTTTGATTTTAATTGTGTTTTGGGCATTAAATTTTGGCAATCTCTGTAAGCCACCCTGAGTCCCCTCAGGTGAGAAGGGCGGAGTATAAATATTGTAAGTAAATAAATAAATAGATAAGTAGCAGAGAAGCAACAATGTCAAGATGTACAGAAGGGCTGGTGGCTACAAGACAGTATCTGCAGAGGCATAGAAGATGCTTCAAGGTGTGGAAGTCAACCCAGAGAAGCCTTGGGGCACCTCACTTTCTGCTTAAAATGCTAACTTTGCAAGTGAAGTCAAACACTAGCTTCCTTCCTTCCTTCCTTCCTTCCTTCCTTCCTTCCTTCCTTCCTAGACCAACATGTGGAAGCCCTTGTTATAACATCTCACTGCAGGAGAAAACGGACCGGGAGGGGGGCATACAGAAATGCATCCTGCCTTGAACCAGGTCCACGTTCCCACCCTTGCCTTCCACATCCCGATGCCCTCCAGGTGTGATGATAGCTCAGGCATGGGCCAACTTGGGCCCTCCAGGTATGGTTTTAGGAATGGCGGGAGTTGGAGCCCAAAACACCTGGAGGGAGGGCCCAAGTTGGCCCAGGCCTGTGATAGCTTAATAATATACGGGGCTCCTTTCCATGGATTAAGTGGAGCTTGTGATCTTCTTTAAACTCATCTATGTTCACAGCTTAGGAACCGATTAATCATAAAAATAAAGGTGTCAGAAGTCTGTCAAAATACTTAGGAGCCAAGAGGAAAATGAAGAAGAAGAAACACTCCAGGGTCAAAGGGACTGGTCAGAAGGGGCTGGAATTGTAGTTGTATCCTACCTATACTCCATCATATTCTGTCTTATCAAAACAATGTGTCTTGCCAAGATGCCTATGAGACATCAGGAAAAGAATACAGGCATTTTTCAAAGACCTAGATTATAGTCTCAGGAAATTCCCTTGAAACTTTGTCACCACCTTATTGCAGGAGTGCAATCATAATAGAATGCATGGTTCAAGGCTGGGTTGCAGCCCACAACAGGGAAGGCAATGTTGTGGCTCAGTCTGATGATGGAGGAGGATTTGGGGTTTCACAGTCTGAAAATGTTGTACGGTCTGAGCATCAGGAGACTCAGGCAGGGAGCCAAGATGAGCTCGCAGGCCAAGAAGAGAGAGCAGAGGCTTCAGATCAGCGTGACCCTGCACAGCTTTCAGAGCGGGAGGAGGGCAGTCAGGAGAGTCAACAACAGCCAGGGGTTTCACTCTCAGATAGTGATAATGAATGCAATTAGACAGAAATACAAGGCTGCTTCTGAGAACCAGACTCCCCAGGCGTTCTCCAAGGATTGCGGCCAAAAGGCTGGGAACCCAAGGCCAAAGAAATGCGTTCATGTCTTGCAAAAATGAGTAAATAGAAGGGATGTGAGGACAGCATTTCAGATCAAGCAACATTGCTTTTAGAGCAAGATCTCCCGCTTTGTTCCTGTTTCAAGCCTCAAGTCCTAGTTCAGGTTTTGCCTATGTAATTTGGGAAACTATTCTTGCCTTCATGTTCCTGTTTGTATCATGTACTTTGGATTCTGCTTTGAAGATCATGTTCCTGTTTTAAGCCTTGCCATCTAGGGGTTTACTTACTGTTTCCTGGGACATTGGATCCTATTTTGATTATTGCATTTCCTTATTGCATCTTTACCTTACTTTTTGCTACCTTTTACCAATAAACTGTTTATACCAAGTCTGTCTCTGTGGTGTGTGTTGAGAGCAAGGTGGACCTTCGCTGGGGGGCAACAGGCAGTAGTACAGAAATACCCAGCTAGAGCTGCAATGTAGGGTCCTAAAGCGAATTGCAGACATCCCACAAAGCCCCTGTTCATTTTTTAAAGGATTATTATATTCCGAGGGGCTGCAATGGGCCCCTTGCTCTGTGCCCACCTTGACGGAGATCTTGCCCTGTTCCTTGGGCAGGTGGGCGGCCAGGAACCAGTCGCCAGGCAGTGGGCTGGTGATGTTGAAGACCCCCGTGGTCCGGTTGGGCAGCGTCCAGGTGAGGGTCAGGGCGAAGGAGCCCGGCACGGCCGTCTCCCCGGGGAAGTGGGTGCGCAGGGGGTTGATGACCGGCGGAGCCCCCGAGCGGAAATACCTACAAGAAGAGAAGGGAGCAGGTCAAAAACAAGTCAAGCCAAACACAACTTATCTCTTTTTTGATAGTGTCAAGTGTAGTAGAATCAGAGAATGCTGTGGATTGATCATATCTCCATTCTGGTAGGGTCTTGCACAAGGTTCCCAAAAAATGTGTAGTAAAATGTGAGCTGGACAATGTTCCTGTTTGGTGGGTTGGGAATTGATTGACAGGGAGAACTCCAAGCTTGCTTCTATCCAATGGCTCCCTCATCCCAGAGAGAAGGGACCCATGGGATGCCATAAAGGGGCCAGGCTGTGGCGCAGGCTGGTGAGCAGCTGCAATAAATCACTCTGACCATGGGGTCATGAGTTCGAGGCCAGCCCGTGGCGGGGTGAGCACCCGTCAATTAAAAATAAAAAAATAGCCCCTGCTCGTTGCTGACCTAGCAACCCGAAAGATAGTTGCATCTATCAAGTAGGAAATAAGGTACCACTTATAAAGTGGGAGGCAAATTTAACTAATGAGAAAGTGCGGTCAGAGTGGATGATGAAGCAGCTGCTCCCTCCTGTGGCCAGAATGGAACATCCCCTCAGGAGAAGGTTAAATTGCCTCTGCGTCTGTCTCTGTCTCGGTTCTATGTGTATATGGGCATTGAATGTTTGCCCTATATGTTTATAATGTGATCTGCCCTGAGTCCCCTTCGGGGTGAGAAAGAAGGGCGGAATATAAATACTGTAAATAAAATAAATAAATTAAAAGAGGGTCCTGTCCTGGGCCTGTTCAGGATCTTTATTGATGACTTGCTTGATGGAATAGAAGACATGCTGATCAGATTTGAAGATGGCACCAAATTGGGAGGGAGAGCTCACTCCCCAAAGGAGAGAATCAGAATCTAAAATGACATGAACAGATTAGAGAGCTGATTGGCCCATACACAACAGGGAGAAATGTATGGTACTACACCCTGGCTGTAAAAATGAAACGCACAGATTAAATCATAGAGTTGGAAGAGACTCCATGGGGCATCTAGTCCAACCCCCTTCTGACATGCAGGAACAGCACAATCAAAGCACCCCCGACAGATGACCATCCAGCCTCTGTTGAAGGCACACAAAAACAATCCTAATTTTGGATTATTTCATCATAGTCTGCCCCCCCCCCCCAAACAGTGTGAGGGACCGTGAACTGGCCCTCCACTTAAAAAGTTTGAGGACCCCTGGTTTAAAGGAAGGAGCCTTCACTACACTCCGAGGCAGAGAGTTCCACTGTTGAACAGCTCTCCGTGTGGTCAGGAGGTTCTTCCTAATGTTCAGGTGGAATCCCCTTTGTTTCCTCTAATCTGAACCCATGGCTCTAGGGTAGAAAGAAACCAGGTCTTCTCCCTCTTCCTTATCACATCGACACTTAAGTAGGGGTCCAGAAAAGGGTGAAAGTTCCTTCTCTGGACACCTATGAGGACTGTGTATGTTTGGCTTGGAGAAGACAAGGCTGAAAGAGGACATAAAGTGAGCCATGTTTAACTATTTGCAAGGAGGTCACCTTGAAAGGGAAAGATCTGGAGAGCAGGACACAATGGATTCAAGGGGTCGGAAAAGAGATTCCACCCAAACATGAGGAAGAAACTCCCGGCAGTCAGGGCTCTTTGGCTGTGGAATTCACTGCTGCCTGGGACTCTGATGGTGCCTCCTTCTCCTAAAGAAGAGGCTGGATGGGCATCTGGGCTGTGGTGCAGCTGGTTAGTAGCCAGCTGCAATTAATCACTACTGACTGACAGGTCATGAGTTCGAAGCCCGGGTCGGGTTAAGCCCCTAACCATTAAATAGCCCGGCTTGCTGTTTACCTAAGCAGCCCAAAAAACAGTTGCATCTGTCAACTAGGAAATTTAGGTATGCTTTATGTGGGAGGCTAATTTAACTAATTTACAACACCATAAAACTGCCAGCAGCACGCGGAAAGGAATGAGGAAGTACAGTCACTAGTGGACGGTGAAGCAACAGCTCCCCCTGTGGCCGGAATCGTGAAGCTGGAAATGTTAAATTGCCTCTGTGTGTGTCTATACTGTACATTGTTATTGTTGGGAATCACCCTGGACTACTCAAGTCTAAATGTAGTTAGATAGATGATAGAGTTAGATTGAGGGAATCCTTTCCCTGTTTCCAAAGCATGCCTAGACAGGCTTTACTGTGTTTCCCTCTATCCTGTTTACATCACTTTACATTCACTTTACATCCTTTACTTTGAAGTTAGTAGAAATGTGAATCTTTAAGGACACTAACTTCTCATTGGTCAGAATGTCTTTTCTGGCCCCAATAAACTGGACCATGAGGTTAGAACCATTTTGGTTCACTCTTCTCCCTTTGTTCTTCAAGCTAACAAGAAGCATCTCGCCGTCTCTCCTGGCAAGATGTAACTATTTAGATGTTTGTTATTTTTCCTTTCTTATTTTTCCTTAGAAACCAGTCTAGAGTAGACTAGACAGCTCCCAAGCCTTTCTATCTACAATGGAGTTCTTTTTACCTGAATAAATACTTTTTGAACTTTTACTGAGACTCTGCAATCCATTGCAATCCTAAATGGTCAAAGGCTTCTATTTACCCACCCCGTGTAAGTAACTGCTGCATTTGAAAGCTTTGCTTTTGCTACTCTGCTGATTTTTGGTGGAATCTGCCCCAGAGAGGGTTAAATTGAGTCTAACCGCTCAGAGATTACCACAACAGTTTGTCTGATGGCATTGAATGTTTGCCATGTATATGTTCATTGTGATCCGCCCTGAGTCCCCTTTGGGGTGAGAAAGAAGGGTGGAATATGAATACTGGGCCCGGGCTGTGGCGCAGGCTGGAGAGCAAGCCAGCTGCAACCAGCTGCAATGAATCACTCTGACCAGGAAGTCATGAGTTCGCGGCCGCTCGGAGCCTATGTTTGTCTGTCTTTGTTCTATGTTAAAAAGGCATTGAATGTTTTCCTATATGTGTCATGTGATCCGCCCTGAGTCCCCTTCGGGGTGAGAAAGAAGGGCGGAATATAAATGCTGTCAATAAATAAATAATAAATACTGTAAATAAATAAAAATAAATAAATCTGTTGGAAGGGCTTGGGTTGTATCTCCTTTGGCAGAAGGGGGCTGGACTGGATGACCATTGAGGTCTCTTCCCATTCTTCCCTTGGGGTCTCTTCCCGTTCTGATTCTATGTTTCTATGAAGGGGAAGGAAGAGAGGGAGGCAGACTTTCAGGGGTCCAACTCGTATTCCGGATCCGGGGGGCAGGTGGAAAGGAGGCAGGTGCATCACCTGTCTGTCCCCCAAACTCTGCTTCCTCCTGTATTCTCCCAGCCCTGCTGAGCGATTAATATGGCTTTCCGGTGCTCTCCTCCTCCTCCTCCTCCTCCTCCTCCTCCTCCTCCTCCCTGGCATGTGTGTGTGTGCTGCTGCGTGTGCCTGGCTCCATTCCGGAGTAGCAGAGGGAGGAGTAATGACAGGGTAGGGAGGCAGGTGTTTAATGTCTGGGAAGCTCATCAAAACATGCCAGGCAAATGTTCACAATTCGTCTTCCTTGCCATGCATCCGGGCGGAGGGGGAGAGGCTGCCATGCGCCCATCAGGACACGGTGTGCATCTCGGAAGCAGCATCAGCTGCACCGCTCCACATCCATTTGGGGAACTAAAGGGCCACTGTGCTGATCTCTCAGTCATAAAATAATAAAATCATAGAGTTGGAAGAGATCCCAAGGGCCACCCAATCCAACCCGCTACAACCTTCTGCAAGCCTCCTATACTAGTTATTTGTTATATATATAACTAGCTGTGCCCAGCCACGCGTTGCTGTGGCATTTTCTGGTGGTGTTGGTGAGAAATTGTTGAGGTAGTGGTGGTATTGAATGTCTCTTGTATGGCAGTCTTTATGTTTAGTATGCACACTGAAGTGGATTATATGGCAGTGTGGAGTCAAGATAATCCAGTTCAAAGCAGATAATATAAGATTCTAAATGGGTTATATAGCTGTGTGGAAGGGCCTTAAATCTACACTGCCATATAATCCAGTTAAAATCTGATAATCTGTGGAAGAGGCCTAAGTGAGGCCTAACTGTGCCTGTCCCCTGGGCTAAGTAGGTTGCTAGGAGACCAAGTGGGCGGAACTTAGCCTTGTAACTGGCAGCAATTGGATAAAAACTATCATTCCTCTCCCTGTAATTAGGACTTTATTTTTCTTTTCTTTTTGTTGTATCAACCTAGAGCCGTGAATGATGGGTTGTGTTGTCGAATTTCGAGGTTGGGGGGCCTGTAGTTTTGTTGTGTTGTGAATTGCCGTGATGCCATCACTCTTTTATATATATAGATTTAGATTGCTTACTGTATTGTAAACCTCTGTTGTGGGAGGGAATGCAGACCATGCGATCAGATTTGGGACTATTCAGACTTGAGGCTTTAAGAGATGCTTTAGACCAGGGGTCCCCAAACTAAGGCCCGGGGGCCGGATGCGGCCCTCTGAGGTCATTTACCTGGCCCCCGCCCTCAGTTTTATAATTTAATATATTGTATATACATATAATATTGATAATAATATTATAATGTAATACAATATAACACTAATAATAATTCCATATAATAATATTAATTATATATTCTATATTACATATAATATTACTAATAATAGTACAGTATAGTGGTATAGTCCAATATAGTAATATTTAATGCTAATATTGTGCTATGCTAATAATATAATATATTGTATGTACATATAATTTCTAAGCCACTCTGAGTCCCCTTTGGGGTGAGAAGGGTGTGATACAAATGTAGTAAATAAATAAATATTAAATAAATAAATTTTAGACTTAGGCTCGCCCAAAGTCCCGGGCTGTGGTGCAGGCGGGAGAGCAAGCCAGCTGCAATTAACTGCAATGAATCACTCTGACCAGGAGGTCATGAGTTCGAGGCCCACTTGGAGCCTATGTTTGTTTGTCTTTGTTCTATGTTAAAAGGCATTGAATGTTTGCCTATATGTGTAATGTGATCTGCCCTGAGTCCCCTTTGGGGTGAGAAGGGCGGAATATAAATGCTGTAAATAAATAAATAAATAAATAAATAAGTCTGAAAGGCACACAACAACAACAACAACAACAATCCTAATTAACTTGACTATCTCATTGGCCAGAAGCAGGCCCACACTTCCCATTGAAATCCTGATAGGTTTATGTTGGTTAAAATTGTTTTTATTTTTAAATATTGTATTGTTCTTTCATTGTTGTTGTTGTTGTTGTTGTTGTTGTTGTTGCACTACAAATAAGACATGTGCAGTGTGTATCGGAATTTGTTGGTATTTTTTTTTTCAAATGATAATCCGGCCCCTCAACAGTCTGAAGGATTGTGGACCGGCCCTCGGCTTAAAAAGTTTGGGGACCCCTGCTTTAGACTTTGGACCCTTGGTTCCAAGAAAGATGCCCTGTGTTACCTGCTCGGAGAAACTACTTCAAATCTATTTGTAACTGGATTGAAAAGCAATCACAACAACATCTATTATAGAACTCCAATTTGCTGATGATAACGTAATCTGTGCGCATTCAGAAGAAGACCTTTTTTTGTGTGTCAGGAGCAACCGGAGTTGCTTCTGGAGTGAGAGAATTGGCCGTCTGCAAGGACGTTGCCCAGGGGACATTGCCCGGATGTTTTGATGTTTTACCATCCTTGTGGGAGGCTTCTCTCATGTCCCCGCATGGAGCTGGAGCTGACAGAGGGAGCTCATCCGTGCTTTCCCCGGGTGGGATTTGAACCTGGCAGCCTTCAGGTCAGCAACCCAACCTTCAAGTCACAAGGCTTTTATCCCCTAGGCCACCGGAGGCCTGCAAGCCAACCTAAACACCTTTGCAGCTTGGCCTCTCATTGAGGAAACCAAAGTGCTATTCGAGCAGTCACCAGCCAATCCCTCTGCACGGCCAGGAATACAGCTTAATAGTGTAATGTTAGAAAATGTGAACCATTTCTGCTCCCTTGGCAGCCACCTCTCCACAAAAGTCGACATTGACACTGAAACACAACTCCGCCTGAGCTCTGCGAGTGCAGCATTTATCTGAATGAAACAAAGAGTGTTTGAGGATCAGGACATCTGTATGGAAACCAAGGTGCTTGTTTATAAAGCCATTGTCCTCCCAACCCTGTTCTACGCCTGCAAAACATGAACTGCCTACAGACGTCACTCTCAACTCCTGGAATGATTCCATCAGTGTTGCCTCCAAAAAAAATCCTACAAATCTTTTGGGAAGACAGGTTGACAAATACCAGTGTACTGGAAGAAGCAAAGACCACCAGCATTGAAGCGATACTCCTACGCCATCAATTCCACTGGACTGAAGGCCAGAAGATCACTGTCTCCCAAAGCAGTTACTATACTCCCAACTTAAGAATGGGAAATGTAATTTTGTTGGACAGGAAAAGAGATTGAAAGATGGGCTAAAAACCAACCTTAAAAACTGTGGCATAGACACTGAGAACTGGGAAGTCCTGGCCTTTGAGTGCTCTAACTAGAGGTCAGCTGTGACCAGCAGTGCTGTGGAATTCGAAGAGGCACAAATAGAGACAAAAGGGAGAAACATGTCAAGAGGAAGAAGCTGCATCCAGCCAACCCTGACCGGGACCGCCTTCTGTCTGGAAACTGATGCCCTCACTGAGGAAGAATATGCGGGTCAAGAACAGGTCTCCACAACCACCTACGCATCCACCACCAAGACACTACACTTGGAGGACCATCATCCTCAGGCTATGAGGGATCGTCTAGTAAGTAAGTTATAAACAATGTACCTGTATGCTGAAGACATGAAGTTTGTAAGTAAACCAACTACCGTATATACTCTGGCTGTTTACTTTGTAGATATCTGTAAACAAAGATTTATTGCCGCTGGGATTCAGCAGATAGGATTGATTATGCTGTCATGATTGTTAGTGCCGCTTGGTAGTCACTAAGTGGTCTAACGGATGAGCAGGAGAGGTGAGACCTGACTCATACATCACCCGGGACGACCAGGGTTTTTTTGTGGTAAAATTAGGTGCCTCGGCTTATATCCGGGTCGGCTTATACTCGAGTATACACAGTATATTATCTGGAAGTCATACCTTCCTAAAAGGCTATGTGTCCAAAAGGTTATGAGTGCCTTTCCCCAAAAGCTTGCCTATTCACACATGCAGAAAACCCCAAAAGGGACTCACACGGTGATGCTCCTGTCCGGACAGTGGTCCCCGAAGGTGCCGCCCTGCTCCTTGAAGGTGATGAGGTTCCAGACGGCCACCACGGTGTCCTCGGGGATGCGGAAGTGGAAGAGCTCGATGCTGGTGAAGGAGCGGAAGGGGTTCAGCTTCCGGGGCGTGCGGGTGAAGTAGTCCGTCACAAAGAGACCCTCTGGGAGGAGGAGGAGAAAGGGGCAAAGGTCAAGGGGCAGCACTGACCCCCCCCCCATCACTACTGTCTCCTGTAGCAATAAAGAGAGATCTGGCCATTCGGGTCTGGGAAGCAATTGGGTCAGGGTTAGAATCAGAACCACAGAATAAAAGCATTGGAAGGGACCTCTAAAGGACATCTAGTCCAACCCCCTTCTGCCTTCACTTCAAAGCAGCCCCAACAGATGGCCATCCAGTTTCTGCTTAAAAGCCTCCAAGGAAGAAGCCTCGACCAGACCAGGCAGAGAGTTCCAATGTTGAACAGCTCTTCTTACAGTCAGGAAGTTCTTCCTAATGTTCAGGTAGATTGAGCATGGGCCAATTTAGGCCCTCCCTCCAGGTGTTTTGGACTTTAACATGCTAATACTTCTGTTGTAATAGCTATGTTTTAGGGGAAGTGTAGTTATGTCATAATTCCCCAAATCTTCACGAGCCATTGGAAACAAGCTTGCATAATTCTGGATTTTTTTCCACCTTCTCATCAACTAGTACTTTCTTCTACAAATGGCAATTATTGCTGAGGATGGTGATTGATGATGGTGTTGATGATGGTGTTGATGATGACTGTGACTGAGGATGTTGATGGTAATGATGATGGTGATTGAGGTTGATGACGGCGAATGAGGATGATGATGATGTTGATTGATGATTTCGATGATAATAATGATGTTTGAAGATGATGATGATGACATTGATTGAGGATGATGATGGTGATGATGATTGATAATGTTGACGATGATTATAGTGATTGAATATGATGATGACTGATTATGGTGGTGATGATGATGATAATGATGATGGTGGTGGTTATGGTGATGATGATGATAATGAAGGTGATTGAAGAAGATTGATTGAAGATGATGGTGGTGATGATGATGATGACATTGATTGAGGATGATGATGATTGAGGGTGATGATGATAATAATGAAGGTGATTGAAGATGATGATGATGATTATTATTATTATTATTGATGTTTATGATGATGATGATGATGGTGATTGAAGATGATGGTGATGATGATGACGACGACATTGATTGAAGATGATGATGATGATGATGATGATGATGATGATTGAGGGTGATGATGATGATAATGAAGGTGATTGAAGAAGATTGATTGAAGATGATGGTGATGATGATGATGACATTGATTGAGAATGATGATGATTGAGGGTGATGATGATGATAATGAAGGTGATTGAAGATGATGATGATGATTATTATTATTATTATTATTCTTATTACTGATATTTATGATGATGATGATGGTGATTGAAGATGATGGTGATGATGATGACGACGACATTGATTGAAGAAGAAGAAGAAGAAGATGATGATGATGATGATGATTGAGGGTGATGATGATGATAATGAAGGTGATTGAAGATTATGATGATGATTATGATTGATGATATTGATGATGATGATGATGATGATGATGATGATGATGATGATGGTGATTGAAGATGATGGTGATAATGGTGGTGGTGATGACGGTGATTGAGGATGATGATGATGGCAGTAACCCATCACTCAGCTCATCCTGGTCAGTGGGTCTCAGTGGAGGCCTTTCATTGACTCTGTTGCATGCTGGCCATACAGCCCCCAAGGGAGTGTGCTTCTGTTCTCTGGGCCTGCCCTGGTGTGGCAGTACTGGTCACTTTCTGGCCAGGAGTGTCCAGTTCCCTTTGGCCACCAGGCATTGGAGATTTTGAAGCAGAGCCTGGACGGCCCTCTGTCAGGAAGGATTGGACGGTGTTTTCTTCCTGCCTGGTGGACTGGGAAGGCTTTGGGGCCCCTCCCAAGGCCAGGATTCCCAAAGCTGTGCCTTTCTTTATGGCAGGTGGGACTGGAAAGCCTCTGGGGGGTCTCTTGCAACTCTAGGATTCTATGATAACTTGCTGAATGGTCTCTCCTCTTTCTTCTTCTTCTTCTTCTTCTTCTTCTTCTTCTTCTTCTTCTCCAGAGTCAGGGCAGAGGGGTCTCTTGGAGGGCTTTGTGTGGGTCTCCCTCCCAGAGAGAAAGTGGGGGCGGGGGGGGGCATCTCTTGCAGCCTTTGGTTCCAATGGGAGCCCCAGAATCATAGAATCCTAGAGTTGGAAGAGACCTCATGGGCCATGCAGTCCAACCCCATTCTGCCAAGAAGCAGGGAGTGGAGGGAAGAATAAAGGCCTGTGAAACCTCAAGGGTCCCTGCCCATATTTGGGGGTACAAGTTTTAAGCCTCCCCGGTCCCCCCGCCCCCTCCTGTGCGACAGATGATGGTGAGGAGGGGAGGGGGAGGAGGCCTCCCCACAGATGGCCCTGGCAGATGGTGAGGGAGGGAGGGGGCTTCTCTGTGTTGCTGGGGGGGGGGGATAATGGCTAGACCTCTGGGAAGGGAAGGCTGCTCAGACTGCCAAATCTCTTTCCGCTCCAGCCTGGGGGGTGGGCTCAGGACTTGGTTGCCCCCTTTTATCCTAAGGGGGGTCAGAGCCCCCCCCCCTCAGGAAAGGCCCTCAGGGAGGGATGTGTGAGCCCCACTAAGCCGTGAAGCATCCCCCTCTGGAGGGTCTCCCCCATACACTGACTATTTGGGGGAGGGGTCAGAGAGGGGGGTCCCATCCCCCCCTTTCTTCTTCTTCTCTTCCTTCCCTTCCCTTTGTGTCTCAATCAAGGGATAAATAAAGACAGGCATTAAAAATGGCCATAATAATAATAGCCATGCTGAGAGTAACAAGACTTCAGCACCACGGACAGCTCCCAGGCCTTCCTCTTCCTCTCGCTCTCCTTCCTTCCCTTCACATCTCAATCCCAGGATAAATCAAAGCGGGCATAAATAAATGGCCATAGTAATAAATGCCCCTGGTGGCACAGCGTGTTAAAGTGCTGAGCTGCAGAACTTGCGGACCAAAAGGTCCCGGGTTCAAATCCCGGGAGCGGAATGAGCGCCCGCTGTTAGCCCCAGCTCCTGCCAACCTAGCAGTTCGAAAACATGCCAATGTGAGTAGATCAATAGGTACCGCTCCAGCGGGAAGGTAATGGCGCTCCATGCAGTCATGCCTATGGCCACATGACCATGGAGGTGTCTACTGACAACGCCGGTTCTTCGGCTTAGAAATGGAGATGAGCACCAACCCCCAGAGTCGGTCACGATTGGACTTAACGTCAGGGGAAAACCTTTACCTTTACCTTATAGTAATAATAATAGCCATACTAAAAGTAATCAGACTTCAGCACCATGGACAGGTCCTAGGCTTTCCTCTTTCTCCCTCCTTCCCTCTCTTTTCTTTCTATTTTCCTCCCTTCCTTCCTTCCTTCCTTCTTTTCGTGTCTCAATCAAGGAATAAATAAAGGCCGGCATAAATAAATGGCAACAACAACAATAATAATAATAGCCATACTGAGAGTAACAAGGTTTCAGCACCACAGACAGCTCCTGGGCCTTCCTTTTCCTCTCTCTTCTTCTCCCTCTCCTTCCTTCCTTCCTTCCTTCCTTCCTTCCTTCCTTCCTTCCTTCCTTCCTTCCTTCCTTCCTTCCTTATTTCTCTCCGTGTCTCAATCAAGGAATAAATAAAGGCCAGCATAAATAAATGGCAACAACAATAATAACAAGACTTCAGCACCACAGACAGCTCTTAGGCCTTCCTCTTCCTCTCTCTTCTTCTCCCTCTCCTTCCTACCTTCCTTCCTTCCTTGCTTGCTTGCTTGCTTTCTTTCTTCCTTCCCTTCGTGTCTCAATCCGGGGATCAATAAAGGCAGGCATAAATGAATTGCCATAATAATAATAGCCATATTGAGAGTAATAAGACTTCAGAACCATGGACAGATCCAAGGCCTTCCTCTTTCTCTCTCTCCCTCTCCTTCCTTCCTTCCTTCCTTCCATCCTTCCTTCCATCCTTCCTTCTTTTCTTCCATCCTTCCTTCCTTCCCTTTGCATCTAAATCCAGGGATAAATAAAGGGGGGCAAAAACAAATGGCCATAATAATTTTTTAAATAGTGTCAGAGAACATCCTGCAAGTCGCTTCTGCTGTGAAAGAATTGGCTGTCTACAGAGATGTTGCCCCTGGGATGCCTGGATGTGTTACCATCCTGTTGGGAGGCTTCTCTCATGTCTCCACAAGCTACAGATGACAGATGGGAGCTCACCCCATCTCACAGATTCAAACCGGCAACCTTCAGGTCAGCAGTCCAGACAGCACAAGGGTCTAACCCATTGCACCATGGCGGTTCCTGCCATAATAATAATGGTCATTCTGAGAGTAACAGGACTTCAGCACTGTGGATAGCCTTCCTCTTTCTTTCACTCTCCCTTTCCTTCCTTCCTTCCTTCCTTCCTTCCTTCCTTCCTTCCTTCCTTCCTTTCTACCTTCTTTCCTTCCTTCATTCTTTCGTTCCTTCTCTTCGTGTCTCAACCAAGACATACATAAAGCTGGACATAATTAATGGCCATAGTAATAATAACAGCCATACTGAGAGTTACAAGACTTCAGCACTGCGGACAGCTCCCAGGCCTTCCTCTCCTTCCTTCCTTCCTTCCTTCCTTCCTTCCTTCTCTTCACATCTCCATCATGGGATAAATAAAGGCGAGCATAAATGAATTGCAATAATAATAATAATAATAATAATAATAATAATAATAATAATAATAATAATAGCAGCCATAGTAAAAGTAATAAGACTTCAGTACCTCGGACAGCTCCTAGGCTTTCCTCTTTCTCCCTCTCTCCCTCTCTCCCTCTCTTTCCTTTCTATCTTCCTTCCTCCCTTGCTTCTCTTTTCCTTCTTCTTCCTTCCTCCTTCTTTGTCTCTCAGTCAAGGGATAAATAAAGGCTGGCATAAATAAATGGACATAATAATAATAATAATAATAATAATAATAATAATAATAATAATAGCCATACTGAAAGTAACAAGATTCCATCTTGCAGATTGGAACCAGCAACCTTCAGGTCAGCAGTCCAGCAAGGCACAAGGGTTTAACCCATTGTGCCATCACAATAATAATAATAGCCATACAGAGAGTAACACGACTTCAGAACCGTAGACAGATCCCAGGCCTTCCTATTTCATTCGCTCTCCCTCTCCTTACTTCCTTCCTTCCTTTCGAGTCTCAACCAAGACATACATAAATGGCCATAGTACATAATAGCCCTACTAAGAGTAACAAGACTTCAGGACCACGGACAGCTCTGGACAGCTCCCAGGCCTTTCTCTTTCTTTCGCTCTCCCTCTCCTTCCTTCCTTCCTTTCCTTCCGTCCTTCCTTCCTTCCTTCCTTCCTTCCTTCCTTCCTTCCTTCCTTCCCTCCTTCCTTCCTTTCTTCTCTTCGAGTCTCAACCAAGACATACATAAATGGCCATAGTACATAATAGCCCTACTAAGAGTAACAAGACTTCAGGACCACGGACAGCTCTGGACAGCTCCCAGGCCTTTCTCTTTCTTTCGCTCTCCCTCTCCTTCCTTCCTTTCCTTCCGTCCTTCCTTCCTTCCTTCCTTCCTTCCTTCCTTCCTTCCCTCCTTCCTTCCTTTCTTCTCTTCGAGTCTCAACCAAGACATACATAAATGGCCATAGTACATAATAGCCCTACTAAGAGTAACAAGACTTCAGGACCACGGACAGCTCTGGAAAGCTCCCAGGCCTTTCTCTTTCTGTCGCTCTCCCTCTCCTTCCTTCCTTTCCTTCCTTCCTTCCTTCCTTCCTTCCTTCCTTCCTTCCTTCCTTCCCTCCTTCCTTCCTTTCTTCTCTTCGAGTCTCAACCAAGACATACATAAATGGCCATAGTACATAATAGCCCTACTAAGAGTAACAAGCTTTCAGGACCACGGACAGCGCCGGACAGCTCCCAAGCCTTTCTCTTTCTTTCTTTCTCCCTCTCCTTCCTTCCTTTCCTTCCGTCCTTCCTTCCTTCCTTCCTTCCTTCTCTTCGAGTCTCAACCAAGACATACATAAATGGCCATAGTACATAATAGCCCTACTAAGAGTAACAAGACTTCAGGACCACGGACAGCTTTGGACAGCTCCCAGGCCTTTCTCTTTCTTTCTCTGTTCCTCTCCTTCCTTCCTTCCTTTCCTTCCTTCCTTCCATCCTTCCTTTCTTCTCTTCGAGTCTCAACCAAGACATACATAAATGGCCATAGTACATAATAGCCCTACTAAGAGTAACAAGACTTCAGGACCACGGACAGCTCTGGACAGCTCCCAGGCCTTTCTCTTTCTTTCGCTCTCCCTCTCCTTCCTTCCTTTCCTTC